>NC_133666.1:448789274-449146475 GCF_037893015.1 Macrotis lagotis | reverse complement strand
CAGCCACTAAGTGTCTGAATTCAGATTTGAACTTATGAAAATGAGTGTGTCACCTAGCAACCCCAATCCAATTCCTTACTTTTGTCATTTATTAACATGATACCATTTATGCCTCTTCTCCTTAAACCCTCCCTCCCCCTCCCCCCCAGCAGCAAACCTATCCTTGTCTTGGTTTTTTTTTTTAATAAAGTGAGGTAGGACAATTGGGGTTAAGCGACTTGCCCAGGGTCTTGCAATTAGTAAGTGTCTGAGGCCAAATTTGAACTGTGTGTCCTCCTGACTTCAGGGTCAATGCTCTAGCAATTGTGTCAATTAGCTGCCCCTCGTTTCCTTGTTTGTTACCCCCCTCCCCATCTTTTAAAAATCTGAGCTTATAAGGAGGCAACTTTTAGATGCCTCCTATTGTTTGAATGTCTCCTATCCATCCCTTTTAAGAGTCTTAAACCATGGAATGAAATGTGTTCTTTCTCTGATTTTTTTGCAGAATTTCTGCATCCCACTTTCCCCAGAATTCCCAATCCAATCTATGTTACACTTTAAGATCATCTGCTCCCTTTCCCCAAGTTTCCTATTTCTTTTATTTTTCTAATCAGATTTTCCTCATTGTCCAGGAATAGGTGCAGAGAGGCAACTTTCTGGTTACATCATTGCTCTTTGGAGAGGAAAGAATTCGTTAACAGAAGAGATCAAGCATTCATCACACATGGAATATGAATTGTAGCAGCCGCTTTAGTGGTTCTTAGCTCCTGGAGCTTTATAATCTAGGTTAGGGACTCATCTATTTCCTTTCCCTGGCCTCATGGCCCACAATCTCCTGCTTCTTCCCTTTTATCTTCACTTCTCTGCTATAGTTCATTCTTCTCAATGGCAAATTTTGAGACAGGTGAAGGTTTCTTTTTAACTGACATTTATGTGGCCATTTAAAGTTTGCAAAACACTTTACCTATATTGTCTCATTTACTTCTTTTTACCTGTTATTGTCTCATTAGCTATATTGTCTCACGGCATTCTGAGAAGTGGATGTTACTGATTGTTATTATCCTCTGCATATTACAGAGAAGAAATTCAGGTTTAAACATTCAGTGGTTTTCTACCCCCCTCTTTAAAGCTTTACCCATCAGTTGCTATATTTCAACCTTGAGTGCCATCCCCCCCAAATCTCAAGGAGACCTTGGAGGACTTATATCTCTTCCTATAGTCATATATGATATTTATTTCATTATGCCTTTTTCTGCATATTAGGATGTAGACATCAAAAGCCTTATGAATTTCTAGACATTTCCACTCATTGTTCTTTCTCTATTTCACTTGATATTGTCCATGCAGTCCAGATTGGCAACGTTTATCTAGATATTTTTCACCTGTATCTTCTTCCATCTCCCCTTTAAAGTTCTTAAGTTTTGTTGATAAGATCTGCAAGTTCTTATAATATCTATTCTTTTCTTAACCACAGGTTCATCATTGCTTAATTCTAAGTTTTGGTCCAAAAAGCAAAATCTTCTCCTTTGACACTCATTTTTAACATTTACCCTTTTCTTCCAAAGTTCTAAACTTCAAATGGAAGCTACAATGAAAGCATCAATAGTGCCCTGCAGTCCTTTGAATTCTTGCCCAGAAATTCTGAGTCTCCATAGAGTCTTTCCAGTTTTCTTCCAGTGTTATCTTTCTTTCCTATTTGAATTGCCAATCATGGCTAGTGGTTGGCTGGTTTGATTATGCTGTGTGAGGAGTGGTTAAGGAATTAGGGGTGTGTATTACTTAAAGAAGAGATTTAGAAGAGAAATGATATAATTGAAGGGTAGTCATGGGGGCAGAGGAAGTAGAAACCCAATGTGGCACCAGAAAACTTGTACCATTGGGTGGAATTCCACAAGGAGGCTCTCTATGCTTTCTAAAATTGGAAGGCAATTTGTTATGGTAGAAAGAGCCCTGGATTTGTTCTCAGAGGAACTGGATTTGAATGATATCCCTGTCATTTACTATATATGACCTTGTGAAAATAATCTAACTATTCTGGATCTCTATATTGTACTATGTTATGAAAATGCTTGTTCCATGAATTGAAAATAAAATAAATTTATAATCTAAAAATTAGAGGGTTGGGTTAAATGATGTATTAGGGTTATATATTCTTTCCAACTCAGAGATTCTATGATTCTAAAAGTGAAATGGGATGCCTCCTAATTATCACTGAAATATACAAGTAAAGGATGCATGTTTGTAATGTTTAGAGGATCCTCACATTAAAAGGGCAATTGAGTTAAATTTCCTTTAAGCTTCTTTCCAAGTCTAAGGACCCCATGTTTAGAATTTTTTGGTGGGGGAGGATTCTTTAGTTAAACCAGAAAGTACTTCAGATTTCTATAGGATTGAGTCTATTATAGGTAACTCTTCAGGAAAATTAAAACATGTGAGCTGTTCAAGTTGCAGTCAAGCAGTAAATGACAGCACCAGCTATGACAAGTTTCTGATTCAAGGTCTGGCAGAAGGAAAGAGCATCTTCTCTGTTTCTCTTAGTTTTCAGTGCAGAGCCCCATTATTGTGCTCTGCTGTTGAATCAACAGATGATAGGCAAAATAACTGCTTCAGATCTTTAGAATAGTATGTCCCATGTGCTGAGACTCACAGCAAATTTCCTGACTTTTGATTTAATTGCAGTGTCAAGCTTCATTAATTTGAGTCTCACTAAGTGGTGGGAGGAGAATGGCAAATCTGAACAGATACACACACACACAGAGCACATACATTTCACATAGGTTGTTAAAAGCCATCAACACCCAAAGAGAGGCAAATGTTGGGAAGTTGGCTTAATGTGCTGTGGACCTATAAATTAGACCTTTTCTTTAAAAACAGTGACTAGGCATGTTGAGGCAAACCTTGTTACACCATTCATTCCCTCCCTCCACTGGAGCAGCAAGCCAGGGACCTACATGATAAAACAAAGGCTATTTTGTGTCCATAGATGAACTCATTTATCAACTCTATTCAGGCTGAAGAGAAAGAGGAACAGATCAGTCTTTAAAAATTCTTCTTACTGCATGCCCCTTCAACTGCCCCCTCCAACCCTCAATCATTCCCTCATTGTTAACCCAATCAGTACAGACTGAAGCTGGCCAGATTTTAAAATCCAGTTTCCCCACAACACAGAAAAGTTGAGCATGTTATAACAGGCTGAAGATTGAAGGCTTTTCTGAAGTACAAAACAACACCCCTCATACCCACCACAAATTTTTTTTTAAAACCAGAAAAGATTGCAAATTGAAAAAATCATGTTTGATTTGATACCCAAACCTAGGCTATTTGTTAGATCAATAATATTGTGTTTTTTTTTTTTGGTGATTAAATCCAAATTCAAAGGACAATTCATTACAGAACCTTTCATTCAGAAAGCAACCACAAAAACAGGCATTTCAGCAAATGAAGCTGTCCAAGTGTTTACTGCAGGGGTTGGGAATCTTGCCTTTGGAAACTTTAGTTTTGACGTTAGTGAAATAGGAACCCAGCAAACTTTTATTGCAGACTGAGCTCAGTTTTCATAAAATGTCCATCTTTACAATGAATGTGATACTGATATGATTTTATTTCTTTTGAGCACAGATGCTCTTTTCTACTTTGAGATGAGAAATTAGGCCATCGTTGGAGAGGCGGAGGAAGAAGTGGAGTCTAGAGAACTAGTTTTAGTTGGTGGATTGAATGCCCCTTGATGAAGTGGTGCTGGTAATCAGTCCTGAAAGATCTTGGCTAAGCTGCCACTTAACATGGATGAATGCATTTTACTTAACTTAATGGAGGCATACCGATCTTGTTCGGTTCAAATAATTGTTAAAAAAAAAAAAGCCAAGGGATCACTGAAAAGAGATGGGGATAAGCTGTAAAGCAGAATGAATATGGATCTATATCCAGGTCAACCTTGACTTTTGATTATTAGTATTAAGTAGTTCATAGAAGTGCATTTAATAAGTGATGATGGTGATTGGACCTAGATGTGATCATTCTCTCCTAACAACTTAGCTAACTTTGGCTGCTTTTAATTGTCACTCTAGTTTCTGGACACTAAATCCCTCTGTTCAAATATGAACTCACCATTCAATGTTTCAAAACAGATGCAAATGGAGTTGGTTCTAATAGTGTGCTCTTTTCTTCCTTTTGGTCTAAAATCAAAACAAACTTCAAAAAGGAACAAAAGTACCAAATACCAGTGATTTTACTCCAATTGTTGGTCAGTTAATAGAACTAACTTCTTCCTATTATTCCTTATTTCAAGACTTGGGGGCACTGTCATCTCACTTGAGCCCAGGCACTAAACATATTGGTGACTCTTGGGATCACTTCCTCAAGGTCCTGTGGGCCCAGAGTTCTACTGAATTTCTGCTGACCATCTGTATGACTGTTGACTAGGTCTCATGCTGGAGGGAGGGGTGGGTAAACAGTCCTAATAAATAGAAGCTATTTTAATAGTCACTATGTGAATTTTTAATGAGAGTGCCAAGATCAAATGGATTGATCTCTTGGTTAAATTTTCTTGCAGGAGTAGTTGGGGGAGAATTGAATGCTCAGAGACTATTCATTATCAAAGGGAGAATTCTTTTTAAAGTGAATTTTAAGAGGCAACTAAGTGGTGAAAGAGTCTAGAATCACTTTGACCCTGGAGTCAGGAGGACCTGACACTAACTGTGTGAACTGGGGTGAGTCACTTAACCCCTGAACAAACCAAGAGTGAATTTTAGGATTCCTAAATATGATTTTTAAAATTATTTATTGAAGTCATTAGAAGCATCTGTGGTATAGTGAGGTTGGATTTAATCTAGAAAGATCTGTCTTTAAAATACACCAATTGTATAATTCTAGGCAAGTCATTTGATCTATCAGTAATCTAGATAACTCTCTAAAATTCTAAACTACAGAGAAGGTGTTGAGCTAAGTTGTTATAGGGAGCTTCTTCATCTGGAAAGTCCCTGAATCAATGAAAGCATAGGTCTAGATCCTACTGAGGCCATTTTCCCCCCTTGTGTAAACAGATCTATGAAATTATGGCAACCAATGAGTTAACATTCAATTGTCAAATAGTCCTAGGATCATAAATTAAGAGTTGAAAGGGGTCCCTGAAGCTCACAAGGACAACCCTAATCTTACAGCTAAGGAAACTGAGTAAGCAACTTTTCCAGGGGCACATCTCCTGTGTAAAGATAACATAACAGGATTATTTTTGCAAAAATGCAACTTGCTTAATAGTATTTCAACATCCTCTGGGGGGAGGGAGGAGAGAACCCTTCCCATGAGACTGAATAATTGAGAAGATAACTCATCTTTCACAACTAATGCTCAAAATGAGTTTAGGGGGGCAGCTAGGTGGCACAGTGGATAGAGCACTACCCTGGAGTCAGGAAGACCAGAGTTTAAAATTGACCTCAGACACTTAATAATTGCCTAGATGTATGACCTGGGGCAAATCACTTACCCACTTGCCTTGCAAAAACTTAAAAAAAATGATTTTAGGGCTCCTCCACCTGTTCTGCTTTTGTGTTCCATGAGTACTGATGAAGAAGCAAGATTATAGTGTTGTTTAAGTCACATATTTTTGGGTGCTCATTTGTACCTCTGGCTAAAGCTGTGTAAGTCAAACTATCCCTATTAGTCTTGCTTCTCTCCCCAGTAATCGAAGCTTTTTAATCACCTGGGTTTGACTGGACTTGACCTTGGTCAGGTACTAGTGAGCCAATTGCAATTGCTTCTCTGACCTCTCTATCAACAGCATGATTAAATGCCTGTATCTTAGCCCAAAAATACAATTTGAAAGACTAGAGTGGTGTTGGGGGGAGGGTGAAGAACAGGGTGATTCATACTCCAGGTCTACTTACCAAATGAGAGTGTGTGAGAGAGACAGATCTCACTGTGTGACATCATGTGAAATAAGTCTGGCCAGTCTCTGTTCCCTATGTCAAAGAAAGTATACCAGGGAAATTTTAAAGGAAATCACATGGTAGGGGAAATGTTTCATACCAATTAAACCATGTAGTCTATGGATAAGGATAATGAATAAAATTGGATTTGGAGTTACAAGACATCTACTTCAACCCATCCTTATTTTAAATATGAGGAAACTGATGCCTTGAGAGGTCAAATGATTTGACTTCAATCATTTATCAATATGTGAGCAGAGCCAGATCTAGTACTCCCCCACTGTATTATGATGACTCTTTGTCTGTTCTCCTGATTTTTATGGGACTCCTGAGATCCAACAAAAGCCAGGACCAAGAGAGGCCTAAGGGAATCTGAGCTTGAGCTTCATATAAACAAATAGACCAGTACTAATGAGCAAAGGGAAATGAGAGACTGATGCATATAAAGACTAAACATGCTGACATCAGTATGGACAGTATAATGGTATGAGGCATGTCACATCATCTTCTCTATATCTACTTGGCTTTTGTTAGGGACACCAACAGAACAGAGCAGTATATAAAACAGGCAGGTTCTCTATCTTACTGGTAAAGGATAGATGCCCTCTCAATTCCATATTACTACTGCGGCCTTCCCCCCATCTCCAGCTCTCTGGTTACTACTATTTGATTAGGCTTCCAAAAAGGTGGGAAAGATAGGATGCTTAACTGAAGAATCAATGAAGACATAACAAAAAAGTTGAAAAATAAGCAGCAAATCTAGCTGCAGAAGAAACATTGTCATTAGACTTGTCTTTTGGTGGATATTATATGGCTATATTAAGCATTGTTATTAAGAACAACCTATTAACAATGTTATACTATTCATAAATAGAACTTACCCTTTTAATCAGAAAACTGCATTAAAGCTTTAATTCTAATATTACTTGTTATTGCTTGAATATTTAATTCCCTCTTCCCCAAAGTACAGAATTTTATCTGGGGTCTAGTACTTTTAGTTGAAATGAAACAGGCATTCATTTCTAATTGTTAGTTAGAAATGCAAGCCTTAACTAATCAATAATAAGATTAAAACTTGAATAAATTGGGACTATTCTCTGGGCACATATTACATCTTCCTATTTTCATATCTTCATTTATATTAATTTCCTCTGTCTAGAATCACTTTGATTCACATTTTGGATGATGGAAATTCTATTTGAGCTGACTGAATAATTTGGAATTGCATTCTCTGAGAACATGCTGCATCTTCCTAATTTCTTATCTTCACTCAAATAATTTCCTGTCTAGAATCACCTCAATCCCCATCTTGGTCATTGGAAATCCTGTTAATTTGAGCTAGACTTTGAGATTCAGCTCCAATGATGTGTCCTCTATGATTCCTAATTATATTACCTGAGATAATTGCTCTTCTGTGTTGCACTATTAGAATACTTAATTTGGACCATCATACACTGGACTTCAATTATTTGTGCACACATTTCATCTCCCCCCCTTTTTTTTAGATTTTTCAAGGCAATGGGGTCAAGTGGCTTGGCCAAGGCCACACGGCTAGGTAATTATTAAGTGTCTGAGGTCAAATTTGAACCCAGGTACTCCTGACTCCAAGGCTGGTGCTCTATCCACTGCGCTCACCTAGCCACCCCTCATTTTATCTCCCTTAAGAAGACAATGAAGATACTGGAGGTAGAGATTTGTCTTCTTGTATACAGCAGACATTTTTTGTTCCTCACAGTAACTCATACAGATGCTTAGTACATAGGAAATGCCTCATAAATACTTGATGACTGAACAAATAAGGGTTGATTACAAATTTAAGTTACAATTGTTTCTTACCTAATTTCTACCTACAACAAACATGAAAATTTATCTTTCACTATATTTTCTATATCATATATAGATAAATGCCTTTGCTGAGGAAGTATTCCATTAAAACTCATTTCAGAGAGATAAGCTATTTTTCAGGCTCTGTAAAGTCAGGTTCAGTAAACAAACTAGTTATTCATCATAGGAAGAGGATTTTAAAACCAATTTACTTTTTATCTATTCTTTTTCTCCTAAGAATATCCTAGAAAGGAGCAATCTCAATATCTTCTGACCTGAGTTGAAACTTGCTTTATGCACAATTTTCAATTTTCCTATCAATTATTCATTCAATCAACATCAAGTATTTCTTATTAGGCAGGGCAGTAGGCGTGAGAAGAAGGTACAAAGTTTAGATGAGACACATTTCCTGCCTCTATTGGGCTTTCAGTCTAGGAGGAGGATTAGAACACAAAACCAGATTAACTAATGCATATGTGCATGATAAGTATATGAAAGCTGAAAAATAAGGTATTGTTGTGAAGTCCAAGGGAAGAGGATAGAGATGATAATGATAAGCAAATCCTTCAAGGTGGCAGTTCAATTGGTCTTTAAAGAATTGAGACATGTAATAAACAAAAAATATTAAGGGTCATTTTAGGCAGAGAAGGAAGGTGAATGAAGGAACAAGTACCATTCAAAAGATAGAACAAGTCTATTTTGACTGGAATCTATGGTGCATGGAAATAAATGAGTCAAGACCAGAGAGTGGCACAAAGTTGTGCAGGACCTTCATTAGGAGTTGAAGGAGTTTGAACTGTTGGTAGTGGGGAACCAATAAAGATTTTTTGAACAGTGGATGACATGACCAAACAAACATAAGAAAAAAAAATTAGTATGTCAGTAGAATGGAAGTTCAGTTGGACAGGGGAGAAATCAAGAGGTTCAAAGATCTATCTAGGGGAGGCTCATTTAAACATTTCAGTCAGCTGGGAATAAGGACAACCTGTATCCCAAGAGATGGGAGGGAAACAGGGAGAACAGTCAGAATGAGAGATGTTGCACAGGTAGAATCAACAGAACTTGGTAAAACTAATTGGGTCTGGACATGAGAAGTAATAAGGAGGAAAGGGTCAAAGCTAACACAAGGTTTTAAACATGGGAGACTGGGCAAACTCTTATCATTTTCCTTCATGTATTAGGGACTCCAGTCAAATTGGACAGTATCTTTTGAACTTTACTTATACCTTTATTCATCTTGCTTCACATCTTGCCATTGTCAGAAACAGTGAAGGAGAGTTGTTTTAGGAAGAGAAGTAATAAGTTATGTTTGGGACATTTGAATTTGAGATTCTTGTGGGAGATCTAGGTGGAGATAACCTGTAAGCAATTAGAGGCAGGTCAGGAACTCAGAAGAGAGGTGAGATTACATATGTGGGGGTTTTCTACAGAGATGATGATTGAAGTCTTGGGAATGAATGAGATTGCCAAGGGAGAGAGTATATGGAAAAAAAGACAAGGGCAGAATTTGGGGGGGGGGGGAGAAAAGTACTCTATATGAGCAGGAAGAGGAATAAGGGGTTAGCAAAGAAGATAGAGAAAGATGTCTGGGAAGGAAAAGCAGGAGAGTATTTGTATTTCTGAAGACAAGGGTAGAGTGGTTAAATGTTATGAATTGTAGATGACAAGGAGTGATCAAGAAATAGCTATTCCATTTTTGTGATTAGGAGGCTATTGGTGACTTTTTGACAACAGTTTTAGCAGATTTTGTGTGACAAAATCAGACTATAAGGGGGTGAAGAGAAAGTGGGTGGTGAGGAAGTGGCAGCATCAAATATAGATAACTTATAAAGAAGTTTAGCAACAAGAGAAGGAAAATGGGCAGATAGCTGGGTAGCATAGAAAAGAAGTCTTTTGTTTTTATTTTTTAAAGTACTAAGATAATTTGAAATCCCACTGGTCTTAATTACAGTAGTTTTCATTGAAAAAGTAGAAAGAAAACAGTTTTAGCTCAATTATATTTTGGGAATTGCAGCAATTCCTTCAGTACACAGTCTTAAAAACATGATAGTGCATTGTAGTTGGAATAGACTTCTTTGGGAGGGAAGAAGGTAATTTATTCTTAGGTGACAAAAGTATTTTGCCTTCATTTGGAGAGTACTGTTGGCACACAGAGGATGGTTGTTCAAATCCTTTTAAGCCCAGCCCTCATTTGATTGATTTCATGATTGCATAAGGAAGATGGACAAAACTTCCAGCAATTTTACTTTCTTGACAGAAATGCAATTGACTGTGAAGACAAAAAAAACACAGACTCATGTATTTGTATTAACATCAGAGAAGAGAGCATTAGCAACTATATGGAAGTCCGATTTACTCTGATTAAAGCAAAGAATTTTCTAGTCAGGTTGCCTCTGTGCACTGGTAACTACAAAGTGTTACTTTTAGTTTCTGTTATCAGAAATGTTTTCCTTCCTGGTGTTCCCAAGTGTCAACTTAGAAATTTGAAAAAAAAAAGAAAAGATTCAGGATGAAGAAATAGCCTGTTTCCACAGGGACTTCTTTGAAGTAGAAAGACATTATAGGTTACCTTCCAATCTTACCAGTATTTAACAGATAAAGTAAGGGAAAGGAAATGAAGGATTTAACTCCAAAATGACTAAAAATAACAGAAACAAGTCTATAAGCATTATATTATGGAGAGGGGAGATCTAGGTTCAAATTTCACCTCTTTATTTTATAGCTTATGTGGTCTTGGGCAAGTCTCTGGCTCTCAGTATCCTCATCTGCAAAATAAGAGGTTAAGACTAGAAGGTCCCTGAGGTCCCCATGAGTTATGTTTTACAACCCCTTCACTTCTATAGCCAAAGCCAAAAAATGACTTTATTTACAATGAGAATTTCCTTCCAAAAAGTAGACTGGTTTGTTCTACTCGTTGAGTGGTTCTGGTCAAGGGGAAAGGGTGTAAGAAATGTTTCTGTGGCTTACCAGTAAGGTAGCATTAGGAGAACATTGTTCAAAAAGATCTGCCTCTGTCTTGTCACTCCCACCAGTGGGAACAGATATTTAATGTTTGCAAAATGGCCACTATTTCTCAGGGCCATCTTTTGATACACAATACAGTCAGTTAAAAAGAAATGCATTATTTGAACCCAGCCTTTCATCCACTCTTGAGGGTTCG
The DNA here is from genome assembly GCF_037893015.1 of Macrotis lagotis. NCBI lineage: Eukaryota > Metazoa > Chordata > Mammalia > Peramelemorphia > Peramelidae > Macrotis > Macrotis lagotis. The sequence goes on along the minus strand of NC_133666.1, from coordinate 449,135,591 downwards.
ATGGAGACCCGAGATTATTTTAAACAGTGTTTATTGTATTTTAATACATTATAAAATTTGAAAAATTGTAGGAAAGCCGCAGATTCAAACCAGAGCAAACTCTAACAAGTAATAATTCTGGCCCCTTTGCAAAACTTGTCAGTTTAAAAACAACGTGATGTTCACATTGGCGAGGCAGATGAAAAGGTGAGACTTTGTACAAGCTATGTTTTAAACTTTTAGTGTAACAACTTTCAGATGCAATGTGCTTATGAATGAGGTTCTGAAGTCCTGAACTGTCCCCTGCTCAAGAGAGGCATCCAAACCTCCATCTGCAAAGGAATTCAATTCAAAGTATAAAAAAGGAAAAGAAAAAGTGAGGGGGGAGAAAGAGAGAGAAAGAGAGAAAATGGATGGCTGTTTGGCAATGGAAAACGTAAGGAGATTGTGTCCTCACCGGTCATGGCTTGTTTATTGATAAGCAGGCCTTAGGAAGGCCTAGGACACTTAATGGCCATCACAGCACCAACTTCAGCTACCACATCATCATCATCATCATTATTATTATTATTATTATTTTTTGCATTTCCTACCTTTTGACATATATATATTTATATATTTTTTTACACCTTGAGGTTATTATTACTATTCCAATTGTTCCCATATTAATACAGGTATGATCTCTATTTGATATAAATGTGTCTTTATTCGATTTTCATTCCAGGACTTGGTTTGGTGTCCCAACTGCACATGAATGTCCCTTTTTCCTTTTCTTTTTTTTCTTTTTTTTTTTTTTGCATAAGAAACATGTCCATTCAGTCCAGAGGCTCTTGCTTTATTCGAATGACGGAGGGTGCGCGAGATGTCCGTCTGAGTTCTCGCCTCAGTACGTATTCACTGAATTGGGAAGAGTCTACCCCTCCTCCACAGGAGCCCACAATTTCAAAGCCTCTTTGCTGCAACCTCTCAAGTACCTGGAAGAGACAAAGGTAAACTTTCAGATGGGGAAGGAAATGAACCAACCCACAAGAATGAGAGGAATACCAGGGAGGCCTGGGCAATATATGACAGGGTTAGAAGGAGGCCTGTTTTGTTAATCTTCAGGTTGAATAGTTCTCATAAAAGCTCCAGGTAGTCTTTTCCCACGTCCAGAAGCATTTATTATTTTGCTAAGTGTTGGAGATGCAAAGAAAGAAAAGGTGGATGTCAACTTATTATGATTTTTCAGGAGAGACAAAAGCAGTCAAGTAAAGCTTCATTTACTAATGCACCACATCCTGCCACCCCAGACCATGCTCCACATCCTCTCCAGATATATCCCAGGGCCTACTCAAGCATCTTGTCATCAGCCATGTCCCCTCTTGCTCTTAGGACATCTTCAAATAAGGGCTGACATTGGTCAGGGTGTGACAGTGAGGACCACCCTCTAGCTCCAATCACAATCCCTGTGACTCCACAAGACATCCAATACCACAAGTATCATTTTTCCCCATTAGAAAATAAGCTTTTTGGGTGCAAGGACTATCTCATTTTTGAATCTCCTTATTTTCCATTGTGTATGGTAAGGCATGATTCTTATTCATTCATTCATTTCAAACCTCACCCCTCTCTTTAAGAGATGTTTATTGACATTTTGTTTTAAATGACAAACATTTCTAGATTAGCCCTACTCCATGAGAGGTTTCTTATAACAAAGTAAAACTTGTTAAGCAAATCTAACATTGCAGTGACCTTTTCTGAAGGTACATGCAACATTCCACATCTGTAGTATGTCCTACCCTTTCTATTTTAAAGTTTTTTTTTTAATCAATACAAATCTATTTTCTCTTCCTTTTACCTACACACCCCACGGGGGGAGGGGAGAAGAAACAAATACCTTGTAAAAATATGCACAGTTAAGCAAGAAAAATTCCTTCGATAGCTGGACACAATTTTATGTATATATATATGTATATATATATATATATATATATATATTTTCACTCTGTAATCTAAATCTATCATCTTTCTATTAGGAAGTATGTTTCATCATCTTTTTCTGGAATCATGGATCAAGAATAATTGATCATAATTCTTATAGTTTTAAAAGTTGATCCTCTATACAATATTATTGTATTAATTATTCTCCTTGTTCCATTTATTTCATTAATTCATAAAAATATTAAAAAATGTCCATTTTCATAATATTGTTATGTCTTCTGATTCTGCTTATTTCACTGTGCATCAATCTATAAAAGTCTTTCCATGTCTCTTTGAAATCAATTATTTCCCCATTTTTATATTATAATAGTAATCATCACATTTAATATACCATAATTTATTCAGATATTCATCAGATGATGGATATGCCTTTAGTTTCTAGTTTTTTTTGCAACCAAGAAAGCTGCTATAATTATTTTCATACATTTGAGAGCTTTTCTTATTTCTTTTAGGTAGAGGCCTAGGACAATGTACATATGCTGTTGAATAACTTTGTGTGTATAATTCTAAATTTCTTTCCAGAATTGGTGTACCCAATCACAGGTCTACTAACAATGTATCAATGTGCTTGTTCTCACACAGCCCCTTTAACATATATCATTTCCTTTTTCTGGATTATCAATCTGATGGATGTGAAATGAAATCTCAGAATTGCTTCCATTTGCAATGAACTAATAATTTGTAGTATTTTTTCCCTCAACTGCCTGTTCATATACTTAGATCATTTCTCAATTGGGAAATGACTCTTTTCTATTATAAATTTGAATCAGGTTCTTAGATAGCTTAGAAATTTGTTAGCCAAACTTGCTGCAAAGATTTTTTTCTCAATTAATTGTTTCTTTTTTTAAAACTTCTTTGTATTTTTGTTTTATTATAGATTTTTTGGTAAACAATACCTACCTGATTTCTGATTCCTAATCCAGCCTGGCATCTTTTTTTATTTTATGGATAAATTCATTTCATTAATATTTGCAATAATGATAGTTAATTGTTTATTTTTTGTTTCTTTTATTTATTTATTTATTTTAGTTTTTGCAAGGCAATGGAGTTAAGTGGCTTGCCCAAGGCCACACAGTTAGGTAATTATTAAGTGTCTGAGGTCACATTTGAACTCAGGTACTCCTGACTCCAGGGCTGGTACTCTATCCACTGCACCACCTAGCCACCCCCTTATCATTTATTTAAATTTTAACTTTATTTGCTTCTGCAAAAACTTTTGAATTTTATATAGTCAAAGTTACACATTTTATCTTGTGTGATCCTCTCTACTCCTTGTTTATCACAAACTTTTCTTCTAATAAGACTTTTTTTTATATCTAGGTCATGCATCCAATTATCTTGGAATCAGATATGAGTTACCAGTCTAAATTTAATTCCTTTCATACTGCTGCCCATTTTCCCCAGCAGTTTTTGTCAAATTTTTTTGTTGTTCAGTTGTTTCAGTCATGTCTGACTCTTGGTGACACTATTTGGGATTTTCTTAACAAGATACTAGAAGGGTTTGCCATTTTGTTTTCCAGCTTATTTTATAGATGAGACAACTAAGGCAAATGGGGTTAAGTGACCTGCCCAGGGTCACACAAAATAGCAAGTGTTTGAGGCCAGATTTGGACTCAGGAAGAAGAGTCTCCTTGATTTCAGGCCTGGTGCTTTGTGTACTATGGCCCTAGATAGCTGCACTTTGGTCAAATAGAAAGTTCTTATCCCAGAAGCTGGAATGTTTTTAAAATGTTTATGCTTTTAAAATGTTAGGATACTAGGGGCGGCTAGGTGGCTCAATAGAAAGAACACTGGCCCTGGAGTCAGGAGTACCTGAGTTCAAATACGGCCTCAGACACTTAATAATTACCTAGCTGTGTGGCCTTGGGCAAGCCACTCCTTTTTTCATTTTTTGATACTGGTAAAAAAAATGTGTAATGTGTTCCAAATGATGCATCTATTTTTTAACCTGTGTATATTTGGGAAAATCTTATCTTTGTAGTATATTTTGAGATTTGGCATAGCTAGGTCCCCTTCACTTCTTTTTCTTCTTCATCATCATCATCATCATCATCACCATCATCATCACCAATCCTCCTCCTCCTCCTCCTTATTGTTTTTCAGAGTTCTGGGCCTCTATTTGAATTTTTGTTATTCCCCCCTCCCAGTTCTTTAAAGTAATTCTTTGAGGGGGGGGCTAGGTGGTGCAGTGGATAGAGCACTGGCCCTGGAGTCAGGAGTACCTGAGTTCAAATCCGGCCTCAGACACTTAATAATTACCTAGCCATGTGGCCTTGGGCAAGTCACTTAACCCCATTGCTTTGCAAAAACCTAAAAAAAAAAAAGGTAATTCTTTGGTAGTTTGATTGAATAATTTAGAATTATTTTCATTTTTATTTCTTCCTTCCCATAAGCAACTGATATTTTCCAATTATTTAGGTCTGTCTTTATTTCTGTAAACAGTGGTTTGCACTTGTATTTCTACTATACATATATATATATATATACATATATATATATATATGTGTATATATATATATATATATATATATATATATATGAAATCTTGGTAGCAAGATTCCTAATTGTTTTATACAGTCTGTTTATTTTAAACAAGATTTCTCTTCATATATAATCATAATGTTTGTTGATTTTATTATTAAAATGGTTAATCAAGCTTAGAGTTCCTAATATTAGAAGAATCTTGTACTTCTGTAAAGTCTAACATGTTTATAGTTATGTGTTGTTTTAGGCTCTTTGTTAATATTTTATTTAAACTTTTTGCATCAATGTTTATTAGGAATACTAGTCTGAAGTTTTCTCTTTTGGTTTTGATTCTCTGGTTTATGTAACAAGATCATATTTGTGTCACAGAAAGAATTTTGTAGGATCCCTTCTTTTACTATTTTTCTAAATGGTTTATAATTTTGGAATTAAATTTTTTGAATGGTATAATTCACTTGTGAATCAATTTGGTCTTGTGCTGTTATTTTGGGCATTATATTTTTTGTAAATATTGGTTTATTTCATTTAAGTTGTTTTATTGGTATACACTTAGGCAGAATAGTTTTTTTTTTAGGTTTTTGCAAGGCAAATGGGGTTAAGTGGCTTGCCCAAGGCCACATGGCTAGGTAATTATTAAGTGTCTGAGACCAGATTTGAACCCAGATACTCCTGACTCCAGGGCCAGTGCTCAATCCACTGCACCACCTAGCCGCCCCGGCAGAATAGTTTCTAATAATATTCTTTATTTTTTCACTTGTGAAATCTTTTTTCATTTTTCCTACTGGTAAAAATGTGCTAATGCTTTATTTTTTTTAAAGTGACCCAATTCTCATCTACATAAACTGAAGTATTTACTTCTGCATAACTTTTATTTGTCATATTCAGTAAACTAAATACTTGGTAATCTGAATATGGATGCTGACCTTTATGTTTGGGTAATCCATTGCAGAAAAAAATGATTTCCTGTGACATGCTAAAAGAATTGAAGTGACAGGAAGAAATGGAGCAGACTAATAATTCAAATTAGCAATTGCACTCTGGTATAGGTAGACTAGTTTGAAAGCAGCAAAGACTTCTAAACACAAACTGTATCTATGTATGTGGAAATAGAATAAGCCAGCAATAATTTAGGCAATGACAATAGTTTGTCAAATTTCTCAGTTCATTCCCCTTTATTTTATTTTTTTTACTATTGATCAAGATTTTATATCTGAATAGGTGTTATTTATGTAATTTCAAAATATGGATTGCCTCGAAATTGAGAACCTTGAAGAGTAGAGACAGCAAAGGCTGCAGTGTGTTATGTTATCAACAATGATTTGCATGTAAGACAAGACAGCAAACATAGCTGTGACTAGATGTGGAGATGGACCAGTCATGAAGCATGAGTAGGGGTACCATAAGGACAGCCTGAGAAATACATTGGTATCCACAAGCTAGAACAAGAATCATAAGAGAACCTGTCCAAGACTTCTCCAGCCTGTGTGATTCCCCATTCTGAATCACTCTATGCCAGCTTTCATGACATTTAAAAACTGGTGATTCAATAAAAAGTATGCTCAACTTCATTTCTTCATTTACTATTTCTCTGAGAGCATTACCCACCATCCTGAGAAACAGTTTATTCTCTAAGATCTGAGAGTATGTACATAAAAAAAACTGCAAAGCTGGACAAATGAGGACTCCTCAGTGCTCTGATTCTAATAATAAATCCAAAATTTATGCATGCTCAAAGTTACTTAGTAATTGAACTGAAGAAATAAACCTCCAAATTTTTATTTTATTATTGTTTAATAAAAAAATTCAAATTTTGAGCTTTTGAAATCTTTGTGTCTATATGGTAAAATCATGAAATTTATATGGTGACTTAAGATTTGTAAAATTCTCTTCTCCCACAGTTCAGATGTTTATTATCTCCCTTTTATAGATGGGGATTTGGAAGCTGTGGAATCAAGCTTCAAAAAGATGGTGACTATAAGGGGCAGCTAGGTGGCACAGTGGATAGAGCACTGGCCCTGGAGTTAGGAGCACCTGAGTTCAAATCTGATCTCAGACACTTAATAATTACCTAGCTGTATGGCCTTGGGCAAGCCACTTAGCCCTGTTTGCTTTGCTTTATTTTTTTATTTTTTATATTTTTCAAGGCAATTTTTCAATCACATCTAATATGATACAAGCTTTGACTTGCCAGGATGGTTCCCCCTTTCCCATTGTCACTTTATGGGAGGTGAAGCAAGCAGGTTTACAACTGTGCCCCACAGATAGAATCTGGAGGAGATCTCCCCTTTCCCAATATAACTGGAATAATCTGGTAAACCTGTCATACAACTGGATTTAAGCCATTGACTCACTGGGCTGGGAGAGGGGCCAAAGGTTCAGGAGGACAGTATGGACCTCCAGGGTCCTGGGCACACCAGGATGGCTTCATTTCCCCTTGGGGGAAGGAGTGGAGCAGGGAGGGAAGACTTTAGAAGCTTTAGAAGTTCAGGGAGGAGGCAGGGATCTCCTCTTTACTGGTGTCCGCCCTGTGCAAAGACATCCATGGGATGTTTTCTGGAGGGCCATTTTCTTCCCTGGAAAGGATTTGCTTCATATTTTTTAGCTTTTGCCACATATATGGGTTACTTTGCTATGGGCAGAGTCAGGTGTCAGGGGGTTTAAGGGGCTTTGAGGGAAGCTATCTTGATTAATATTTCACAAAATTAATACTGAACAAGAGCTTTTTTTTTACAAGTGATTTTATTCATGAATCCAAGCATGTTGGCATCACTAAACTGATACAGTATTGGTCTCCAACTCAGAATACAAAAGTGTTGAGTTCTGATTATGTAAGCTTGAATACATCATTTAATCTCCTTTTTTTGTGACCTAGTTTCTTTCTGTAAAAATATTGATAAGATACCTACTTACCTTATAGAGATAAGGGTATATCCAACTTCATAAAACATTTATTGAGCAAATATTATGTACCAAAGAACAATAGTGTCTACACTGGGGATATAAATTTGAAACAAACCAACACCAGCTCCTGTCCTTAAGTATCTTTTAATCTGATAAGTTTTAAATGAACCTATAGACAAATGGTGTAGCCTGCATACCTGAACTGAGTTGAGGTGACAGTATCCATTCAGTGGAAATCTGATGACATGCGTTGAGTCGTGATTCCAACCTGCGTTGACTGAATTACACATCACATCTCCAATTTCTGGGAACACCTCTTCTATCAAAGATTTATCACCACTGAGTGTAATCCTCTCTCCGAGGTCTGGGGCAACTCGTACCACTAAGCACTCACAAGGTCTAGAAAAGCGACCATTTTCCCGATCCTGTTTCCATCGTTCCATCTCCATTAGCATGGGTTGAAGCTGAAAGTACTTGGCCTCTTCATATAACAAAGTATAGTCCTGGGAAAGAAGAGAAGGGTTTGGGGAAGAGATATTTCATTTTGCTAACCTGTAATAGATAGTATGACAAACAGTGTATTAAAAAAAATCATATTTGACCTTTGATGTTGTGCATTTTGTTGAATAGACCTTTTAATGAAACCATTTACTTCTTTTTCTCTCATTTCAAGTTTGTAAAGATTAAAATAATTTCATGCAATCCAGAGTTGAGCCTGCTCAAAATCTGTGCCGCATAATGAAAGGGTCAACGCCTTTGGGATAGTTTACCGTCTGCATAATGACAAACACAAGGTAGGAAAACCTGTTTTAGCATGTGAAGAATTTAGAAAAGAAAGATTTTACAGATATAGATTGTGTGTTCTGTTTTAAGACAACTCAGTGTACCCTAAATTAGAATGTACAAAACTGATATAATTAGGGAGATTTTGAATTTAAGTAACAACTCCTCAGTGCATTTTAAATTTCATTAGATTGACAAGAATAAAATTTATGTTCAGAGTTTGGGGGAAAAAAAACTATTGTGTAAGGGGAGGCACACCTGTAGGAAGAGATCTCCTTTGCCATTCTTAATGAGCTCCATAGAAAGCCTTTGCCTCCTGCCAACTCAGTGGTGGTGTGGCAAAATAATGAGATCACTGAGCTGACAGGTCAGAACAGCATCAGGTCTCTTTTACCATCTGGGCACAAGGCAAGCAAACATGTATGGGTGGGGGTGGGAATTCTCAAGTGTTTGTGAAAAGGAAGCCATTTAGGGTTTTTTTTGCATAATTCTGTCTCTTAAATAAAAAAAAAGTTGATGTTGATTTTAAAAGTTCTTCCAGCAAACAAGCATTAATTAATAATAAACACCCTAGGAGAGAAGGCTTGTGAAGACAAAAAAGGAATAAGGAGGAAGAGTAGAAATGGTCAATATTGTGTTTGATGGTAGCTATAGCTACAATCATCAAGGGGTGGGAGATGAGGGACAGCTTGCCTAGGCATGTTCATGGTGAAAGTTCCAACTTTCACAGTGGCTGAACAGTCCAGGCAATGGGCTGGTGTTACTAGGTGAGGACAATTGAAATCTTTTTGTCCCAAGTGCTGATCATCAAAAAGGCTTTTGTTATTTGGCATGCAATGCTGGGGTATAAGGAGGAAAGGCTGGAGATGAGTGAACTGTTTTTATTTTATTTTCAATTTGCCCTTTCACTTTTGAGGCTACCAGAAGCAAAATTGCCCCAAGGCTTTCAAGGTAAAGCACCAATGAGCACTTTCTCAGCATTTTACTCACATGATTTTATGTGATCATAAGTCATAAAATAAGAGTTGCATGAAATGAGAAAATTTTACTAGGTAAAAGCCAAGGGTCGATAGCCAACTAACCACCTTTAATTACTGTAACCTTTCCCCAAATGACATGGCTTACAGACCCTTCACCAGCCTGGCAGCTTTTTTTCTGGTCCAATTCAGTTTGCCAATGTTTCTCTTGGAATATAGCACCACAAAAATTATTTAGAGCAGTATTTTCTGTGCTAGCAAAACCATAGAAGTAAAATGCATGCCTATTATTTGGATAATGAATATACATGGTATATGAATGCAATGGAATATTGCACCCTAAGGAGAGTTTAGAATTGAATGAATGAATGCATAAGGATTTATTAAGTACTTATTCTTTTCAAAGCACTGTGCTAAATGCTGAGAATACAGATAGAAAAGTAAGATAGTTCCCATTCCCCAGGAATAACTTCTAATGGGAGTGACATCACATACTGGAAGTGCTGTCTCTCCCATGCTCTTGGGCTTACTTGCCATTCATAAGATTTGTATGAATTCTTTTTATTTTTGTTGTTGTTTGTTGCAAGGCAATGGAGTTAAGTGACTTGCCCAAGGTCAAACAGGTAATTATTGTATCTGAGGTCAAATTTGAACTCAGGTCCTCCTGACTACAAGGCCGGTGCTCTATCCACTGCCCCACCTAGCTAACCCTTGTATGAACTTTTGCAGAGCAAACAGAACCAAGAGAACACCTTGCACAGGGACCACAAAAATGAAAAAGAAACATTGAAAGTCATTGGAACTCAGATCAATACAATGACCTAACTTGCCTACTACAGACTGATGATGCCATAAGGTGCGTGTTAATGGATGTGACCTAGGTGGGTGCTGGTTTTGCTTCACTAGAACTTCTCTGTTGGGAAGTAGAAGAGATACTATAAAAATTTTTTTAAATAGCACCCAGACAGAAATAGATAGCTTCCTACAAGGGCTATTATTGTCTGGGTTTATGATACTTGAAAACTGACATGGGGGACAGAGGTGGAGGCGGCCTTCTACACTGAACCAGGGTCAGTCAACAAGTAGGATTCCAACTCAGATCCAAGAGAAAGGGAATCTCTCAAAGTGGGTCTTTATGAACTTCCTGGAACCTGGGCTTCCTTGTTTTATGATAACATCCTCTCTTTTATGTCAACAGTCAAGTATTAACCTAGATAAACTTCTCCTTTAGAAAAGATCACAGATATCAAAAGGATTTAAACATGTAATGACATAACAAAATGAAGATACATATTTCTGCTAATTTCATGGAATGAAACAGTAGGCTCAAATACCAACTCTTTGAAAAGATCACATTTTTCTAGTACATAGACTCAGAGAAAGGAAAAGAACCTTGGGAAAGAGGGATGGCCATTCAGTCCCATCACACACAGGAATCCTATCTCTAACATCCCCAATAGGTATTCATTCATTCAGTCTTAACTTGAACATTTTTAGCAATGGGAAGCTTATTACTTTTTTTATTTTTTATTTTTCATTTTTTTTTTTTAGGTTTTTGTGAGGCAAATGGGGTTAAGTGGCTTGCCTAAGGCCACACAACTAGGTAATTTATTAAGTGTCTGAGGCTGGATTTGAACTCAGGTCCTCCTGACTCCAGGGCTGGTGCTCTATCCACTGTACCACCTAGCCATCCAGCTTATTACTTTAAAACTAAATTTAACAAATATTTAATAACCCATACCATAATGTACTTAAAGAATATACACATTTAGTATGTGAAGGATGTATGTTAATATATTGTGCTGGATAGCTAAAAAAAAAACAAATAAAACATGATTCCTACTTTCAAGTTAATGGATAAGCTAAGATGTATGTATCACCTCTAGCCCTCCATATATGTACCATACATGAACTCACAATTAGAAAACAAAATGGGATATGATAAATACATAATGATGCAAAATGCTAGGAGAATTAGAGACAGGGACACAAGGAAGATCATTTCATTTTTAGATAGAGTTCCTCATTTTAGGACAAAATCTGCTTCCCTTTAACTTTCATCCATTAGTCTTTCTGCCTTCTATAATTCTATCTTGTTTAGTGGTATCTTACTCTTTGTAACCCTTTTTGGAATTTTTTTGGTGGAGATGTCTTCTCCTCCCAAAATTAAACAGTGACTTCCAATGTCCCTCTTAAAGTGTGTCACTAAGAAGTGAAAGCAGTGTTCCATATGAGGAGCATGAAGTCTGATCAGTGCAGAATAGTATAAAAGTATTATCTCCCTTCATCTTGACATCATACTTTTATTAATTGAACCTAAAGATTGTATTAGCTTTTTTGGCAGCCACATCACACTGGTGACTCATATTGAAATTGTAGTCAATGTATGCCCTTGAGACTTTTTCACATTGATATTAAGCCAGGTCGCTCCCATTTTGTACTTGCAGAGTTGTTTTTTCAAACTCAAGTGCAAGATATTACATTTATCTTATTTTAATTTCCTATAGTTAGTTTCACCCCTATATTTCAAGCCTGTCAACATTATTTTGATGCTGTCATCTGATATACTAGCTATCCCTCTTGGCTCTGTGTCATCTGCATATTTGATGAAATGATGCCCTCTCAGTCTTCATCCAGGCCATTGATAAAAGTGTTGAATTATAGGACCCTTTGACATGCCACTACACTTTCCTCCAGGAAATCTACTATCAACCTTCTAAAATATAGTTGTTCAATCTGCTATGATTATATCTGTATTATCATATTGCCCATATTTCTTCACTGAATGAACAAACATATAATGGGAGTTTTTGTAGAATGCCTCGATAAAATTCAAATAAATGTATATTGCATTTTCCTCAGGGAGGCTAGGTAGTGCAATGGATAGAGCACTGGACCTGAAGTCATATAAATGCAGCCTCAGATATGTACTAATTGTGTGACCCTGTGTAAGTCATTTAACTCCCATTTACCTTAGCTCCCTATTTGTAAAATGGGAACACACTGGAGAGGAAAGTGACAGACCACTCCATTATCACCACCAAGAGAAAACAGTGAAATATAACTGAACCACAAAATTGAATTTCCCTATGGATCAGTTTAATAATTTCATAAGAAATCTAAATGATAACCTAACTAAACAGAATTATTTATAGTTGTTTTATTTGTAAAAGATTGTGAACACCCAATACATTCAATAATTAGAGAATGAATGAATAAATGATGATATATTAATGACCTAGCATCTCTTTTAGGAGGTGATCAGTGGATTCCCTCCCTCAAATTCTGTGTTACCCTCTGCTTCTAGGATATCAGGTCAATTTTGCTGGATTATTTCTTGAAAAATGAAGTCCAGACTCTTTTTATGGTCATGACTTTCAAGGCAGCCCAGTAATTTTTAAATTATTTTTCCTTGATCTGTTTTCCAGGTCAGTAGTTTTTTCCAATGAGATATTTACATTTTTTCTAGTTTTTCATTCTTTTGATTTTGTTTTATTGTTTCTTGATTTCCCACAAAGGCATCATAAACTTCCCTTAGCTCCATTCTACATTTAAAGGAATTATTTTCCTCAGAGAGCTCCTTTTTCATCTGGCCAATTCTTCTTTTTAAGGCATTCTTCTCCTCATTGGCCTTATGGACTACTTTTTCCATTTGACCTAAACTTGTTTTTAAGATATTATTTTCTTTAGTATTTTTTATATTTTCTTCATCAAGTTGCTGACTTGGTTTTGATTTTCTCACATTGCTGTCATTTCTCTCCCCAATTTTTCCTCTACCTCTTTGATTTGATTTTCAAAATCTTTTTTAAGCTCTTCCATACCCTGAGACCAATTCATATTTTTCTTGGAGGCTTTGGATTCAAAAATTTTGTGTATTTTGATCCTCCATAGGCCAAAGTAATTGTCTATGGTAGGGTTTTTTTTTTCCTTCTTCAGGTGTGTGCTTATTTTCCCAGTCTATGACTTGATTTTGGCTCTTTGTTAAGGTGGGTAGAGGACACTTTGTCTCAAGCTTTTGAGGGTTTTTGCACTTGTCTTTACAGACAACCCCAGAGTTTCAATTCCTTCAAATGCTTATGAGAGGCAGGTCTCTGTTCTGCTATAGCAGTAAAGTTCTTTTTCCTGAGATTGGGGTTCAGACTACCACCTGGATCTGTGCATGGACAAAGTCACAGATTCCTGCCTCAGGGATAGATAGCAGAGAAACCTTTGCAGTCTCCTCTGACCCCCTCACTATCCATAGGCTGAGCACTCTGAAAGCAGATGCTGGGCTGGGTGGCTCCCCAGGTCTACTCCTGGCCCCCAGGGGCCCAGTCTGCATTGAGGCCTGTGATAGACTGCCCCCCCCCAGCAGAATTTTGTGCTGCAGAATTTTCCCACCGAGCTTCCCATTTGTCCTTGACAATCTCTGGGCCAAGAGATCTGGAAACCACCACAGCTTCCATGGACCCAGGCACTCCCAAGGACCTAGGTGCTCCACAGACTCTTCCTAGATGGCTGGAGGCAGTTCACTCTAGGGTGACCTGTGCTGTGCTGTGGCCCTTTCTAACCCCAGCACAACAGACCTTTCTCATGGATCTTCCAAGTTGTCTTGGTCTGGGAAATGGTTTCACTCAGTCTTTCTGTGAGTTCTGCCATTCTAGAATTTGGTTACAGTCATTATTTAAAGGTATTTGGAGTGGTCTATGGGAGAACTTATGGGAATTCCTGCCTCCACTCCACCATCTTTGCTCTGCTTTTTTATAAGCTAAATGTCTTATGCATTATTGTCTTTTGATATGTACATTTGTTTGATTTTTTGTTGACAGTTATTAAATTGATAAAACTTTTTAATGAACATGAGTCCATTTTTCATGATTTGTTCTTAGAGATCACCATGATACAGGGAAAGAGTCAAGAGATATGTGAACTCTACATTCAAAAATACAAAATCAAAACAAGATTTGAATAATTGTTTTTATTCCCATCATGTATTGATATTATCCTAACCCCTCGAAGCAATGGGTTTCTCTCTCTTTATTTAGTTTCTTGGAAGGGTATAAAAATAAAACCCTCCTTTTCATGTCTGTACCACTTAGGTAGCTTCAACTCCTAGACACTTATAATGCCTCACTCCCATCATTATTATAGTTAGTGCTCCTCTTTCATGTTCATCCTTGGTTACTGTAACTCATGCCATCTTATGAACAATATTTTCTTAAAATTAGAATCTATTAGAGGTTTTTCCTTCATAGCCACATTGGTTTCTTTAGATGACTGCCCTACTTCTTCCTTCTGAGGATCATCTGTGATTATATTATTAGAATTTCATTTTTAGAACTTTCCTTTATTGAATCATATTTTTTTTTGGTAGTGAGATCATGCTTATTGTTCCTTTGAACTTTTGGAAATATACTTCCACAGAATCTTGCATACATGTCTGATTATGGACTTTTAAGAGGGCACATCCCCTTTTTTTTTTAGGTTTTTTTGCAAGGCAAATGGGGTTAAGTAGCTTGCCCAAGGCCACACGGCTAGGTAATTATTAAGTGTCTGAGACCAGATTTGAACCCAGGTACTCCTGACTCCAAGGCTGGTACTTTATCCACTATGCCACCTAGCTGCCCCAGGCACATCCACTTCTTCCCAAGGCTCCAACTTCTATCATGTCACTGACCAATTCTAACTTCCTTCTGATTAAAATTGTCTTGTTTTAGCATTCCCCTTCTTGTTTTTCCTACCTTCTGAGAAATGAGACTGTCCATGAAGTTAAGAGAGCAATTTATTAGAAAGCCTGACATAACAAGAAGAGATATCTAATAGATGGTTTGTGGCTAATCAGAGACCCTTTTCTTATCTTCACTCTAAAAAATTTACTATTTCTCTGAACTTATCACACTTGAAGTGCACTCTGTTTCTGTGTCCCTTCTACTAATTGGGTAGTTTCAATTCCCAGAATCTTGAGTAACATTTTTAAAATTCAATTTTATTTTATTTGTGGCTTTCAATTTTTTCCCTCCTCTTCCCCTTTATAGAAAAAGTAAAAACAAAACCTATAACAAATATGTATAGTCCAGTAAAACAAATTCCCACATTGAACATACCTTCCCCTCCCCTCTACAAAAGCTCAATCTGCACTCCAGCTCCATCACCTCTATCTGAAGGTGGGTAGCATGCTTCAGCAGGATCTTCTGTAGTTGACTCTCATTTCATCTTTCAAAGTTTGTTTTCTTTACAATGTCATTGTTACTGTATAAATTGCAGAATCCTCATTTTAAGGAAAATGCCTAGGCTAGCCAAGTCTGTATTCTCTTAAGAGTAGGTACCGCCTCCTTGCCCCTGCCTTCCCTTTCAGCTTCCTTTATGTGTGGTCTTCATTAGAAGAATGTAAGTTTGTGGAAGGCTTGGATTGCCTTTCTGCACAAGTCCAAGCACTTTGCACAGAGTCTGGAATATGTTATTTTCTTAACAAATGCTTGTTGATTTGATTTTAGTCTGTCTGTGATGTTATTCTGAATATACATGTAATCATTGAGTCTTAGTTCACCTTACAACTGGATATTTAATATATTCAATTTAAAAACAGGGATACTTAACATTTTTTCCTGGTAAATATTATGGGTACTTTCTGAGGATAGCTCTGTGTAAATGCATTAAAAAAAATTCACTGGATTGCAAAAGAAAACAACTATATTGAAAAAAAAAGTTCATGAAGATTCCAGTTAAGGACCTGTATAAAAGGGGTGGCTAGGAGGTGTAGTGGATAAAGCACTGGCCTTGGAGTCAAGAGTACCTGGGTTCAAATCCCGTCTCAGACACTTAATAATTACCTAGCCGTGTGGCCTTGGGCAAGCCATTTATTTAACCCCATTTGCCTTGCAAAAAACCTAAAAAAAAAACAAACAACCTGTACAAAGCACCAGCCCTGGAGTCAGGAGTACCTGGGTTCAAATCTGGTGTCAGACACTTAACCCCATTTGCCTTGCAAAAAAAAAACCCTGTGGTCTAGAGTATTATTTTCCAAAATGAGATTCTTGGCTCTAAAATAGTTCAGGTGGGTTAAAAAAAAAACCCAACCAGGGTGGCTAGGTGGCGCAGTGGATAGAGCACCAGCCCTGGAGTCAGAAGTACCTGAGTTCAAATTTGACCTGTGTGGCCTTGGGCAAGCGACTTAACCCTACTGCCTTGCAAAAAAAAAAAAACTTTTAAAAAATCCAACAACAACCAAGACTTAGAAGGAGGACCAAGACCTTAGAGAAATGAACAAAAGGATTAACTAGAAAATGCTAAAAAAAAAAAAAAAAAAAAAAAAAAAAAAAGAGGAAAAATTGTGAAAATTATTCACATTCAAGATATCTTTGCAGAAAAGTTTGGGAATGAGTGGTCTCTAAAGACATTTAATGGTTGAAAAAGACCACAAATGGTGGTTACTTAAATGGCATATTTAAAGATAATGTTATTCAGACTCTAATTCAGAATCTGGCTCAGGTATAACTTTCATAGAAATGAAATATTAAGGAGCAATGGATAATTTGCAGACTTAACAGACATTGTACTTTTTCAGATTTAATACACTTACTAGATTATTATAGTATTACATACAAGGAAATAAAAAGGTAAGTAATTAAAAAAAACCCTCCCTTTTTGCCACACCCCAACATAATATAATCCTTTCACACCCAAAATGCCTTGTCCTTTGCTAGTGTCAGGAGACAATGAGTGACAAGGAGAAAATACTTCTTGTAATGTTTAGGGAAGGGCAAAAAGAGGATTTAGTTTTTTTTTTCTTCTAGATTCAAAACTATCTTGAATATCTTGAATTACTATTCAGTTCTCAGCAGCTACTATTTTATGACCCAGAATTTCTCTTATCCTCAAATGATCCTTCTAGAAATATCCAACTTCATCCTCATCCTCATTCTTATCATCACTAGCATTTATATAGTGTTTTAAGATTTTCAATATATATTTTTAATGTTATTTAATTATTCTAATATTATCTCATTTGATCCTATGAGGCAACTGCTATTATTATTCTCATTTTACAACTGAGGAAACTAAGATTGAGAGGGTTTAAATGACTTGTCCAGCATCATCCAGCTGATAAGTGAGATAGGATTTGAATTCAGGTTTCCAGACTCTATTCACTCTATCTATCTACCCAGCAGTCAAAAGATTCACTATAATTAGCTGACAAGAAAATTATTTTAAGGATCAAGTTTTATGTTACTTAAAAAAATAGGTTTTATATAAATTCTCAGCCAATTTAAGAGGTTTGTTCCATCCAAAAAAATTGGTGAATAATGGTCTAGAAGGGCTTTAGAATAGGGCCCTTCTATCTGGATAAAGAGGCCTTAGTTCTAGACAGAAGGTTATCTGTTTGGGTTCTAAAAATCTCCAGGAAAATTCCTCAGGAATTTTGTTTCAAGGTTTAACTACAACCAGCAAATAACCCTTAGACAGTAGCTAATCTAAATTCTCCTTTGCAATTTAAATTCACTACTTCTTATTCAGTTTTTAGTGAAAATGAGAGAGCACAACCATTTTCCACTAAAAACTTAACAGAGCTAAAGGTAACTTTTAGCCTTCTGTTGAAGGTATATAATTTCTACTTATTAATAATTCCTTATTGGTCCTACTTTATAACCTAAAATCATCTTATGAGCCTCTAGATCCTAAATTTTCCATATCCCTCTTAAGTTTTGGAGTTCTAAATAATTATTAACAAGTCTGGTGGTAAATTTATATTTATCTAATCATTTACCATCTCATTTGTGGACATCCTTCATTCTTTCCTCCTTTTCACCAATATCAGAATGTAAGATGGCCTTATAACCAAAACATGTCTCTATTTGTTCCCTCTTCCTGTCTTCCATAATCTTGTCCTTTTTCTAATTCTCTAATTGTCCTCTTTCTAATTCTCAATATCCATTGCCTCTTACAGAAATGCCCAGAAAAATACCCAGATTTCTCTAATCTTTTTCTTTGAAAGAATGCCTCAAACTATCACTCCCTATCCCTACTTCTTTTCACAAATACCTAGAAAAATCTCATTGCCTTTAATTTTTCACCTTTCACTCATTTCTCTACCCTTTGAAATCTGACTTCTTCCATCTCTCAATTCAAACTGCTTTTCCCAGGGTCATTAATTATTTTTCATTAATGGGCTTTTCACAGTACTCATCTTTTTTTTTTTTTAATCCTTCGGAAAGATATAAGTTTTCCTTTTCCATATTCTCTTCTCCCCTTGTGGCTGTCATACTACCTGTGTGATAGATTTTCCTAAGTCTCTTTTGTAAGATCATCATTCCTCCATATGGAGAAACGTATACCAGTTCCCTGACCTGGGCCTTCCTACTTTTATGCTCTGTATTCTCTTTCTTGATCACCTCCCCAGCTCATCTTTATGTAGACAACTCTCAAATCCTTTACTATTTCTCTCCTGGGCTCCGGTTCTGCACCTTCAATTTTACCTTCAAGTAAATCTCCAGTTTGGATTCCAGTAGGCACCTCAAACTCAACATGTCCAGAACAGAATTCAAAATTTTTCCCTTCCTAAATCCTCAAACTTCTTTGAATTTTCTTTTAAAAAAAAATTGCAAGCACCATCATTTTTCTAATCATCCATGGTCACAACCTAGGAATAATTCTCAATTCCTGACTCTCACTCACCTGCTGCTACTCCATACACAGTTTCCAAATCTTGTTGATTTTACCTTCTCAATATTCTTTCATCTTTTCCCCTTCTTGCCATTCACAATACAATTTCTCTGTATAAGGGCCCTTTTAGCTACTACTTAGACTACTGCAGTTTCTTTCTAGTTGTTCCCTCTCATCCCTAAGAGCTGCCAGACCAACAGAGCTAAAGTTCAGGTCTGACCATCTCACCCTCCTGTTCAAGTCTTCAATGGTTTGCTTCTAGGATAAAATGAAAATTCTTCCCTTTGACATTTAAAATTTCACAATATGGTTCCAACCTATCTTTTCAGACTGATTACACAGTGTTCCCCCTCACACATTTCTCCAGCCCATCTGTTGTTACCAGGTCCCACCTTGGTGCTTTTGTCCTAGTGGTCCCCCTATGCTTGCAATATGCTCTCCTGGCTATCATCAAGACTCAGCTAGACCTTTCCTGCTTCCCCCCAGTTGCTGAAATCACTTTGTATTGATTTTTTATGTATTATCTCTGTGAACAGGTTGTTTCCTGACCTCAGGAGAGTAAGGACTGTCTCATTGCAGTATCTCTTCCCCAGGGCCTTGCCCAGTGCCTGCTCTACAATAGGGTATTACATTATTATCTGGGGCCTAATCCTAGCACTACTCATGCTGAAGGACTGATCTCCATGGAAGGTAGCTTGCAGTAGACAATTTTGGTATTTCATGAACTAAACCTGCTGAGATGTGGTCTTTATCTGGCCTGCTTGATACTGAATATGCAAAATAGAAAATTTTCTGGGTTCTAATATGCTTTTTTTCCCTGTCTTAAATGTGGTGGTCTATATTTAACATTTCTTGGTTTCATTTCTGACAACTTGTGGGAGTATTTTTGAATTCTAATTCAGTTGTCCAAGTCATAGGACTGATGACTCTATAACTTAGTCATCCCCAAACTTAATGATTTGATTTAATTCAATCAACATTTATTAAATTCATAGCCTTTGTGAGGTGCTCTACTCTTGAGATACAAAGTTGAAAAATGAGGCAAGGTCCACCTTCTCTCTAAGTGATTTAAATGTATTTTTGGGAAGTGACACAGCGTCTTCTAATGATGGACTTAGAGGCAGGAAGACAGTTAATAATAAGACACTCATCAGTTGTGGTATCCTGTGGAGAGATGCTACTTTTCCTGAGCCTCAGCTGTCAAAATGGGGATAATAAGGGTACCTACTTTCCTTCTGTGAAGACCAAATGATTGTATGTAAAGTGCCTTATACGGTGCCATTAAATCACCACCCAAATGTTGACTAATAGTATTAATCTGATTCCAAAATATACCAAAAATATGAAATTTCAAAACTTTCCTGTTACCACTTCAAAACACATCACATGTCTCTAGTTAGCTGTATTTTAACACAGAAATCTCACCTTAAAATCATCCGGAATGAGAAGTTTTGATGTTCGTAGAAAATTTAGTATATATCTGAACATCTGTCCATCTCTGTCAATGAAATAATGCTGTTTGAGACTGTCCAAAACAATTGGCTCCGTGCCATCAAAAAGTCTTCCAATTCTGTGATGGAAAAGAGTGAATGAACAAAGAGGTCAGAATGACAATCAATATCCCATTCAGCCACTGAGACTGAAAGCCACAGATTTCTATCTTTCTCAAAAAGGAGGAGAGGTCCTGTCAGGGAGTGTTTAAAGAGCTGGCCTCAAAGTAAGGCTGGACTTATCTCAGAAATACATGACCCCTAGGCAAGTCCCTTGAAGTCTCAGGGCCCCAAGCAACAGTCTGAGTCTGGTGGAGGAGGGGCTGATTGGTAGAGGGTGTTTCCTTATCAGGGAGGAATGAAATCTATGAATCTATGCTGATGAAATCAGGAATCCAGACCAAAAAAAAAAAGTTCAGATGATCATAGAGCTTGACTTGACTCTTGAGATGTAGGTCTTTTATTGGGAAAGCTACATATGAAAAAAAAAGCCAAAGTTCTCTGAAGCAAATATATTGTTAGTGAGCTTCCCCTTCTAAAGAGAACATTCTGGTGGCTCTTATGGCAAGATGCTGCTTCAGCATTGGAGAAATGTAGGTATTCCTGTGGGTCTTAAAAGCAGTGGACCATGATTCCAAGGACTGAGGAACCATCTGAATTACTTGTTTTATTTTTATATGAACAATTCAATTTCATCCAATATACATTAATAAATGCCTATTGTATTTGCTAGACTCATGAGAATGCAAAGATGAAAAATGACAAACACATCCAAATAAGTAGAAGACAAAGCAGAATGTTAAAGGGAACAATAAGAGATCCAGAAAAGGGGTTGAAGGAATTCTTAAGGAAGATTAATGTTTATCTTAGAGGGATCAGAAAAAGTTCCATGAAAGACAAGAGAAACTAAGTTGGACCTTGAAGGAAGAGAAGAATTTTGAGAGATGGACAGGTGGGAGCGTATTCCTAAGAACTTTTGAAAATGAATAGGAGGGGGGCAGAGTGAGATTTGTGAACATCATATAGCCAGCCAGGTGGCAAAGTAGATAGAGGCAGAAAGACAGATCTTGCCCTGGAGTCAGGAGGACCTGAGTGCAAATCCATAGCTGTGTGACTTTGGGCAAGCCACTTTACCTCAAAAGTCTCATACCCCCACCCCCCAAAAAAATTAATGCAGGAAGAGGAATCCTTGAGTGAGTCACTTAATCCCAGTTAACTAAAATCCTTCCCCTCAAAAAATAAAAAGTAAAGGAGGAACCATGTGAAATAACTGGGGAAAGGTGGATTGGATCTACCTTTCCCCGGATTGATAGAGACTCAGCCTATCCTTTCACTCACTTTTTCACCTCTTGCAATTAAAGAGTTTTTTTTTAAATTAGGAAGAATTACTTGTCTTCAAGAAATTTTTTTTCTAGGGACACAGCAGTGTCTGGAGGCTATCATTTATACTCAACATTTTTTAAGAAGGAAGAAAAATAAAAACATCTCTGACACAAAGGGACCTCGCCCAGCTTTTTAGACACTAACTTGAATCCATCCTTTTTTCTGACTAGAAGAGGTAATGGCAGAAAAACATTTAATGAGTCATTAAAAATTCCCCAGGAGATGCCAAATTCTATGGGCATGATTATTATAATGGAATATAAGGAAACTGATCCATTCCAAGATGGCAGCCACTACAGTTTATTTTGCTTTTCACTTCTTTTTCTCCCTATTTATTGGGATAGGGAAGGAAATAAGCATTTCTATTGAACCTACTATGTGCCAGGTTCAATGTGTAACAAATAGTTTTTCTTTTGATCCTTATAACAACTCTGGGAGGTAGGTGCTATGATTATCCCCATTTCACAGTAAAAGAAACTGAGGCAAATAGTTACAGTGACTTGCTGAATGTCACCAAGCTAATTAAGAGTCTAGGCTATAGTGGGACTCAAGTCTTCCTGCTTCTAAGCCCAACTCTACTCATTAACTCTATAAAAACAAATCTACAGCTTCAATATGTACCCAACTGAATAAGATGAGCAAATCTGTACTGTGTAGGAGGGTCTGCCTGAATGATAGTATGGTAATTCACTCAAAATTTTCATGCAACTTTTTTATTTTTAATATGACCTTAATTTCCAAATATTTCCTTTCCTCCTTCACTCAGACAGCTAGCCTTTGTAAGAAGAAAATGCAAAAAAAAAAAAAGTTGCATAAAATTAATCAACACATAGACAAAGTCTGACAAAACATACAATGTAGGTACAATAGATACACTCAGGGTCCCCCAGTTATGCAAAGAAGGATAGGCATTTTCTTACCTTTTCTCTGGTCAGTCTTGTTCATTATGAAGTAATTCAACTTTGGAAAAATAAATTTGCATTTGCTTTCTAAGAAGTGTCTACAAAGGACTTTATTTTCTGAGCAACTCTCTAAGATTATGAGCTGCAGAGCTGGTCTATATTGACAAAGGATTTCCTTTCCTGGAGTCCTCTACACCTGATATCTGCCTCCCTCAGAGCTCAGCTCCAGTTCCACCTCTTATATAAGGTTCCCCATATTCTAGTGCTACCTTCTCCAAATTACCATATTTTTAAAAAATAAAATTTTTAGTATCTACTTATATGTGTATGTGTTATTTCCCATCAAAAATATATAAATTCCTTGAGAACAGGAATCATTTCATTTTTTTTCTTTGTCTTCCAGTGTCCAGAACAGTCCCTGGAATACAGTTAGTGCCTGAGAAAAGTTTGCTGATTGACCTTAATTGACTATTGTGTTACCTTCTATATGCTGGAATCAATTATTGGGTTCTCTTTAAGAAGGGCTAAAGATAGGCAAATATCTATTTTTTTTTTGCAAGGCAAATGGGGTTAAGTGGCTTGCCCAAGGCTAGGTAATTATTAAGTGTCTGAGACCGGATTTGAACCCAGGTACTCCTGACTCAGAGCCAGTGCTTTATCCACTGTGCCACCTAGCCGCCCTGCAAATATCTATTCTTAAGGAAAAATCATCATTCCATACTCTTAGGAGAGCTCCAAAGGACTGAAGGATACAAGACAATATACTAGATGAATGACACAGTGGAGTATGTATAAGAAGCAGCTCTGGGAAGGCTGCTACTAAAAAACAACTTTAAAGATGGAAGAATGGAAAGAAGAATCTTGCAGCAAGGTTAACTTGTCTGCCTCGAACTTTTTATACATTGTGGCTATATTATTTCATAGAACATCATTCGAACTTCATTTAAGAAATCAAGGGGGAAAATAACCCTCTTCTAGCAAATTAGAAATAGATGAAGTTTGAGGCAACTTCACATCAGAATCATCCCAAAGTGAGAAAAAAAAGCAAACAGTAGGAGGTAAATATAGATGGATACTGCATGTTGTGAAAAGGTTGGCTGAGATTATAGATTGAATGAGAACAACTGTTTTGCTAAAGAAAGATTTGAAAGTAGCAGATGGTGATAACTGGAATTGCAAGTGAGACAGAATCATTAACTATAATAAAAGATAAGTTGATCACAGGGATTTGCTATTACCTGTCTGAACAGAAACCACAACAAAAGAGGTTTTATTATTTGTTGCATACCAGCAAAGTACTCTGCCTTTAAAGATGGGGAAGATGACATGGGTCCTGCCCTAGGGCTCTATTTGATCAATTAAATAGATATGTTTCCCAACTGACAGATATTCCTAGTGGAGGTAAATCAGTGGCAATTTTGGCAGAGGGAAAGCAGAGGAAAAACTTTTGCTTGGGACTGAAAAGCTCTAAGAAGCAAGGGCATTCAGGACATGGGATTACTAGAAAGTGTAATGGCCAGAAGATGAAGGAAGTCTCCAGGCTCCTTGGCAGGACAGGAGAAGGAGCATCTTGATACAACCAACTGGGAAAAATTATTACTAGTAGGGAAGGTTGGGAAGCACTTTATATATATTTTCTAATTTGTGATGTAGATATTTTATCCCAGTTTTTCAGATGAGGAGACTGACATTCTGTGAAATGACTTGCCCTGAAATGTACATTTGAAGCTAGATATGGAACTAGGTCTCCGGACTGTAGGTCCCAAGTTCAATCTATAGTCCTGTGACTTTTAGCTGTAAAGGAGGGTTCTAAACTGAGGAAATGAAGAAACAAGTTAAAATGCCAAAAGCTATACAAGTGAAACTTTACTAATATTTCAATCTTTTGGATGGGTAGCACAATTTGAGTAAAAAAAATAGGCTGTAGGAATTTCAGGTTAGTTAAATGTATAAAGTTGCAAAGGTTTTGCTTACTCTATTGTAACATGTGAGAAGTATAAGAAATCAGATAGAGATTTTTCATCTTGGGCTCTTGAAGGGCAGAAATGTAATAGAGTTTAGGGATGTTAGGGTACATGATTGTTCACTAACTGAATATGACCAAAGACCATTCAAAGGGAAGATGATACAGTATAATAGATGTTTTTGTACTTCTTGAACCAAGTAATTATTTTGAGAGCCTTCTTAAGTATTTTTGAGTTTGCAAAAAGTAGGGTCTATCTTTCTAATGTCTGAAGGTATTCAGACATTCTAATGTCTGAAAGGTTTACTGTGATATATGTCTTTATAATCAATTATCTCCTTCCCTGTTCTTTTGCAGATAGTAATCTATGGAATAGCAGACAGATTTTAGAACCTTGGAATCTAGACTCAAGCAATGGGAAGAACCTTATTTAGCTAATTTGCTGAGGTTCATTTTTTTCAAGAATTTCTCTTTTGGACAGAGGGGGGGGGGAAGAAGGGGATAAGAATTTGTATAGTGCCTACTATCTGGCTGAACAATGAAACAGTTCCTGCCTTCATGAAATTTACTTTCTTTGTGCAAGGAATTGTGCTGTGTTTTTTTACAAATATTATCTCATTTGAGTGTCATCACTTCACCCTGTGAAATAGATTTTTTTATTAATATCCATTTTATAGCTGAGGAAATTGAGGCAGACAGAGGTTAAGAGATTAGTAAGTATCTGAGGTTAGATTTGAATTTAGGTTTTCCTGACTCCAGGTCCAGACACTTTGGTGTCTGTAGAACAAGGATGCTTTCCCCAGGTTTAAAAGCAAATTCAATTGAACAAACATTTATTTGTATCAAGGCACTGTCACACTATGTTATCTAGAAATAAAACTATAAATCTGTGAAATCCTATTTGTTTGTCTTTGATTGCTTTTCTTCTTTTTTTCTTTGAAAAAGAGGAAATGTACTTTAATATAGACTTTTAATACAATTTTAATATACATTCTAATAGATTTGGAGTTAGAAGAGCTGGGCTCTTGCTCCACTTTTGCTATCACTAGTTGCATGACCTTAAACAAATTCTTTAACTTTATGAACTTCAGTCTTTTCATTTGTAAAATGGGTACAATAATACTTGACTCCCTAGGTTTATTATAAGGTGCAGGAAAGATTAAGAGTGTAAAAAGTCCTTTGTGACTATAAATTACAACCAAAAGTAAATGATTAATATTAATATTGCCTTTTATTAAACAATCACTTTTTAAGCTCTGGGCATTACTATGGAGTGTCAGACACTGAATTAGTGTTAGAAATAAAGACACCAAAATGAAAGAGTATCGGCCTTCATGAAACTTACATTCTATTTTTCTTTCTAAAGGTTTTTCCCTTAACTTTCTATCAGAAAGAAAGAAGGGAAACCTAAAGAAGTTAAAATTTATCTGCTTTACATGTTGCTTCTTAGCCACATCAACATGCTGGACACTGTCCTAGGGAACCATGATAAGAGACTTTTGCTTGGATTTATATACATTGCAGTTGAGTTCTAGCTATAGTACCTGGTTTTGAAAGTAAGTTCTTTATACCCTTTGACCCAGCAATACCACTGGGTCTATACCCTGAAGAGATGATGAAAAAGGATCAAAACATCATTTGTACAAAAATATTCATAGTGGTGGCAAAGAATTGGAAATCAAGTAAATGTCCTTCAATTGGGGAATGGCTTAGCAAACCGTGGTATATGTATGTCATAGAATGTTCTATTAGAACCCAGGAGGGATGGGAATTCAGGGAAGCCTGGAGGATTTGTATGAACTGATGCTGAGTGAAATGAGCAGAACCAGAAAAATACTATACACCCTAACTGCAACACAGGGGCGATGATCAAACTTGAAGGACTCACTCATTCCATCAGTGCAACAATCAGGGACAATTTGGGGCTGTCTGCGATGGAGAATACCATCTATATGTAGATGAAGAACCTTGGAGTTTGAATAAAGACCAAGGACTATTACCTTAAATTTAGGAAAAAACTCTGATATCTTATTGTCTAATCTTGCTGTCTCTTATACTTCATGTTTCTTCCTTAAAGATATGATTTCTTTCTCATCACATTCAATTTGGATGAATGTGTACCATGGAAACAATGTAAAGACTGACAAATTGCCTACTGTGGGGGATGGGGGAGGGAAGTAAGATTAGGGGGAAAATTGTAAAATTCAAAATAAATAAAATCTAAAAAAAAAGAAAAGTTATTTAATGTTTGATTCTAAAGTTATACAGATTCAACATAATTTACCATTTAAAGGAAGATATATAAATATATTGAATAGACTTTATTTTGTCAATTAAGCAAATTCTGGCTTTTCCTTATCAATGTTTTTTTTCATTATCCTGTAGTATTAAAAAAACAGATATGGAGTGAATTTTCCACTGTTATATAGAATCATCTTCTTTTACCAAATTAATGTTTTTCATCACAATTATATAATGAGTATTTGTAATTTAATATTTTAGGAGGCTTGTTGCATGGTAAATATTCTAGAACCCTGAGTCTGAAATCAAAAGAACTAGATTTATGAAAAAGATGACCATGAGTAAGTCACTTAATCTCTCTAAGCTCCTTTATTCATCTGAAAAATGAGAATAACAATATTTGCATTATCTACCTTATGTGTTGTTATAAGAAAAGTTTCTTTTAAACCTGAAAACACTATTACTTATTATTAATAATAAAAGGAAATTTTTGGAAATACCTTTAAAAATGAGGAATCACTCTTAACTGATTTGTTTTAAGTCCAGATTTTCATAAACAGAACTGGATTTACTCAATGCGGTTTGTAATTATATAAATGCTAGCAATACTTCTTTAAATTCCAAATTTGAACATCTTCATCTATTTTATTTGCATAAATTAATGATAAATATGTACTCATTAATAATATTAACTTTTGTACAGAGCTGTTGTGAAGGCTGATTATTAAAAGCTCTAGGGGATATATCTTCTAAGTGGAAGCTGATCAAATTTTTTTATATACTGGGCAATTTATATACTGCAATATTGGGAATCAGTACCTTGGCTGTATTCACATATGTTCTGAATGTGTCTTGGCAGATGCCTAATTTGTTGTTGTTTTTTTTTATTTAAGGCAATGGGATTAAATGACTTGCCCAAGGTCACACAGCTAGGCAATTATTAAGTGTCTGAGACCAGATTTGAACTCAGGTACTCCTGACTCCAGGGCCAGTGCTCTAGCCACTATGCCACCTAGCTGCCCCTGAATTAGTTCCTTGGTAAAGCACAAATAATTGCAGAAAAGGAGAAAGAAAAAGTCATTAAAATGAATGAAAAAGAAAAATGATAATAGCAATAAATCAAGGAACTTGAAATTTCAGCCTCAATGTCTAAAGTATGTCTAGGTGTTGACTCCAGATTGAGGTTTGGGGGCTTTAAATTGCTCAGCTACACTGATCCTCCAGAAATATTTTAAGTCCTTAGCCAAAACAACTTTAAAACACAAGAAGTTTACATGAATAACACAACTGAATAATATCAATAAATAGCATATGTATATATATATATATATATATGTGTGTGTGTGTGTGTGTGTGTGTGTATAGTACTTTAAGATTGGCAAAACAAATAGTGATAATGCTTATTATCACTATAACACTGGATAAGAAAGCTAAGGGAGGCAGTGATTTGCCCTGGGTCTGGAAACTAAGTAAGTACCTAAGGCAGGATTCAAACTCAGGAAGTTTGGAAGACACCAACTCTAGCTACCTAGCTGCCCCCAATTGTCACAGTGCTATGCAAATGAGTGAACGAAGGAAGGAACTAACAAATAAATAAAAGTAAAAAAAAAAAACTGAATCTAATGGAGGAAAATTAAAGAATCTATGGAGATGATGGATTCCAGGTAAGCTGCTTCTTTGATATAGGAGGGCAGTAAGTGTGTACTTATGGTAGGAATGGATGGGATGTTTGACATGATGTGAATTAAAGGTAATTACTACTATACAGAAAGGGGAAAAATCGTAAAAACATTCAGGTACAGTTCAAGAGGCCACTCCCCTTCTGATCTACAATGCAAACAGTTTTTTCCTTAGCACAGAATGATTGGTCTATGTCTATAGACACCAGAAAGAACATTTATTGCAAAGAGTTATTCTTTATAAAAAATTTATAAATAGATCAACCAAACACTGCTGCTACAGGCAATCTGAATAGAACATGAAAATAGCTTCTTTCTAATCATCTTTATTATAAGGATATTTTTATCTATGGTAATATTAAAATATAAGAGTATTCTAATGCAAGCAAATAAAACATCTGAGAAGGAAATAATACTTTATTTTGCTTATAGCCTTTACTTCTCTATCTAAAACATCTGCCATAGAAATACTTGAAACCTTGAGAGCATGAGAATATCTGCTATTGCCCCCTAGCTTTAGTCAGATGAATGTCTCAAATAAGACATTCAGGGCAAGTGACTGTTTAGTCTCCCCTTAATTCTTTCCTCAGACAAATACTGCACAGCCACTCTTGACAGCCCACTTCACAGTTTCCAAGTGAAGTCTCTTCTGTTGAATCATAACTCATGTTCTCTTGTTTGGTACCATAGAGACATGGAAAAACCTACCAAATGGCATCCTTCTCATAAAGACTTTTCATATGCTTAAATCTTGTCAACCTTTAGCTATTTTTTCTCCCAGACCTTAGAAGTTATTTTTCCTTTCTTTGTTTCTATTGAACTTATTTCCCTGAACCTCTTCCTGTTTCTCCTTCTCTTTTAAAAATGTGTTGACCACATAAAATACTCAAACTACCAGAAAAATCAGTGTTCTTAAATAAGCCAATACTAGGAAATGAAGTAGAACAAGCTATGAAGGGCCTATCAAAGGGAGCTGAGAGAATGCTCCTGGTCCTAATAGATCTACAAAAGAATTCTATCAAACTTTGAATGAAAAATTAACTAACAACCACAGTACAAAAATTGTTCTCAAAAACTGAGAAAAAAAAAGCACCTTATTAGATTCTTTTTATGAGACTAACAATGTCCTAGGACCTAAACCAAAAAGGATAAAACACAAGAGAACTATAAACTAATATTGCCATCCACTTAAAAAATTTAAATTAGACCATGGGGACTTCTCTAAAGCAGTTAGGTGGTTTAGTAGAAAAAGTGCTGGGCTTGGAGACAGGAAGACATGAATTTAAGACTAGTCACAAGGGGCGGCTAGGTGGTGCAGTGGATAGAGCACTGGCCCTGGAGTTAGGAGTACCTGAGTTCAAATCTGACCTCAGACACTTAATAATTACCTAGCTGTGTGGCCTTGGGCAAGTCACTTAACCCCATTTCCTTGCAAAAAAAAAAAGACTAGTCACAGCTGTGTGACCTGGGCAAGTCATTTCATCTGACTCAGAAACTATCTCAGGATTGTTGTGAGGAACAAATGAGATACTATTTGTAAAGTGCTTAGCATAATGTTGGGCACATAAGTAGGGGCTAAATAAATGCTTGTGTCCCTCCCTGTAGCTTTACACAATTAAAAATGATACATCCAAGACTACTTAATTACCTCAATAGATTCAGAAAAGGTCTTTGACAAAACTCATTTATACTAAAAATCCTAAAAAGTATAGACAGATCTTTTTTTAAATTTTATAAAGAGTATCTATCTAAAACCAAAAGCAAACATCTTTTGGAATATAAACACTAGAAGATTTCTCAGTAAATTAAGGAGTAAAACAAGGATGTTTACTCTCCCCTCTATTATTTGATATGATTTTGAAAATGCTAGCAACAGCAATAATGCAAGAAAATGAAATTAAAAGTATAAAGACAGGTAAAGAGGAGATAAAACTATTGCTATTCTGAAGCTATAATAGTTTACTTTAAAAATCCTAGGAATGAGCAGACACTAAGGAAGAAAATAGCTTTAGGGGCAGCTAGGTGGCACAGTGGATAGAGCACCAGCCCTGGAGTCAGGAGGACCTGAGTTCAAATCTGGTCTCAGACACATAATAATTGGCTATCTGTATGACCTTGGACAAGTCACTTAACCCCATTGCCTTGCAAAAAAAACTTAAAAAGAAAATAGCTTTAGTAAGTTCCCAAGCTACAAATTAATCTCTCTTCTCCCCCCACCCCCGTCCAATCAATAGCATTTCTATATAACAAAATCCAAGAGGCAAAACAGGAAAGGAAATTTCATTCCAACTACAAAATACATAAGATATTTGGGAATCAGTAAAAATTAGCATTTATACATTCCTTTTTATCTTCACAACAATCCTTGAATGCTGGTGCTGCAATCATCCCTATTTTAAAGTTGAGGAAACTAAGTGACTTTCCTGGAGTCACATAACTAGTAAGTATCTGGGGCTGGATTTGAACTCAAATCTTCCATTATATCACTGTGCCACGAGCACACAATAAAGCGCATAAAATTCTTATGAAGATTAAATTACAAAGAGTGTCTTAAAAATAAATAATAATTTTAATAAATGGAGAAATATCAGTGCTTATGGATGAGTTGTGCTTATATAATAAAAATGACATTACTAAAATTAACTTACAGAATCAATGCTACACCAATTAAATTTTGAAAACAATACTTTATAGAACTCAATAAAATGACAAAATTCACTTAGAAAAGTAAAGGATATAGAATATCAAGGAAAAATGATGAAAAAAGAGGTACAAAGAGGAATGAAACTGCTAGACTAAAAATTATTTTATAAAGCAGCATTCATCAAAACCACCTGATATTTGTACAGACTAGCCAAGGGAGAACCAGAAACAATGAAACTCAATCCAGCGTTTGATAAACCAGAAAACAAATTATTTAGTAAAGATTTCCTACTTGATAACTTCTACTATGAAAACTGTAAGCAAACTGGAAATGAAGTTTAAAACAATATTTCACACTATATTCCACAATATAGTCTGAGTGAATACACTGCTTTAATATGAAAGATCATACTATTAAAAATGAGGTGAGAAACAGATCAAATCCCTTTCACAGTTATCAGTGGGAGGGGTGTATTCTTAGCTTCACAAGTGATAGAAGGAATTATAACATAAAAATAGATAATTTTGATTATGTGAAACTGAAATGCCTTTTTAAAACAAAATAATGTACTCATGATCTTAGGTAAGAAATCAAATAGTCAAATGGGAAAAAATTCTTTATACTGAATTTCTCCTATAAGGGTTTAGTATCCAAGACATATAAACAATTACCAGATATATAAAATACCAAACACCATTCCCTAATAGGTAAGTGGTCAAAGAATAGAAACAAACAGTTCTCAAAAGAAGAAAGAATTGGGCAGCTAGGTTGCACAGTGGATAGAGCACTGGCTCTGGAGTCAAGAGAACCTGAGTTCAAATTCAGCCTAAAACACATAATAATAATTGCCTAGTGGTGTGACCTTGGGCAAGTCACTTAATCCCATTGTCCTTAAAAATGTAAAAGAAAAATTGCAATCTATTAACAATCATGGGGAATAATCACTAAATCACTAAAAAAATTCATTAAAAATTTTAAAAAGGCAAACCACCTGAGGTCTTACCTCATACTTAATTAGCAAATGGTCAAAAGTTAATGCTTGTGGGAAGATAGGTACACTAGAACATAGTTGGTAGAGCTGTGAATCAGCATAAACATTTTGGGAAATAATTTCAAATTATGGAAATAAGATGACTAAATTATCCATATCTTTTACTATAGAGATTACACTACTAGGCTTATACTCCAAGGAGACTAAGGAAAAGTCCCCATATACACACCAAAATATTTACAGCTGTACTTTTTTTTAATCACAAAGATCTACATCAACCATGGAATGACTCAATAAACCATGGCAAATAAATGAAGGGAATATTAATGTTCCATAAGAAAAGATAAATATAATTAATAAAGAGGAACATAGAAAAGAAGAATGGAAAAAGAAGCATGAAATAATAGAATAAAATAGTAAATAAAAACATGGAAAATGAATGGCTACAGAGTGAATTAAGCAGAGTCAAGAAAACAATAAACACAATGATTATAAACATATAAAAAAACCCCACAAAAAAGTCAAAACTTTAAAAAATTACAAAGAACAAGCATGGCTCCAAAGAAGAGATGTGAGATAATTCTCCCATCTTACTCCTCTGCAAAATGGGAGTTGCTACAAGTATGGTATATTGCATATATTTTCAAGTTTTTCAATTTGTTGATCAGTTATGCTGAGTTTTTCTCTTTTCTCTTTTATTTGGTCTTGAGAGATTATTTTTAATATGAAATGGCTTTTGGGGGTAATAGTGAAGGAAATTATGGTGCTGTAAAAAACAAAGGCTAATAAAAAATGTACATAAAAAGAAAAAAATGTTCACTAACAGTTTCCCTGAGTTTTCCTTTTTCTTCTTTTTGTTTCTTTTTTTCTTTAAAAAAGAGAATTCACAGTGGGGCATCTAGAGCACTAACCCTGGAGTCAGGAAGACCTGAGTTCAAATCTGACCTCTGACACTTAATAATTACCTAGCTATGTGATCTTGGGCAAATCACTTAACCCCATTGCCTTGCAAAAATACCCCCAAAACAAAAAAAAAAAGCATAGATTTCATTATGCTATTTGACTGAGGGGGGGGAGAGGAAAGATACTAGGAGGTTTATCTCCTTGTTCTTGAGTGCCATCTTTCCCTATAATTTCACATTGAGTTAATAACCTATTTTTGAAGTACATTTTGAATTTTATTCTTGAATTTCTAAATGTTAGCAAACTAATATGATTTCCCTACTTGATCTCATTCCTTGATCTCTTTAGCCAGATCAACAATGAGCCTTAGGACTGGTTTGTGGATACCACCAGCTCTGTCACCCCAAACTGCCTTCAAATAAGCCAAAAACTGCCCTTGAGTCTGTTTTCATCCTATTAATAATGAATTTTCACAATTTTCTTGTTTCTGGATAGGAATATTATATAGGATGAAATCAAAATTAGTACATATATTACTTCCCTCTTTGACTCTATGACCCAACATTTATGACCCAAAAAATAAATTGATCTAGCATGTTTGACAGGCAATGTTAGACACTAATTAGCATTTTACACACTTATAAACTTATTACTTATTTTAATATTTTCCCAAATACCAATTTATAGCAGTATCATCCAATTTTTAATAGGAGACATGAAATTTTACAATGAATTTTACATGAAATTTTCCAATTTTCAAGAAATTTCAATGATTTCTCAAAAATATAGACTAGTGGTCTCTTTATGGTGCCTTCCCAAGTCCCAATCCAGCCTCTGTTGAATGGTTCATTCCATTTTCAGATTCATTCTATTATTTCTTGGCCATAGAACGTCTGACTTTTCATTTCAACTGGTAGCTGCCTCTTTGAGGCCATTCTTTCAGGAAAACCCCTGCTGCTATGCTTTGTTTCATTCCTTCTTGCGGCATCTCTTCTTCAGCCTTGGCAACTGCTCCTGCATCCTTCCTCTTTCCTTCCAGTTCAGGAAGCAGGATCTGTAACCAAATCAACTCTGTATAGATTGCCAATCTATTCTTCTATGGTCCCACTCACCATCACTCTAAACTTTCTGGACCAAAGTGTCCCACCCTGGCCACTGACCCCGGCCACCCGCCCCACTTTGTGCATATTGTCCTCTATAAGCAAGTAAGTTTCTTGAGGAAAGGGATTACCCTTGCTTTCTTTTTTCTTTCTTTCTTTTTTAATCTGAAGTGCTTTGCACATAGGAAGTGCTTTTATATTCATTGATTCATTCATGCTTCCATTACAACCTGGATGAAGGGTTGAGTAGAAAAAAATTTCATAGTAATTTTTTTTTTGATTATTCAAGCTTCCATTACTACCTGGATTAAGGGGTGAGTAGGAAAAAAATCTCATATAAGTGTCCAGACTGACTTAAAAAAATTAAAGATCTCCATTGATATCTTTTGTTTTTACATTACTCCTCTATTTCCCTCCTCCCCAATCCTAGAGAACCATACTTATAACAAATAAAGTTTTTTAAAAAGAAAGAAAAAAATCAGAGTGACTTTCTATCAATCTACTTCTCAACAACAACAAAAAATCTTAAAAGGGCTTACAGAATTGATTTCACAAATAAATTTTAATGTTAAAAAAGGCAGACAAAGTTACTATGATTTAAGTCCTAGACTAACATGCAAAAATCTCTGTGTAAATAAAAGTTGCTTGGCTAATAAAAGCTTACAGAAAATGCTGAAGTGATCTTACTCTTCCTTAGCTCCTGGACAGTCTGTTTCAATCAACACCTCTGTTTTTAAAAACTCCTACATCTCCATGATGTAATTTCCTTTTACACAACTGTATTCTAGCACATGGGAAAAATAAAGATGTGTATTCTAGGTAAGTATGTGACCTCAAAAGATAGCATCATAGATGATCATACCTTGATAGCAGCACTATCAGATTTTTCATTTCTACTTGAGTATTAAAAACAGTTGAGAAATAATTTCATAAAAGGTAAAATGATCTAATTCTATATTTTAAATGTTTTCTCATTCTATTTCTCAGTGGGTGGGGGGAGAGAAGAGAAGCACAGAAAGAATTTGAAATTCAAAATTTTAAAAAATGAATGTTAAAAACAAACATTTTCAATGCTATGCTGTTTTTTTCATGTCTGACTTTTAGATACCTCAGTTGGGGTTTTCTTGGCAAAAGTACTGAAACAGTTTATCCTTTTCTTCTCTGGTTCATTTTACAGAAGACTGAAGCAAACAATGTTAAGAGCAAACAATGTTAAGTGACTTGCCCAGGGTTATACAGCTACTAAGTATCTGAAGCTAGATTTGAACTCTAGTCTTTCTGACTCCTAGCTCCTCTTTAAATGCTTTAATATACACCTTTGTGGAGATTTTAAACCACCAACCAAAATGAGAACCAAAAACAACTAATAAACAAATAAACAAGTTTGAAATTGTTGTTTCCCCTCTGTAACTTTCCTTAGACTATGTTGAGAAGGAGCACTTTGTTTTGTTTTGTTTTTTAGGTTTTTGCAAGGCAAACGGGGTTAAGTGGCTTGCCCAAGGCCACACAGCTAGGTAATTATTAAGTGTCTGAGACCGGATTTGAACCCAGGTACTCCTGACTCCAAGGCTGGTGCTTTATCCACTGCGCCACCTAGCTGCCCCGAGAAGGAACGCTTTGAAACAAAATTAGGCAGTGGATAGGGGCAGGGCTGGATCTGTGATTT
Organism: Macrotis lagotis; assembly: GCF_037893015.1. NCBI lineage: Eukaryota > Metazoa > Chordata > Mammalia > Peramelemorphia > Peramelidae > Macrotis > Macrotis lagotis. Next base: position 449,099,886 of record NC_133666.1, on the reverse strand, counting down.
CCCAGGTTTATAAAACTCTTGGTTGAGGAAATTCTCTCTATGAACTCAGATTGGCATCTTCTCAGCAAATTCTAGTCTGGGAAGAGTTGCCTAGAGCCATGGGCATCAGCTATTTAGTGGCTTTGGGGGCAGCTAGGTGGCACATAATGCATAGAGTGCTGGGCTGGGAGTCATGAAGACCTGAGTTCAACTCTGCCCTCAATCTTCTTGGCTGTGAGACCATGGGCAAATCACTTAAATTCTATTTGTTTCCTCATCTTTAAAATGAATTAGGAAAGAAAATGGGAAACCACTCCAGTATCTTTACAAAGAAAACCCCAAATGGGTTCATGACTGAACCACAACAAATTACTGACTTCAAAGCTTGCTCTCTAGACATGTTGATGTGAATTACTTTTTTGGGAAAAAAAATTGCCATTCCCTTAAATATCATCTGAATATTAATAAAAATGTGTGAGAGTCATCTAACACTGCAGAAATTAGTTATTAAAAATAATTTTGATGTCTTCTAAGGCAAATACTGACCAACAGGTGCTCTTGTTAGAACATCATAGCTGTTCACGAGGAAAACAATATTAATCAAATTAGTGCCTCCTCTATAGTAGTAGCTTCTGGTTTTCCTGTTTCTTTATTGTTCTAATCTAAACCATAACTAATATGAATTTAAGAGAATAATAAATATGAAGCCAAGTAAAGTAGAATAAATTTTCAGTCTTTGTTTTAAGAGCTTTTACATCAAAAGGAAAAAAGAGAATCAGATCAAAATACTAAAATTATTTCTATATGAATATCTTAAGGACAGAAGAGACAAAAAAATTAAACATGCATGTATGTGTATATATATATATATACATATATATGTATATATATATATATATATATATATATATATATATATATATAATGCTACAAAAAAGCAATTATCAAAAGCAACTCAAGGTGTACATTCAAGCAGAGACAGAAATTTAACTCCACAAAGCAGTCAGTTGGACAGAGGCAACAACAGAATTAGTTACTGATCTAACTCTATGGGAATATTAGGGGAAGAACTTTCTAAACTATCATTAAAAAAACCCTATCCGAATTATTTATTAATAGTCAGAAATAGAAGAAAAGTAGAATATTTTAACATTGAAAAATCTTTACAAATTAGTCTCCTTTATTTCTAAATCAGTTAAGACTGATGAAATTTTTTACAGAAGCTATTTTAATTAGAAAGCAATCATAGTAAAGATATGACACTGTGGGAAGCCTCCTGGTCAGCAATTTAACCTTTTAGCAGAAAATAAAAGATAAAGATTCTTAGTTAGGATAAAGTGTTATTGCTCAGCCAACCCAGTTGTTTCTCTTTGCAAACCAACAATTCTTCCCTTTGTAATAGTGCCAGCAAAGCAGTGGCTTTCAATGGGTCTTTTAAAAACTCACTCTAATAAGTTAAAAGGCAGGAGTGACAACTTCTCCTTTCTAAGTTTTTTTTAAAAATACGTCAATTAAAACATTTTACCCAGGACAAGGTAAAAATGAAACGATTTTGAAAGCCTGAAAGCAGACATGGAAATTCCTCCAAATAGAAAAGAACCAGATTTGACTAATGGTTAGTTAGCTCCTCCCCCCTTCACCCTTTTCCGCTTTGGCCAAGGCACGGATCCTAGAGACCATTCAAGAATTCAGAGTTTAAAAAGGCTAGGACAAATACTAATGCTTCTGCTTTCTTATTCTCCCATTGTTAAAAGTGAACAAAAGCTCTGGGAAGAAGGAACCTCCAAGTGATTCATAAACTTCTACAAACATAGATTGAAACAAGACTCTAGGATGACAAAGCAGAAGGGAGGAGTTCTTGCCTCAGGATTATGAGTTATACACCTCAATAGAAGAGAAGTAAGCTAAAGTTGGACTAGAGTTATATTTATAAGCATTTTGAAAGCACATAAAGAAAAAAAACTTCTAAAATACATAAAACCATTCAGTTCTCTCACTACCCCACCTTAATGATTAGTTAGCTTAAAAGAATTCCCACTGCATCAATGTATCAAAAATGGCAGCATGAGAACTTAGATTTAATGTATACATAGCAAGATTAGTTAGTCACTAGGTGACGTGAAAATGATAAATGAAAAATATGAAGTTGAAATCAAGTCTTATGCTTCAAGGACAACCCTCCAAGGTATGTGTCATTGGGAAATCATGAATGAAGTACTCTGACAGCATTCTGCCTTTGGCTGCTTTGAATTCAACAATACAGCCACTGTGGATGTGTCTTAAGCAAAAGTACACACCCCACTGTGCCTTATGACTTATGAATGAAGTTTAAGGATTTATCCAGGGAAGCCAAATCGGTCCATAAGGATGTGTGTGTGTGTGTGTGTGTGTGTGTGTGTGTGTGTGTACTTAATAAATACCAAACAACAATCCACTACCCAAATCTACTTGAGTTATACTGTCTAACTAATTTGTCCTACTTTCTCCAACTAATTAAAAAAAAAAACCTCTTCATTTCTTTATCCATTTAAAAAGAACCTCAGAACCAGCACTTATTGCTACTGTTTCAGATTCCCTCATGAAGATAACTCATTTGATACAGTTTGTATGTGTTGCTGCCAAATCAGAAAACTAACTTTCTGCTGGGAAACTCAGGAGATGGATACTGGGCTGTAACCAAGAAGCTTATTTTCAGTGACAAAGAAATGATCTAGACAAAGAATAGATAGAGGAAAGGGTGTTGGGCCAGGCACACTGGGCTCCGTCCTCATCTCCACCCTTCCTACCAGTATAACTTCAGGTATATCACTTTGTCTCTGGGTTCAGTTTCCCTTTCTGTGAAATTTGGATAGTAACATATGTTCTTCTCCCGGTTTTTGAGAGGAATGTTATTTGTCAGCTATTAAGAATGATGAGAATGGGGGAAGCTAGGTGGCACAGTGGATAGCTATTGACCCTGGAGTCAGGAGGACTTGAGTTCAAATCTGACCTCAGACACAATAATAACTACCTAGTGGTGTGACCCTAGGCAAGTCATTTAACTCCATTGCCTTAAATAAATAAATAAAAATTTAAAAAAAGAAAAAAAAGAATGATGATACTATTGAGATGAAACAAATTACCTATTAATTCTGAAAAGTAAGCAGTTTCTAAACTGATAGCTGTACTCATCATCACCTAGTGATTGTGAAGAACGGAATATGTGCATTGGTTAGGATTTGTTTTACCTTACCAGCAGCTAGGTGGCACAAAGGGAGATCTGAGTTCAAATCCAACCTCATAGACTTACTGTTTGTGTGACCCTGTGCCAGGAATACCTAATCTAAATGATTATTTCCCCCAACTCCCTTCTCCTACTCTACCTTTAATGTGGTTCCCTGAATTTTGCTGATATGAACTACAACTTTTGTTCTTTGCTGGTTGTTTTGATGTGCTGTAGCAGTTTTCACTAAAATGTCACCTGCTCTACATCACCATGATATTTTGATGAAGCAACTCACCCAGGGCCCCCAAGATAAAAGATTCAGTAGGACACACCTAAAAGATCATTTTTCTCCTTTGTATTGGCTGTTCCCAGTGCTTTCAGAATAGAAGAAATTCCATTTTTTATGTAAGCTTGTGCAAGGCCTCGGGGCTTTCTAAACTGTTAAAAAGAGATCAATGTTCAAATGGGTAGAAGAGGACTAGGAGAGAATAATGAGACTGGGTAGGAGTTCTGGAACTCATTCAGCTTGGATCATGATGACAAGTCCAGGCTGGAGCTTCAATTCACCTTTCAGGGAAGCGGAAGCCCTCCAAGCCCAGAAATATTTGCTACTGTTTAAAAACTGGTGGTTAACTGTTTTGCACAGCTATAATTTATCTTTTGCATAGGGGAAACATAATAAGAAGAGTTGCACAAGAGTAAAAATAATCATTACCACAAAAGAAGATAAGCAGCAAGGTCGTTACTAAGCAAGCTGACACGTGGCCTTTACGCAGTAACAGGAAATTATGATCCAATGACAGGGTCTCTGTTCAACCAACATCACATCTTGATTAGATTTTGACAACTCAGTTAACAGCCAATGGGATTGGGGAAACAGAAAAATACAATTTAACTACTTCTTCTACAAAAGGAATTGCTAGAAATCATTTTGTAAGGGTATCAGAGTTTCTAGGTGAGGGAGGAGGAAATTTTAAAGTCGAGATGGATACAGTCTAGTGTAATATGATAATCATTCACATTTTCATAGCCACTCAAAATGTGCTAAGTACTTTCTATAATCATTGTTCTCATTCTACTGATGGGAGAATTGAGGCCAGAAGTTTAAGTGATTTGCCCTGATTTGCTCTCTTCCTCTGGCCTCTCCTCACTTTATATACTAGTGCTGTTATAATTAAGCAGGTACCTTCAGTATATAGGATGCTTGGGGAAGAGGTGAGAAATTTGCATTTCCTTATCTTCAGGCATAAATCTTTTAGAAGAACACATAATTTGTATATTGAAAGAAACTATAAATTCTGAATTTCTGATGAAAGGACATTTTAGTACATTATTTAAATGATAATGAACGATACATTAAATTGAAGGGTAGACATGGCATGTTTTAATATTCTAGGACCACACCTCAGTTGTGCTTCAACTAGAAATATTTATATATTTATGAACTAATATCTACTTCATCATTATAGTTACTATTATAGTCCTATGAATCCCTTAAAAACAACACACATTTTCATGCCTAAAGATTTATGTGTATGTTGTTTAATTCTATTTGAAAATTAATTTTTTTATCTGTACTAGGCAAAAATTCAATTCTTTGCGAGACATCAATATCAAATCTGACTCAAACCAAATTCAATTCAACAGAAGGTTACTACCACAATGGTGGCTTAGATACTGGGATTAGATAAGAGGTAGGTCTTTCCCTCATGGGGCTGTACAGGTAATAGTGATACAAATGCAAATAACTACAATGCAAAATAATACATGACAAGAGTCCATAAAAGACATGCAAACAAATTGATAGTTAAGTTTCTCAGACTCAGAAGGAGGAAGCTTATTAGAGGTGATAAAATTTGAGCTGAATTTTAAAGCATAAGTAGGAACCAAATTGATAAGGTATGGTGATCAGTGTAAGCAAAGACATGAAGTTGAAAAAGCATGGTGTACTAACAGGGGTTGGCGCAGAGTTCAATTTGTTTGGAACAAACAGGGAAAATATTCAAGATAACTACCGAAAAAGAGAAGTGGTATTACTAACAGAAATGACAAAACCCAAAGTAGGAATGGGGTTTGGTTGAAAGATATTATAAACTCATTTGAACTGGAGCTGCTAGTGGAATATCCAGCATATGTTGAAGGCAGTTGAGCATGTGGACCTGGAACTCAAAAGAATGCTCTGGGGCTACATATTTGGATCTCAAAGTTTTCTGTTTGGAGATATCTGAAACCAAGGAAGTGAAGGAGATTGAGATTACCAAGGGGAAAAGCATAGAGAAAAGAGGAATAAAATGACTGAGGACCTTGAAGAACATCCCCCTCAGGGAATTTTTAAAAGATAAGGAAGTAGCCAAGGAGATCTAGGTAAGTGGTATATCAGAAACCAGAGATCTTTTTAGAAAGAGAGGTTCAGGGGCAGCTAGGTGGTGCAGTAGATAGAGCATAGGCCCTTGAGTCAGGAGTCCCTGAGTTTAAATCTGGCCTCAGACACTTAATAATTACCTAGCTGTGTGGCCCTGGGCAAGGCACTTAACCCCATTGCCTTGCAAAAAAAAAAAAGGTTCTTTAATGGTGTCAAATGCTGCAAGAAGTCAAAGAAGATAAGGCTTGAGAAAAGAGCTTCAGATAGACATTTCAATAGAGAGATGGGATTGGAGGTTAGAATATGAAAGGTTGAGATGAATGGATAGTAAGAAAGTAGATTTAGTCGGCTAAGTTGTCTATGATTTTTTCCATAAAGTTAGCTATAAAGAGGGAACAATATAGTGAAAGATGGTCAAAGAAGATTAAAAAACCAAAAAGAACTTAAAAATAAAGGATAAAAAACTCCCAAGAGTTTTTATATGAAGATTAGGAATACTAGAATTTATAAGATGAAAAGGAGAAACAGAGTCAAATGAGACGTTAAGAGTCAAGACACAAAGAGAATGATTGATAGAACAAGTTCTTGAGAAAGGAGGTACTAGAGTCAAGTAAAGTAGTAGAGAAATTATACTTAGCAAAGAATAGAAAAGCATTTCCCCTGGAATAGAGGAAAGTGAAGAGGGGAAGATGAGTAATAATGCCTAGATATTTTGAGGAGTTTTTGTCCAATGGCCTTGGTGAAGCATGAAGTTAAGTGACCTATGGGCTTTGTGGGAGTTGAAGATAAAGTTGGGAGCTTGTGAAAACAGACTTTTTGGTCTCAGGAGCTCTTATTAAAATTACTTAAGACCCTTTTATGATATGAAATCTCTTGATATTTATGATACTGGAAATTAAAACTGAACAATTTAAAATATTTTAAAATAACAATAATAAACCTATTATATAGAATAACATTTCCATGTAAAGTAACTGTTTCTTTTTTCGACACTTATCTTTTTGTATGCTTTTGAGTTTCACATTTTTCTACCTCCCCCCATGACAGTAATTTGATATAGGCTACATATGTACAATCATGTTTAACATGTTTCTGTATTAGTCATGTTGTGAAAAGAATCAGAACTAAAGGGAAGAAAAACTATTAGAAAAAGAATGGATGGCATTTTTAATCACAAGTATTTTAGAACTGTCTGTAATCACTTAACTTCTGAGAGGAGCTAAATCCATCATAGTTGATTATCTCACAGTGTTGCTGCTCAGGTGTACAGTGTTCTCCTGGTCCTGCTCACTCACTTAGCATCAGTTCATGCAAGTCTTTCCAGGCTTTTCTGAAGTCTGTTGATCATGATTTCTTTCTCCTTTTTTTTGTGGCAAGGCAATGGGGTAAAGTGACTTGTTCAAGGTCACACAGCTAGGTAATTATTAAGTGTCTGAAGCCAGATTTGAACTCCGGTCCTCCAGACTCTAAGGCAAGCGCTCTATCCACTACACCACCTAGCTGTCCCCCCACTTCATGATTTCTTACAGAACAATAGTTCTCCATCACATTCACATACATAATTTGTTCAGTCATTCCCCAATGAGGCATCCCCTAGTTTTTCAATTCTTTGCCACCATGAAAGGGCTGCTATAACTATTTTTTCACATATGCATTGTTTTTCCCTTTTTGCAATTCAGACTTTATAGTGGTATTCCTCAAAGTGCATACATTTTTATTTCCCTTTGAGTTTAGCTCCAAATTGCTCTCCAAATTGGTTGGATCAGTTCACAACTCCTCCATTAGTGCATTAGTATCCCAGTTTTCCCACATCACCTCCAACATGTATCATTTTAGCTAATCTGAAAAGTGTTTTAAAGAGTTGTTTTAATTTGCATTCATTTCTCTACTAAATATGATTAAAAGTTTTTTTTTCATAGGACTATAGATAGCTTTAATTTCTTCATTGGATAACTGCTTGTTCATAACATTTGACCATTAACCAAGTGGGTAAGTATGTGTATTCTTATAAATTTGACTCAGTTCTCTATATATTTTAGAAATGAGTTCTTTATCAGAAATATTAGCTATTGAAATTATTTCCCAGCTTTCTATATTTCTTCTAATCTTGATTGCATAGTTTTATTTATGAGTATAAAACCTTTTTAATTTAATGCTATCAAAATGATCCATTTTATATTTTATAATGAATAACTGTTTCAAGAAAAAATTTAGTAAGAAGAGTGGCATTGTTTTACACATTTTTGCAAATTTTTTAAATATTTTACTTAATAGAAGATAGTTGGGTTCTTATATCTGCTTTTGCACCCACTCTGTTGCAATATATTATTTTGTTTGATGCATTTGAAGAAAGTATGATCTTATACAGTATGGAGTAGTAAAAGAAAGTACTTTTTCTTTTAGGTTTTTTTTTTCAAGGCAAATGTGGTTAAGTGTCTTGCCCAAGGCCACACAGCTAGGTAATTATTAAGTGTCTGAGGTCACATTTGAACTCAGGTCCTCCTGACTCCAGGGCTGGTGCTCTATCCACTGCGCCACGTAGCCACCCTAAGAAAGTACTTTAATAGGCAAATAATATCTTATTATTATGAAAATAGTTTTGGACCACTTCTTGAGAATCGCTGGTTTAGAAAGTTTATTAAATGAAATTGTGAGAGGAGTCTTTTCAGTACTAAAATGAATACTTTTTACAGTACAGATCAGGCTATGTAATAGGTCAGGGATAACTGTTGTGGTTGATAATTAAATATATCATATTAAGACAAAAATTTTGTTTCTTGCATAGTGTATTTGTCCTGGAGTGATCAGAAGAATATACAATTTGTACTATGGGTACAGAATATTTTCTGTTATGTAACCAAGGGGCGTCTAGGTGGCGCAGTAGATAAGCACCGGCCCTGGAGTCAGGAGTAGCTGGGTTCAAATCCGGTCTCAGACACTTAATAATTACCTAGCTGTGTGGCCTAGGGCAAGCCACTTAACCCCATTGCCTAGCAAAAATCTAAGGAAAAAAACTGTTATGTAACCAAGGTGATACTCACCCAAGATATAAATTTTTTTTTTTAGGATAAATGAACATTCACTAAAACACTGATCTATATGATTACAGCACCATGATACTGGTGGTGCACATCTGTCCTCAATAACCAAATGGGTCACATAACCAAATACAGGGTCCAGTTTTTATTTATCTTTGTTCATCCAATATTGCACATGGTAGGTAGTTAGTAAATGTTTGTTGATCCAAATTAGTCTTACTATAATATGGGAAAAGCAAAAGATATAATAATGTAACTATGAAATGAGACATCTTAAAACACCACAAGTTTTCCCTAAAAGAGCTATATTGCTATGGATTATTATTATTACTTTTAAGGATTACAGAACTGTTTTCAAATATATTGTTCAACAGAATATATTCTACATTAGTTATCCTCATTACAGAGCTAGACTTTTACTCATATTTACTGTAACATAGCTAGCAATCATTTAAGAAAGTAATCAATAGACTATAAAAAAAATATTGAGTAAAAAGAGAAAATGTTAAATATTTCCACTAAGCTGTGAGATATATAATGGACTTTAATGATCATCTGGTCTAATTTTGTTGGGTCCAAAGCAGTTATAAGATTTACCTAAAGATATGCAGCCAGGAAGTAGTAAGGCAATACTTGAAAACATTTCCTGGGATTCCAAATTGAGCACTTGTTTCACCTTTACACCACAAATTAGAAAAGATTTGAAAATGGCACTTCCCAAATTACTTTTGCACTGCATGATGGCTATTGTTCAGACTGGCTAATCTGTCATCATAAGTATGACTAGAACCAAGCATGCTCTAATGGAGACTTAATAACCCAAAGTCTCACTTTGGTCCATGATAAATTCTAAATTTTCTGAATACAGGAGTGAGTTCTTATTATCTATGTTTATCCAGCAATGCCCTACTACAGCAGGTGCTGTAGTCAACATTCCCCACATAATAGTGTAGAAATAGAAATACAAAATAATTTAAATTTCTCCTATTCTCCTCTTTGTACTCACATGTTCTAATGGAAGTACTAGAGAACAGATAAACAATCTGAAGGAAACCTTTAAGTTAGATGGTTACTGGGTCTGTTCTTAGGGTGAATCTGGGTAAGTTTAATCTTCTTTTACAATGTTCTGTTTAGCGTAACCAAGTTTCTGGCTTCTGTTTTGAAGGAGGAGGTGCAGATCCACATGTCTTTGCTGTCCAGAGGTCCTAGAGTGATATCTTATGACTCCTGGAGATTCAGAATCTTTGACTTTAAGCTGTTACAAGTCTGTGAATGACCAGACCAAGATGCTCAAGATTTCAGGGACTCTACAAATCTGAGGACCATAGATGAATTCTTATCTTTCTTATCCTTTTATCATTTATCATTGTAGAGTATTATCATTAGAGTTACTTTTATGGAGTTGCCTTTTAGAAAGTATTGCAGCAAATTTAATTATTTTTACTTATAAGGGCATGGCTTCCCTGGGGTCCTCTGTGGTCCTGGGGAACCCCGTGGACCAGATATCTACACAGGGCTCTAGAAGGTAGAAGAGAAGCAGTCACTTCATAAAGGCAGCAGAAACAGCAATAGCAGCAGGCAAAACCAAATATCAGGTAAGTAGCCTCTGAATAATGAAGTATTGGACAAAGTTTGCTTAGAGGTATCCCCTCAGTTCTTCACTAGAGGCACAGTGTTTTAAAGTGAAACAGAGTCAAGACCTACTGAATAAATTTTCCTGCCCATCCTACTCTTTACTGACCCCCTTCACCTCCACAAATAAGCAGCAACCCATGAAGTAAGGCCACAAGGCCAACACTGCCAGTGAAGGCTTCTTGCAAACACCCGCTAGGTAAACATAAGCCTATAATGCTGCAGATAATTTTCCTCTTTCTTGACAGATCTTCCCTTTAAACTACAGACTAACTGTAGAATACTACTCTGATCTCTACAACCCAAGTATGGGGGAGTTTTTAATTTGTAAAGAACATATCTACAGAGAAATTGAGGAAGAAATGTGATGGTCACTTATTTCCTTTCTTAGTGTGAGTTGATTAGCTTTTACTTTGAGCATTTCTATGTGTTCTTTCAAAGATTTGATTTCTCTATATTTTTAAATCTTTTAAGCCATAAAATAAACAAATAAATAAAACACCTTTAAAATTAAGCCCAAATTGCTGACAATTTAATAACAATTAAAATACAACACATAACAACCACAATTATTTTTTCAGGATACATATTCTCATTGTTATTGGTTGTATCATTGATAGAATATTTTATTCATTCATTGAATGAATTCACTCAAATAATGCAACCACTATAAGCATTTACTAAGTGACTAATATATGGCAATGTGTACTGACATTCAAATGATAAAAAATATTTTCAGACAGATTTTTAGGTAGAATGAAATCTTGCTGCAAGACTGCCTTAGCTTTTTCTTGTTTTATGTACGACTTCTGTTAAATAAAGTTTTTTTTTAGACAACTATAGAACTGGGAGTAGGATAAGGCCTCTTTTCATTTCAATTTTATTTCATTTATTTCAATATCCTTTTATTTCTCCCACTCAACTCTCTTAGTTAATCCCAAATATCTACATTAACAAAAGGCAAAAGTAAAAGTTTTAACAGTAAAGTTGCTATGCTTAATTTATGTTACATATTAAGCTATGTAAATAATGGGCATGAAGTACAAACATATGTGCTGGAAAACAGAAAAGAAGTATAAATAGATAATTGGTAATCGTTCAGGTCTTATTTTGAGTCACTCAAGCAAAAGAACATAACTGTAAAACTCAAAATAAAGAAATGGGCATTGGGGTGGCTAGGTGGCACAGTGGACAAAGCACCGGCCCTGGAGTCAGGAGTACCTGGGTTCAAATCCGGTCTCAGACACTTAATAATTACCTAGCTGTGTGGCCTTGGGCAAGCCACTTAACCCCATTTGCCTTGTAAAAACCTAAAAAAAAAAAAAAGAAATGGATATTGATGGACATAGATAAGTTACAAAATGAACTAAAATGTCTCTCTAAAAAAATACCTCCTCCATAATGTAACTCTCATACTTTGCAAGGGGGAAGGAGAAGGCAAGTCCAAAGGGTATCCAAAATAGGACTTGGTTCCCATATGAGACCTTTAGGGTAGCTAGAAAAGGGGCAGGTGCCATATGGATCTATTTCCTCCAAATTATGCTCAAGAGCAAGCCTTTACAAGCTAGATTACTTAGAATAGAGAATGAAGAACATATATTTTTTTTTTTGTCTGATTTTGTTTCCTAGTGGCAAAAGAAGCTTGCTGAATTAAGGAGTATAGCACAAGTTACCGAAGGGCCTGCCTTTCAGGTCTAAACACTAAACAAGAAAAGTCTCTTTCATCATAAAGTCTTTTGAAGTCAATTTCATTTACTCTCTGCCTGTGACAAGTGCTTTTGAAAAGAGTGGAACAGCATGGCTCTAAGATGAAAAGAAGAGAAGGAAAAAATGTCACCTCATAACCTCACTTAGAGAATCTTTCAACTTTTTTTTATTTGCTGAGAACATTATTCCTCATTTAAATCTTCCTGAAACTGAATTGTCTTTAACAAAATATAGTGGCATAACTTCAGACCACTGCCATTTTTATGACTGTAAGCTCCTTGGAGGCAGGGCTTTGTTTTCTCCTTTCCTCAATGATAGGAACACTTCCAAAAAGAATTTCTGCTAACCTGAAGTAGCAACAAAGAAAATGAGCCCATAAATCTTTCCCTAGATAGGAACAATACTTAATCCGAAAAAGATAAGAGTTTAAGAGAGAAGAGCTGGGGGGAGCCAAGATGGTAACTTGAAGGCAGGAATTCCAGTACACTTGTTCCCCTCAAAACTTCAAAAGCTGTCAAATTATTACTCTAGCCAAAATTTAGAGGGGCAGAACCCACAGAGAGATTGATTGATTGATACAATTTCCCAGGACAAGACAATGTAGAAGATCCACAGGAAAAGTCTGTTTCACTGGGACTGGGAGTTGGAATGAGCCACAGAGCAGCCACAGGGCAGCACAGCTAGGCTGAAGCAAACAAGCTCCAGCCTTCCAGGAACAGTCCTGTTTGCACCTGGGTGCCTGGGGGTGCCTGGATCCATGGCAGAGGGGGTGGTTTCCAGACCTCTTGGCCCAGGGATCACCAGGGACAGCCTGAAGAGGTGGTGTGAGAACTCTGCCACACCAGAGTGAGCAACGGAGTGGAGTGCCAGTCTCAGAACAGCCCTGCAGTAAGAACTTGCAGCAGGAATCTGGGAAGCCACCCAGCACTTCTAGAGCTCCCAGCCCATAGATGGTAAGGGGGTCAGGGGAGACTGCAGAGGTCCCTCTTCTGTCCCTGGGGCAGGACACTCTGCTGTTTGATTACACTCAGATCCAGGTTGCAGTCTGGGTCCCCATACTACCATAGCTGACCAGGGACCCTCCTCACAGCTCCAGAGCAGAGGGGAAGGCCTGTGGTTGTCCACATACCAGAGCACAGACAAGAGAGCAGTCTCATAAGACCTTGGAGGAATTAAGGTCCCAGTGGGGTATCCCCAAAGCCATGGAAGTGCAGTAAATCAGTCACAGGCTGAGGAAATGAGTAAACAATAGAAAAATAAGAATCTGACCATAGAAAATTACTTTGGTCCCATGGAGGATCAAAACATATTCAGAAGCTATCAAAGTCAAAACTTCTGTATCCAAAAACCTCCAAGAGAAACAGAAAATGGGCTCAGACTGTGGATGAGCTCAAAAAAGACTTTGAAAAGCAATTGAGGGAGGTAGGAGGAAAAAGTTGGGAGGAGACATGAGAGTGATGCAGATAAATCCTGAGAACCAAGTCAGCAGCTTGGTGAAAGAAATCCAAAAAAATACTGAAGAAAATAAAATGTTAAAAACCAATTTGGGCCAAGTGGGGAAAAAGCAACACAAAAGGCAAATGAGAAGAATGAGTTAAAAAACAGAATTGGCCAGCTAGAAAAAGAGATAAAAAAAAATTCTCTGAAGAAAACAACTCCTTCAAATGTAGAATGGAACTAAAGGAAGCTGATGATTTTGTGAGAAATTAGGAAGAAATAACACCATACCAAAAGAACCAAAAATTAGAAGAAAATGTGAAATATCTCACTGGAAAAACAACTGACTTAGGAAACAGATCCAGAAGAGATAATTTTAAAATTATTGGGCTACCTGAAAATCACAACCAGGAAGAGCCTAGACTTCATTTTTTTTTTTCAAGAAAAATTGCCCTGAGATTCTAGAAGCAGAGGGTAAAATAGAAATTGAGGGAATTTGCTGATCACTTCCTGAAAGAGATCTCAAAAGAAAAACTCCCAGAAATATTATAGCCAAATTCCAAAACTCCCAAGTCAAAGAGAAAATACCAAAAGCTGCCAGAAACAAATAATTCAACTACTATGGTTCTATAGTCAGGATTACACAGGATTTGGCAGGGTCTACATTAAGGGCTCATAAGGCTTAGAATATGATATTCTGGAAGGCAAAAGATCTTGTTCACAACCAAGAATCAACTGCCCAATAAAACTGAACATCCTCTTTCAGGGGAAAAGATGGACTTTCAATGAAATAGGGACTTTCAAACATTCCTATTAAAACAACTAGAGCTGAATTTGATCTCCAAGGACAGGACTCAGGTGAAGCATAGAGGGGGTGAACAAGGACTAACTAAGAGGAACTTAATGATGTTGAACTGTTAGCATTCCTGCATGGTTAAGAAGATACTGATAACTCATAGGAACTTTCTCATTCATAAGAGCAATTAGAAGGAGCCTATTTGAAGACAAGGCACAGGAAGGAACTGAATATAATGGTATAATATAGTAATAAAATGGATTCAATGGGTGATAAAGGAAAGTACTGGGAGGAAGGGAAAGGAGAGGAAGAAGGGGCTAAGATATTTCAAGATAAGATAAGAGTCAAGATAAAGCTTTTGCAAAAGGCGATAAAAATGTGCATACCCTTGGATCCAGCAATACCCTGAAGAGATCATGAAAAAGGGGTAAAAACATCACTTGTACAAAAAATATTCATAGCAGTCCTATTTGTGGTGGAAAAGAATTGAAAATTAAGTGAATGTCCATCAACTGGGGAATGGCTGAACAAATTGTAGTATATGTACATTATGGAACACTATAGTTCTATTAGAAACCAGGGGGGATGGGAATTCAGGGAAGCCTGGAAGGATTTGCATGAACTGATGCTGAATGAGATGAGCAGAACCAGAACATTGTACACCCTAACAGCAACAAGTGGGTGATAATCAACCTTGATGGACTTGCTCATTCCATCAGCACAATAATCAAGGACAATTTTGGGGTATCTGCGATGGAGAATACTATCTGTATCCAGAGAAAGAATTGTGGAGTTTGAAGAAAGACCAAAGACTATTACCTTTAATTTAAAAAAAAACCCGTTATCTTCTTAGGTAATTTTTCTATCATTCTTTATTTTTCCTTCCTTAAAGATATGATTTCTCTCTTATCACATTCGACTTAGATCAATGTATACCATGGAAACAATGTAAAGACTAACAGACTGTCATCTGTGGGAGGTGGGGGGAGAGAAGCAAGATTAGGGGGAAAATTGTAAAATTCAAAATAAATAAATCTTAAAAAAAAGGATAAAGCTTTTGCAATGGAGTGGAACAGAGGAAGGAGAGGGGGAATGAGTGAACCTTCATTCTCATCAGAAAAGACTCAGAGAGGAAATAACATATACATTCAATAGAATATAGAAGTCTATCTTACCCTAGGGGAAAAATGAGAGGAAATGCTTAGGATAAGGGGGAATGTGGTGAGGGAAAGGTGATAGAAGAGCAGGAAGATTGTGGGAGAAGGTACTCAGATACAACACACTTCTGGGCAAGGACAGGGTGAAAGGAGAGAGAGAGAACAGAATAAATGAAAGTAGAGAGGAATAGAGTAGAGGGAAATATAGCTAGTAATAGCAACTGTGAAGCAACTTCTCTGGTGGACTTATGATAAAGAAGGCAACTCATCCCAGAGACAGAGCTGTTGGAATCTGAACAGACTGAAGTACATTTTTTCTTTCTCTCTCACTATTTTTAAAGTTTCTCTATCTTTTTTGGGGGGAGGAGGGTTTATGTTCATTCTCACAAGATTATTGTAATAATAATATAAAAGAAAAAGCCCCCCCCCAAAAAAGTGAAGCACTGACCAAAAGAAAATGTACCCTTATCTAGTCTGATGTGAAGATTACAAAAGCAAGGTAGAAGGAACAGTGCATAGGTAATGCTGGGAAAATTCGGCTCTGTGAACTTCTCTTTTTTGTTTTTTGGAAGGCAGTGGGGTTAAGTGACTTGTCCAAGGTCACACAGCTAGGCAAATATTAAGTGTTTGAGGCTGGATTTGAACTCAGGTACTCCTAACTCCAGGGCCGGTGCTCTATCCACTGGGCCAACTAGCTGCCTCTATGTGGAACCTTCTCTTAACTGTGTTTATTAAGATCTGGGAATATGTAAGTTTCAGGGCACAACATTTTAGCCACTTTTATATTGTTTAAATAATAAAATCATAATGCAAAGAGAAAGACAGTGTAGTATGGTGGATCAGTGGGCCAGCTTCAAAAATGGATAAGACCTAGGTTTAAGACCCATCACTCCTGCACACTTGATTTTTGACCTGGGGCAAGTCCTGTGATCTCAAAATATTCTAGGAAATTCTCTTAAATTGCAGAGAGAAGATGCCAATCTGCACTGGCAGGGATGTTTTCCTTCCCCTGGAAGTTCCTAGTCTCTATCTCTAAAAAAGCCAAAGTAGAGAATTATTGAGCCCACACAAGGTTAAGAAAATTCCCTAATCTGGCACAAAATAGTCACAAAGAATCCAAACATTATAAATTTAATCATTGTCAGACTATATATACTACAAGTCTTTCCCTTAAACACAATTATACACACACACACACCCTACAATGCCCAACACATCCGTCTGTAACTTAGCCAGAAAGCAGTCAGTTGCTGGCAAAAGCATCTATTCCATATCTTGGCATCTGTATCCGAAAGCTCCAAGCGCATACCCGTTGGGTGGCCATGGGTGTTGACTTCAATGCTGGAAGCTGAATCAATTTAGTTTTGCAATTACACACATATGCCTGTATGCTTAGTAACTTCACTGCTATTTAGAAGAGCCCCATTTAGCATAATCTACTTATGTGGGAGTTTACTCATGTCCTATACAAAAGTTTTATGAAGCAGTGAGGTTGGATGGCTCAAGGGATTGGTAACTTGAGATCCAGTCTTTTACTCCTAGGTCATTCAGCCTTGATTGTTAATAACTGAACAGTTATCATCTGACCATTTCAGTTAATTAGCAGGATCAGTCCATTGCCTAGTTTGTTTGTTGTTTTTAAGAATACAGCATAGAAACCATAAACACAACTGGAATTAACATTGCTCTCATTGACATTGGAGGAAAGGTCATACAGGAGAGTCTTAATTTGAACACAAATTTAAATTCTCTTTTTTTTTTTGAAAAGAGAAATTATCTTCTTCATGATCATGTAATATATTGCCCAGGATATATTTTAGAGTAACAATGGAAAGTGCCAAATAGTCAACAAAAGAGGGATCAGATTACATATTACCATTTATAATGAAAATAGTTGACAAAGGATGTCATATAATCTTGAGATTTGTATTTTTCTGTCAATTTATATATTTGTAGCTCTGTGTATATATGTGTTTAACATTTTTTCCATATGGACATTTTTTCCAATGTCACAGGTCATCAAATCAGTTATACTACAATTTTATTTTTTAAAAATTTATAAGTAAATAAAAACCTGAGACTTTTTGACTCCTCCAGTAAGGTCAATTCTTGATTTTTTAAAATTTTTTAATTTTTTTTTTTTTTGGTTTTTGCAAGGCAAATGGGGTTAAGTGGCTTGCCCAGAGCCACACAGCTAGGCAATTATTAAGTGTCTGAGACCAGATTTGAACACAGGTACTCCTGACTCCAGGGCCGGTGCTTTACCAACTGCGCCACCTAGCTGCCCCAAGATCAATTCTTAATATGACACAGCAAGAAACAACTATTTCACGTTCTAATATTTAAAAAATTTAAGTAAGATTATTATGTAACTACCCATTATTTCTTCAGTTCATTTGTATACTTTTTAATTATATCAACTGAGACTGAAGGTTAATAACAACTTGAGATATCAACCCAGGATTCCAAATAAAAGATAAAACTCAGCTAGCTATTGCAATTGGCTGGGGGTGGGGGGTGGGGGGTGGGGTGAGATCCCACAAAGCTAGCAACACAGAACTACCGTGACCTTGGTTAGTACATGTTAAAAATGGATATTTTTTTTTTGATGAAATGACCATGAAGTTAGAGCTTGAAGTAGTGACTAAAAAAAAGGCTGAGACTTATATTTATCTGGTGAAACATTTTGTCTCGTCTGAAGCCAGTTTGCAAAAACCCACACATGTATGAGAGGCAGTACAGCCCAGGAAACAGAGAGAGTTGGCCTTGGAGGCAAGAAAACAGGAATAAAATCCCCACTTCTGACAAGACTTTTAAATTTCCCAGTGCCCTAAGCAATGTCATAGTCTAAGACAAATGGAAGAACAAGTGCTGATCTGAATTGGGAGAAGGGTTTTCCTTTCCTCACTGTGAAGTTCTTACAGCAATGAAATTACAGATTTGGACAGAAAAAATAATTTTTTAAAAATAATTAAATTCTACAATTATTTATCAAACATTTACCATATGCAAGATACAGTGAAGAGAAAGACAAATGTAAAAGTTTCTTCCCTTGGAAAACTGGGAGGTTCTACCATAGTAACAAGTGAATAATCTGAAGGTAAACATCAGGAGGTGAACACACAGTACCTGGGAATAGGGGTGGGCTTCATGTGAAAGGAACCACTTGAGCTGAATGTCAGGGAAGCTGGCAATGCTGACAAGGTGGAGGTGAGGAGGGAGGACATTTCAAAAACAAAGGTCCAGGGATGAGAGATAGATAGCTAAATTTAGAAAGAGTTGGTAGCTGAATTAGGCTACAGTATGTGAAGGCGAGTGATATGTATTAAGGAAAAGGAGTAGGGACAAGCCATTCCCCATTTGACAAATGGTCAAAGGATATGCAAAGTCAATTTACAGATTAGGAAATCAAAGCAATCCATAATCATATAAAAATTACTCTAAATCACTAATTATTAGATAAATTCAAATTAAAACATCTCTGAGATGCCACCTCACACCTCTCAGACTGGCCAATATGACCAGAAAGGACAATGATCATTGTTAGAAGGGATGTGGGAAATCTGGGACACTAATACATTGTTAGTGGAGCTGTGAACTCATCGAACCTTTCTGGAAAGCAATTTGGAATTAAGCCCAAAGGGCAACAAATATGTACATACCCTTTGATCCAGCAATACCACTACTGGGTCTATACCCTGAAGAGATGAAGAAAAAGGGTAAAAACATCACTTGTACAAAAATATTATAGCAGCCCTGTTTGTGATGGCAAAGAATTGGAAATTAAGTGAATGTCCTTCAATTGGGGAATGGCTTAACAAACTGTGGTATATGTATGTCATAGAACACAACTGTTCCATTAGAACCCAGGAGGGATGGGAATTCAGGGAAGCCTGGAAGGATTTGCATGAACTGATGCTGAGTGAGATGAGCAGAACCAGAAAAACACTGTACACCCTAATAGCAACATGGGGGTGATGATCAACCTTGATGGACTTGCTCATTCCATCAGTGCAACAACCAGAGACAATTTTGGGCTATCTGCAATTGGACAATACCATCTGTATCCAGAGAAAGAATTATGGACTTTGAACAAAGCCCAAAGACTATTACCTTCAAATTAGGGGAAAAACCCCCATTGTCTTATGTAATTTTACCATCTCACACTTTATTTTTCTTCCTTAAGGATATGATTTCTTTGTCATCACATTCAACTGAGATCAATGTATACCATAGAACAATGTAAAGACTAACAGACTGCCTTAATTGGGGGTGGGGTGGGGGGGAGGGAAGCAAGAATGGGGGAAAATTGTAAAGCTCAAAATAAATAAAAATCTTTCCAAAAAAACAAACAAACAAACAAAAAAAAAGGAGCAGGGAGTCAGATTGTGAAGGGCTATTAAGGCCCAGGGGCTCTTAATTTATCCTAGAGGCAACAGGATGGCATTATACTTTTCTGAGAAGGACAGTGGCAGAGTTAGATGGATGATGTCTTGGAAATTTAAGAATATACAAGACAGTGAAAATTCTTTGAAGATTTTTTAAATTTGCAAAAAGAGCCAAAATAATTTTTTTTTAAAGTTTGCAGGAACATTTTATTCTTCTGGGATCTTGTGTTTGCTAAAAGATTATATTCTTTTAACCACATCAAGCTCACCTTCCCTTTGTACTTAGAGGACAAAAAACAAGAAAAAGTTCTTCTGCTAGGGCTCTGAAATGAAAGAAAGGCAGATGTTTAGAGGATGAACAGAGAAAAGGATCCATGGGCTATGGAAGATGTTCTGAGTCTGAAGCTCAGAATAAAAGAGGTTGCCTAGTATAATGAAAAGGACATTGGATTTGGGAGACCTTAATTCACAAGATCATAGATTTAGAGCTGGAAGAGATCTCAGAGGTCACCTAGGTCCTCAATTTAGAGAGGAAAAAACTGGTTCCAAGAAAAGTGAAATGACTTGTTTGAGGTCACAGAGAATGAGAGGCAAAGCTGGAATTAGAACATGAATCCTCCATCATCTAGAACACTTTTAATTCTGGAACTGTTATTGTTCAGCTGTGTGAACTTGGATCTTTTTCTTCATCTATAAAATGAAGGCGTGAATTTGGTTAACTGATTTTCATAGAAAACACAATCAAATAATTATTTTACTTTCTAATTAAAATGGTTAGGAAAGACAGTCATATTTGGAGTCTATAGTTACCTTTATTATTGCTTCAGTTCATTTTAATTAGCACCTTTAATTTGCTAGGTACTAGGTAAGGCATTGGAGATACAAAGACAAAGAAACAAACCCTGACCTTGAGAAGTTTACAGTTTACCAAAGAAACAATATATAAAATGCATACAAGAGGGTCTTGTGAGATTTTTTGTTTTGGACAGGTGAGGGGGAAGGGTTTTAAGAGTTGGGAAAAATCAAGAAACACTGAACAGAGTTTTGAAGGAAAGAAAGGAATCTAAGAGTTAAAGGTGAGGTAGGAATATATTCTAGGTAAAGGGGTCAGCCAGTACAAAGGCCAGAAAGGGATGATAGAGTATTGTGTGAAAGGAATGGCATGAAGGTTAGTAGAGTATAGAAAGGAGAATAATCTATGATGAAATGGTAGGATCAGGTGAGGTTGTGAAGGGTTTTTAAAAGCTAAAGGGCACAAAAAGTAATTTATCCAAAGGGACTGTAGTTTCAGTCATTCAACTGTAAAGTTCTTGTTGAAAAAACAAGCTAAGTTTTTCACAGGTGATGATGCCTTTGTATATTCATGCTAAACTAATCATTTTCCTTAAGTAGGGAGAGGAGAACAAGACCAGAGAGTTAACTACAAACAGTATCTTTAATTCTCAAAAACTTTATGCTTAATTTCAATAAATGATCTCTGAAAGGAATATTCAAATCTTTAAAAAAATCTAGAGTAGGGGTGGCTAGGTGGTGCAGTGGATAGAGCACCGGCCCTGGAGTCAGGAGAACCTGAGTTCAAATCTGGTCTTAAACACTTAAAAATTACCTAGCTGTGTGGCCTTGGGCAAGTCACTTAACCCCATTGCCTTACAAAAACTAAAAACTAAAGAAAAAGAAAAAGAAAAAATCTAGAGTAGGCAATTCAACATTCAGTTGTTTATAGCAACTTTATGGATGTATACCAGTTTTGGCTCAAAAGCATTTTGTAAAGAACTGGAAACAGTGCTACAAGCATACTTAAAAATGATTTGTTTTAGATGGTATTGATTCTTAGAACCCAGCAACCCTTTATGGTACAGTCTGGAGGAGAAGCTAGAACTGTAAATCATTCATGAAAAGAATTAGAATAAAGAATGATGGGTAGAAAAGATAATTGTGTCAATTATAATAAACAAACATGTACTCTTCTATCCAGTGACACTGGCCTGCTGGCTATTCCACAAACAAGATGCTTGCTCTCTCTACTCAGGGCATCTTTTCTGGCTGTCCCCCATATCTGGAATGCACACTCTCCTCTAATCTGATTACTGACTTTCCTGGTTTTCTTTCAGTTCTAATTTAAATCCTACATTCTACAGGAAGCTTTTCCCAACTCCTTTTAATTCTAGTGCCTTCCCTTGGCTAATTATTTCCTATTTATCATGTGTGTGTATGTGTGTATGTGTTTGTGTGTGTGTGTGTGTGTGTGTGTGTGTGTGTGTATGTACATATTGTCTCCCCCATAAGCTCCTTGAAGATAGGGATTGTATTTTCCTTTTTTGCATCCCCAAAACTTAAATATATATTGATTGATTGATTGATTGATGGAATGTGGAGGCAAGAAATCCAGAAGCAGAGGCAAGACATAAAACATCTTGCCTAGAATAAGATTATCACTGTAGGAATAAAGAAAAATAAGGAACCTGATCTACAGTAGATGTGTCTGGTCAATCAACATGAAGAGACAGTGTTATTTCCTTTTTTCCAGGGAGTCAATGAAAAAAAGTGCAAAAGAAGGGGGTTTAGTCCTACCCAATCTAAAATTATATTATCATGTATCAGTCATTAAAACTATCTGGTATTGGCTAAGAAATAGAGTGGTGGAGGGGCGGCTAGGTGGCACAGTGGATAGAGCACAGGCCTTGGAGTCATGAGTACCTGGGTTCAAATCCAACCTCAGACACTTAATAATTACCTAGCCATGTGGCCTTGGGCAAGCCACTTAACCCCATTGCCTTTAAAACTCTAAAAAAAAAATCTTAAAAAAAATAGAGTGGTGGACCAGTGGAATAGACTAGACTAGGTGCAACAGCAGGAAATGATTATTGTAATCTGTGGTTTGATAAACCTAAGGAGTCCAGCTATTGGGATAAAAACTCTCTCTTTGATGAAAACTTCTGGGGAAATTGGAAGTTAGTATGGAAGAAACTTAGATTAGACCAACATCTCACACCCTATACCATGATCCAAATGGATATAGGATTTAGACATAAAAAACAGTGTTATAAGCAAACTAGAAGATCAAGGAGTAGTATACCTGTCAGATCTATGGAAAGGGAAGCAGTTTATGACTAAGGAAGAGTTGGAGAACATCACTAAAAAACAAACTAGATGATTTCGATTATATTAAATTAAAAAGCTTTTGCACAGATAAAACCACTGTAACCAAGATCAAAAGAAATGTAGTAAACTGGGAAACACTCTTTACAATTAATGTTACTGACAAAGGACTCATTTCTAAAATATACAGAGAACTGAGTCATATTAAAAAAAAAGCCATTTCCCAGTGGACAAATGGTCAAAGCATATGCAAAGGCAATTTACAGATGAGATCAAAGCAATCCATAGTCATATGAAAAATTGCTCTAAATCATTAATTTTTAGAGAAATGAAAAGTAAAGCTTCTCTGAGGTACCACCTCACACCTCTCAGACTGGCCAATATGACCAGAAAGAATAATGATCATTGTTGGAAGGGTTGTGGGAAATCTGGGATACTAATACACTGTTGGTGGAGCTGTGAACTCATCCAACCCTTCTGGAGAGAAATTTGGAACTATGCCCAAAGGGCAACAAAAATGTTCATACCCTTTGATCCAGCAATACCACTACTGGGTCTATACCCTAAAGAGATTATGAAAAAGGGTGAAGAGATTATGAAAAAGCGTAAAAACATCACTTGTATAAAAATATTCATAGCAGCCCTGTTTGTAGTGGCAAAGAATTGGAAATTAAGTAAATGTCCTTCAATTGGGGAATGGCTTAACAGACTGTGGTATACGTATGCCATGGAACATATTGTTCTGTTAGAAACCAGGAAGGACGGGAATTCAGGGATTTGCATGAACTGATGCTGAGTGAGATGAGCAGAACCAGAAAAATACTGTACACCCTAACGGCAACATGGGAGTGATGTTCAACCTTGATGGACTTGCTCGTTCCATCAGTGCAACAACCAAAGACAATTTGGGGCTATCTGCAATGGAGAATACTATCTATATCCAGAGAAAGAACTGTGGAGTCTGAACAAAGTTCAAGGCCTATTCCCTTTAATTTAGGGGAAAAAACCAGATATCTTATTGTCTGATCTTGTTATCTCTTATACTTTATGCTTCTTCCTTAAGGATGTGATTTCTCTCTCATCACATTCAATTTGTATCAATGTACACCATGGAAACAATGTAAAGACTGACAAATTGCTTTCTGTGGGGGTGGGGAGGGAAGTAAGATTGGGGGAAAAATTGTAAAACTCAAAATAAAATCCTTAATAAAAAAAATAAATTAGTGAATCCCATTTTTCAGTGGACATGGACTTACACTAGAGAAAAAAAGATGCTTGGAGGGATGATCTTATGGGGTTTTGTATTCCACAGACTATATATGCTAAGACCCTGTGATTCTAAAGTGGGAGATTAAAAGACCTCTCCAAGGATTACTGAGTTAAATTTTTTTCTTATGTTCACTGATATTTTTGTTTTGACATCAAATCATTTTCCAAGTATGTTCTTCCTTCCCCACTCATTTAAGAAAGCCATAAAGAAAAAGGGAAAGGACCCACATGTACAAAAATATTTAAAACAGCTTCTTTTATGGTGGCTAAGAACTGGAAATTGAGAGAATGCCCATCAAATAGGGAATGGCTGAACAATGGAATTATTGTACTAAAAGGAATAAGCAGGCAGATTTCAGAAAAACCTGGACTTACATGGACTGATGCTGAGTGACATGAGCAGAACCAGGAGAGTACTGTCCACAGTAACAGTAACACTGTGTGATGATAAACTATGATAGACTTAGCTCTTCTCAGCAAGAGAATTCCAAAAGACCTGCGATGGAAAAATGCCATCTATATCCAGAGAAAGAACTATGGAGTCTGAATACAGACTGAAGCATTTTTAAATTTTTTTTCTTTCTCATTGTTTTTCCCCTTATATACTGATTCTTCTTTCACAACATGACTAATATAGAAGTATGTTTATCATGATTGTGAATGTATGCCTATATCAGATTATTTGCTATTTTGGGGGAAGGAAGGAATGAAGAAAATTCTGGAATTCAAATCTTACAAAAATGAATGTTTAAAATGATATATGTAATTATAAAAATACTATTATAAAAAAGAAATGAAAAAATGTACAGCTTCATTAATAATAAAAGCTACAAACTAATAAGTATGAGCTACCTGCCAAATGACAAAAATCATTAAAAACCCTGAAACTATTGCTTTGTGCTGTTATAGAGAAAAAAGTTATGCATTGCTGGCAAAATTGTAAACTTGTAGAATCTTTTTGAAAATATTTTGGTGATATGCAGGAAAAAGTTACAAAAATACTAACTTCAAGGTTGGAATATACCCTGTGTTTGTTTAAATTAGCAATCTCTTCAAAGATGTTTACAATAGCATTATTTGCCTTCTAAAAAAAAATCAACCTAAGTGAACAACACTCAGGGAATGATTAAATAAATTGTGGTACATCAATGTAATAGGATACTATGCTACAATTAAGATGAGAAAATATGAGCAATATAAGGAAAATGTATAAAGGCCTTTATGAAATGATATAAAAGAAACAAAAGAATCAGGGCAGCAGAGTACACACTAACTAGGAGCATATATAAGGAAAAATGAATAGGAATGAATGCACAAAGTATTCTGGGAGTGAAAGCTAAGTTATATAATTTATCGGATGAATTTCATTTATTTAAACACATTAGTTGCAATATAAACTTGGTTGACTGTATCGATGTTCATTATTACTAATAATAATTATTTAAAATTGTTTTTAAAAACAAGGAAGATAAGGAAGCTATTTGGTACTAGTAGACAACCTGAAAGAGAAAAAATAGCAGAGATTAGCAATGAACTAGATGGCAAGGCAAGGAGGAATGAAAGAAGGATAACTCAGATGCTGATATGATGGGTCCTACTGTGTCAAGGTAGAAAAAAACTGGAGAAAGATTGGGAAAAGATGTCTACACATCCTCCTAATCTTTTCCAATCGAACTGATAAAGTTGTTTAGCAGATCAAAATGTCTTTGAGTCACAGTGGCCACTCTGGATCAAGTGTGTCACCTTCTTGTAGATGGTAGTAAAACTTGGCAGAGTAGTTAAGTAAGAGATTAAGAACTCTTGAGAGCATTCATAAACCAGTGACTGGTTTGGTGAAGCTACAGACCTTCAGAAAAGACACCAGAGGAATAACAATGCTATTTAAAAATATTTAATAATTCTGGAAGTGGCAAAACAAACAAAACAAAACCAACAATAAAAACTCCAATTTTTCACCAGTGCCAAAGAAAACTAAGGGGTAGGAGTGATCTTCTCCAAGAGCAAATTAGCTTATAGGAGGTTAATCAGTTGAAAAAATTGTAACCAATTAAAAAACAATAAGGATCAGAAGGAAACTGTTTTCATGTTATATATAAACATGTGATCATTAATGTAACATATATCAATAATTTAAAAAAAAAACAAACCCAAGGAAAGGGCTACTACTATAGACTATACCAGTTTTTCTTGCTAGAGCTTAGAAAATGCATGTTTTTTGGACACATTTAATAATGGGGTCTTTTATTCTCTCACTGGTATTCAGTATTTATCTGTAACAGAAGAACTGATCTTTTCATTAGTTGAAGTATGTAATAAATTTTCTTTCCTGGACACAAGTATTTACATGTACAAAAATATAATCATGACAATGGTAAGAGATCACAGCATATAGTTTTGTGCTCCAGGGAAAAAGTACTCAGTCAATAAAACTATTAAATGACTGCTATGATAATTACACATTTATAAACAGACATACCAAAGATTATGTCAGGGACTCAGTCAAGTTTCCATGATGGCTGTGAGACTAGATGGCCCCTTTTTAAAAAAAAAAGAATCATTCCCCTACTGTCTTAAGAAATCTTTTGAAACCAGACAACTTCTTGTTATTCTCGCTGAGTAGGAACAGAAAGAGGAAAGAAATAGGAAGCCCCATGTCAGCTCATTCCTACTCTTCAACCAACAGGACTAGCAAAGAGCTGTTGTTCTGAAGAAGCAGAGCAGAGAGCCAGAGTGGTCAGTAAGACCATGAGTGGATGGCCCAGAGCAAAAGTGAATCCCTTCTTTGTGATTCCATTAGAGCTGGGGGGTGGGGGTGGGGGGAATCCCACAAGCATTTACAGTGCCAGATTTAACCCAACCCTTCTCCTGCAAATACTTCTTTTGCTTGAGCTGTTCAAGATCTGTAACCATTTTGCAAGATTGCCTTGTGTTCCAGGATGTCTGCAGGGTGTCCTGAAAAATCCTCCCTCGCTGGAAAAATACTGTATCACCCTTTCCACTTTGCAATCTGGTTCCTTACTATATTAATGAACTAACTACCTGACTCTAGAAGTATAAAGATTTATAAGGGATTGTGTCTTAGAGAGGACTGAAGGAAGGAAAATAAGAGAAATAATATTCCTTTGGAAATACATTAAATATGAAGTTCTTTATAAAAGCTAAATACAATAGAACTCCATCAAAACATAGATCATCAGAATATAGATTTGGACAGACTATGGATCAATTCATGGCCCTTGGAACCAAATTGGATGCAGTAAAAAAAAAAATCTGCTAATACACAGAGAGTCTATTTCGCAGCTATTAACACTCTTCCCCAATACCATATTATGAAGGAGGTCCACTATATCTGACCATGAGAAACACAATTAGATTACCATATGCATACACTTTGTTAACTGACTTTCCAGTTTTCAAATTACCTTGATTCAGGGTATTTGGTGAGTGTGGCCAAGCTGCTGGTATACATGTGACCCCCCACATCAATGTGGACAGGTGCATTGGATTTTGTGAGCTGTGCTGGAGTAGGAATGCCTTGATTGTTCAATGGAGATGCAGGGGATCTAGTGATCAGAGGTCTTGACATATTGGGCCGACTGTCCTACGGAGAGACAAGCAAGTTTAGACATTTTTCTTTCTTTTTATTTAATGGCAAAAAAAGAAAATATACATAACATAGTGAACGAGTCAATGATTAAAGCTGACATTCTTTATATGTTAAAATCTGAAAGCTGGTGAGTCTTTAAAATTTCACCAATTCTCATTTGTACTGTAATGAATGACAGAAAAATAAATGCTTTAACTGACAAAAGGAAGATTTTTCATATTCAATAGAGATTTGTTCTCAACTGATATTTACTTCAAATAATTTCATGAAACAGACCCATTATATTAATGAATTTAGCTTACATTTAACAATGGGTGACTTCACATGAAGAATCACTAATCACTTTAAATTAGGGGATAATCAAAGCCTAAAACAAAAAGTGCTTAAATAAAAATGTCCATGATTTCTCTTTGATATGCATTTAAAATGGATAAATATAGACTCTTTTCTGGAATTTCTTTTTGTCAAGTCAGGAGTCCAAGGAACTACTTAAGCTTTCTGAGCACTTAAAGAAAGTCTGAAAATAAAGCCAAGGGATTGTGATTTTAACCAACAACTTAGGAAATGCAAAATTAGCAAAATGTATATCACTTTTTTTTTTGCCTCTTTTGCCTATTTGCCTAACCTTATTCTTTGTGTCTTTTACCTTCAATAGTGCTGGCATGTGACATTATGAAAAAATGTTTGCTGTGAAAAACAAAACAGACTACATCTCAAATGACACATGTGTCCTTGTGGGGCATATGTGAGTAACTAGGGTAAATATGTAACTTCTTAAGAAAATCAAACTTCAAAAGAACAGAAGTATACACTGATGCATCAAATGTTTAGTCACATGGGAATAGATGAAATGTCATAAAGATAAACATCTTTAATTTCTGTAAGACAGGATCCAGGGCAGTGTGTTTTGGTAGCCAGAACATTTCTGGATTGCTGGGATTAAGAAAGAATATTGCTGAGACCATAAAATGTTGCTTCCTTCCCAAGTATATGAAACAAATATCTCAAATGCCTCTTGAATATTTTTCATTGCTTTTAAATACAGCACGAATTACAAAGAAAACTAAAGTTAGGTATTTGGCATATAGTTATTTGTTGAAGGGGTCCAGCACTTCAAGTCTCTATTCCAGTAATAAGTTGAAAGTATTTAATGTATACTCTCTTTAAGATAAAAGTTACAAATACAGTCACAGACTTATAAAAGAGACTATTAAAAGAACCTATTCTTTGGAATAGGCAGACAATGTGGGTCAAATACAGTGATAAGGTATAATGAAAGACTAAGAAATACTTTTGATAGGGATCTTGGGGGGGGAGTCATCTTGCTTTTGTTCATAAACGCAGTGTGATAAAATATAAATTTGCAAAACATCATATGTTTTATGATCTGGAACTGCTGTAGGAACTACCTGGGGCACAACTGCTGGAATACTTAGCATTAACCACATGTCCAGGCATGATGCAGAATACACATGCTTCTTAGAATGCTCAGCCTCTCCTATGATTGGAGTAGTGATTAGGCTTTTTGTACACACGGTTTACCATCTGTGTTCTATATGCTATATTGAAGAGAGCCAACGAGTAGTAAAAGAAGAGGAATTAATGAGGTGGTGGGCTAAGAGGAAATATGAAACAAAGATACAAAATTGGTAGAAAATGTAAAAATAAACAACTAAAGAAAAGAAACACAAAGAGAAAAATAGCATTTGGAAAATGTTTTAAATTTTTTTCTTCTTAAAATGGAAACATAAAACATATGCTACCTTACTTCCTCTTAGAGAATGATTTTGTGGTTGAGAAACACACACACACACACACACACACACACACACACACACACACACGTTACGACTGAACACATCACAGCACCATGGAGTCTGTAATAGTTTTTCAATTGGACACATTCTATATCCTGCCGGAGGGTGCTCAGGAGAAAATGAACAGATTTGCAGGGTTAATATTGTAGTTAGACTGTGACCTCATTCACTGGAGCTATAACACTGCAATGACTGTATAGATAGAAGGAGAAGAATTTAAAGCTTAACAGATCACCTGAGGGGTTCCAGATTTCTTGGGGTATATGTCATTTAGACTGTAAATCATACATATACAGAAGCTTCAAAGTCTAAAATTAGACCAGTGCTTCCCCCAAAAGCACTAATTCCTAAGGTTAACCTGTAAGTTCCATATTGGCTACAGATCCTGATGGGGCAAAACCAGGCTTCTCCCATCTGCTATGTCCCTAATCTCTCTCTTTTGTCTCTTTATCCTCTGACCTAATGCTTTAGGACTTGGGTCCCTCCCAGGCTAAAATGATAACAGCTCAAAAGGCCTAAAATTGTACTCTTCTTAGAGATTCTTGTATTTTGCTAGTGGACTCTCCAGTGGTCACATTTCAGGCATGATGGGGGAATGAGGTAATTAGAGTATATGGCTGCTTCCCCTACAAGTCAACCTTGGCAGTAGAGACTTGTGGAGCCCATACAGCTGTCTGTTGATGGCAATCACAGGTTTAATTACCCCACTTTTTTTTCCCCTTTGTCTAGTCTTCCCATTCTACTCATCCCCATTACCATCCCATGCTGCATGAATGAACAAAAATCATTTGAAACAGGAAAATCATCCAAAGATATAGACTATACTGGCCAGTAAGAATGTGGATCCATCAACACTACTAGAAAAAAATAACTCAAAGCACACTTCTGCCAGATTGGTAGTGGGTCAGAACATTTCTGATAGTTTTTTCCTCACTCCTAGGAATACCTAGGAAAAGGTATTACTATCGGGTCCCTTGGGAATGTTGCAGGAAGGCTGATAATAACATTTAAACTTCCCAAGTGGTTGTGAGGATGGAATGAGATAATATTTGTAAAGCGTTTTTACAAATCTTAGAGCATTATATAAATGTTAGTTATCACCATCATCATTATTTTGAAGTATTTTGAAAATCCCTGGTTAGATGAACAATAATTTATGTTAAAAAAAATTCTAATGTGTGTGGGGTGAACATTCAGTAGTCTCCTATCAAACTTTGCTTGAATCATTCATTTATTCCTCAATATTCAAATCAAGCTACTTGTGACTTCTGAAAGAATTGAGTTAAATATATTAGAATTAAGATCTAAAAAATTATATTTATGTAGCACTTTATCAAGACTCAGAGATGTTGAAATTGCTTATGATCACACATCTAGTAAAAGTTGATGTTGGAATTCAAAGCTATGTCTCTTCCCTTAATCCCAAACCTTTAAAAACACTGAAAAGGAAAAAAACAAACTTTTGCTTCACCTATCCAGGCTATGTTAATTCTGTCTGCTGTTTCATAGTCAAATTATTAGAAAAAGTTGTCTAATCTTATCTCTGCTTCCCCACTTCTCATATTTTCTATCCCTTTTAATTTGGCTTCAAACCTCACTACTCAGTTGAAACTGCTCTCTCTAAGGTTACCAATAATCTCTCTCTTTTTAAAAAAAAAATCAATTTTATTTTATTTTCATGAAGATCTGCATTCTTTCCCCTCTGCTTCCCATTTTCATCCTTATTTAACAGAGAAAGTAAAAGCAAAATAAAATCCTGTTGCAAACATGTTGGGTCCCCCCACCCCAAAAATATATTGCCAAGCAAAATAATAACTACCTCCCCCAAAATTATGTCAACCCATATTCTGAGTCCTTCAAAAGAGTTCTTTCAAGAACTGGGCAACATGTTCATCATGAGTCCTCTGGAATTGTGGTTGGTCACTGTAACCAACAATCTCTTGATGGTTAAATGTATGCCTTCTTACACCCAACCCTTTTGTTTTCTAAGACATTCTTTTCTTCTTTGGCTTGGAAGAGACTGCTCTCTCGGTTCTGTTCCTGTTTGACCATTCCTTGACCTCCTTTGTTTCCCACTACAGAATCTGTCCTAGGTTCCTTCTCTTCCCTTGTCTCTCTGTCTCTCTGTTTCTCTCTCTCTGTCTCTCTCTCCCCCTCTTTCCTCAGTCTTTTTTGGTTATTTCATCAATACTAAGTGATTCATTTACGTCCATGGAAATAACTCCCATATCCGTATCTCTTATCCTTCTCTTTTTCCTGAGCTCCAGTATTAACTTACCGCTACACACCTCTCTATCTGAATGTTCCATTTATAGTTTTGTTGCTGAGTTTTTTCGGTGTGTCTAACTCTTCCTAATCTTACTTGGGGTTTTCTTGGTAGAGATACTGAACTGGTTTGCCATTGCCTTTTTCTTTTTTCTTTCATTTTTTTTTTTTAAGGTTCTTGCAAGGCAAATGGGGTTAAGTGCCTTGCCCAAGGCCACACAGCTAGGTAATTATTAAGTGTCTGAGGCAGGATTTGAATTCAGGTACTCCTGACTCCAGGGCCGGTGCTCTATCCACTGCACCACCTAGCTGCCCTGCCATTGCCTTTTTCAACTCTTTTACAGATAAGGAAATGCAGCAAACAGGGTTTAGTGACTTGCCTAGAGTCACAAAACTATTAAGTATCTGAGGTTGGATTTGGAACTATGTTCCATAGGCATCCCAAATTCAACTTGTCTCAAATAGAACTCATCTTAATATATAAACCAGGGGTTATCAATTTCTTTGTATGTCAAAGACCCTTTTGGCAGTCTGATGAAACCTATGAACCACTTCTCAGAATGTTCTTAAATGAATAAAACAATATACATTTAAATTATAAAGGAAATCAATTCTATTAAAATACATTTATCAAGTTTACAGATAACCCCTCTTCACCTCCAGGGTTAAAATCCCTAACGTAGGGGTGACTAGGTGGTGCAGTGGATAAAGCACTGGCCTTGGAGTCAGTAGTACCTGGGTTCAAATTCAGTCTCAGACACTTAGTAATTACCTAGCTGTGTGGCCTTGGGCAAGCCACTTAACCCCATTTGCCTTGCAAAAACCTAAAAAATAAAAATAAATAAATAAAAAGATTTCCCCCATCTGGTGCCAATCTACCTTCCAAGGTTAATTTCATATTATTTCCCTTCTCCTTCACATACTTTATGTTTTAGTCAAACTGGCCGATTTGCCATTTCTCAAAGTTAGCATTCTACCTCTTGGACTCATGAAGGTTATCCCATATACTCTATCCTTATCTTCATCTGTTAGAATCTTTAAAGGCTTCACTTCTCTCCAGAGATCTTTCCTGGACTCCCTATCAGTATTTTCTCTCTCCTCAAATTAATTTGCATCTACATAGCTGAACAAATGATATGTTTCCCCAGTAAGAGGTAAACTTCAGATGTTTCTCATTTTATCTTTATATTCTTGTTGACTAGCACTTGGAATTAGTTATAAGTGCTTAATAAAAGTTTGACTTTGATTTGTTCTTAATGCCAAGTCCTTTGCTCCCTAAATGCCATTACTCCACCTCTCAATGCTGCTTTGATATGCAACTCAAATATGTACGGCTATTACAAAACATTCTCTACACCTTTGCTGAGATTATGGATTGAGATGAAAATGAAAATGAACTCAAAGTCATAAAATGGCTCTGATAAAAGCAATGGTGTTTGCTTTATGAATTATCATTTGTTTTTCTTTGTAATGTCACATTTTGTAAAAAAAAAAAAAGGGGGGGGAGGTAAGGGAAGGAGGGAAGGAGGGGATGAAGAACCCAATTTTGGCCTGCATTTCCTGGATGCTCTAAGAAACCCAGCTAAAAACAAAACAATCTCCATCAAAAAAAAAAACCCAACAAAAACCAAAAAACCAAAAACCCACAACTCTCCGGAGGGAACAGCTTCCCTGAGATTTTCATTTCTGATTGCTCCTTTATTCACAGATTGTCAGGATGATCAATTTATTTTTTTTTTAACTTCTATATATCAGACAATTTGGGATTGAAAAAACTTTGTAGTTTTGCACATTCATCTCAACTGCCCAATACTAATGATTTTCTGATGGCAGGATCCTGGAAGGGATTTGGCTTTAGGCACCTTTCAAATGAATCTGATGAAAACTCTAGTTCCTAAGTCTAACCTTGCTGTATACTATGGAAATGGGAGCCTGGGGAGCAATGCCTAGGACTAAATGAGATGAAGTTTCAGCTGAAAATGGTAATGACTTTATTTGCTGGGGATATATGCCATGTCAAGTTTCACTATTATGGTGGACTACTAACTACTTCACTGTGAAAATAAGCTGACTCTTTAGTTGTCCTGAGACTTTCATTTCAACAGAGAAATTTTATTAACATATTGAAACAATTTTCACAAAATTTAGCTAGGGTAGGCATCCGTAAAAATATACTGTGAGTGTATCATCAATACCTCAGTAATTTGGAATGATTAAGAACAGGGCTCTTTTGGTGAAATGAATTTCCTAGTTAACTGATGGTCAAATCCACATATGCAAATCCTTCTCTGAGGCCAGGATGCTCATGCAAGGAGGTTAAAACTGTATTATTTCCCTTGGGAATGTTCTGTCCATGGGGCAGTAAAAGTGTCTTGGCTGACCTTTCACTTAGGCATTCTTAGAAATATTGCACTTTTTTTTTTTACCTACCACAAATCTTTAGTGTGGTAGCAAGACAACAAACTGCAATGTCAACAAATTTTAAAAGAGGTCTTATAAAAGTACAAAGTAAAAGTGTTCTCTGATGATTTTAGCTAAGCAGAATATGCCTGGGGGAAAAATAAAATCATTCCCTAACATTTCATACAAGGAAAGCAACAAAAACTTCCCAAGTCCCTTTAGTATAAGTACAGTAACCTATCACTTATTTGGAGATAAGTTAACCAGCAATACCATTTATTTAAACATAGAAAAGAACCAGAAGGAAGCAAGAAAGGTTTCAGAGAAGTCAAAGCAAATTTCAGAAGTCCTTAAATCTCATTTCTAGGAGTTGTCATTTAAAAGTCCACTCAATCACTGAGACATATGCTGAGAAGAATGGAGAGTGTTGGGCTTGGAGTCAGGAAAATCTGGGTTTGAATTCCATCTGACACTTAATTCACTGTGTGACCATGGTCAAACAATTTAATTTGTCTGAACTTTGGGCTCAGGTACAACTTTTCCACTAAATTCCTAAGATCTTGATGTGTTAGCTGCAGGTGATTCCCACACCAAGAAAGTGACTGATACTCAATGGGTTATACACAATTCTAAGTCACAAAGTTTCCTATCTTCAGCATATCAGAAGCAATTAAGGAGAAGGGGAAAAGGCCCTATTAGTTGGGTTTATTTCCCATAAATACAGTAAGATATAACATCTACAATCATAGAAATCTTAAAAATCAAAAGGTAGTGCAGAGGCCATCAAATTCAATCCCTTCCTAAATCATGAATTCTCTCTAAAACAGCCCTAATTTCAGAATAACTTGGAAAGACTTTCATGAATTTATGCTGGGCAAAGTGAGCAGAACCAAGAGAACATTGTCCACATTAACAACAACATTGCATGATGATCAATTACGATACTTAATTTTTCTCAGCAATATAGTGAGCAAAGCCAATTTTAAAAGACATATGATGAAAAATGTTATCCACATCCAAAGTAAAAAAACTATGGAGTCTGAATGCAGACCAAAGCATACTATTTTCACTTTTTAAAACTAGTTTTATATTTTTTCTCTCATGTTTTTCCCCTTTTGTTCTGATTCTTGTTTCACAACATGACTAATATGGAAATGTGTTAAACAAAACTGTACATATACAATATATACCAGATTACTCACTGTCATGGGGAGGGGGAAGGGAAGAGAGAGGAAGCCAGAAAAATGTGGAATTCAAGGTCTTACAAAAAATCCATGTTGGAAACTATCTTTACATGTAATTGGAAAAACTAAAATTAAAAACTGAGAGACCAAAATAAAATAAAATAGTCCTAACTACTGATCCTCCTGCCTCCACTTGAAGACTTTCTGTTTTAGGAAACTTTTCTCTCCCTAGGCCTGAGGCCAATTCCATTTTTGGGCAGTTCTAAGTGTTCAAAAAAATTTCTTAGTTGCAATATTCATACCAGTAACAACCTCCTTCCATTGGTTCTGTTTTGTCTTCTGGGGCCAAGTATATCAAGTCTACTTGTTCTTTTACTCCATGACTATACTTCAGACACAAAGGTGTCTGCCTGTTTGGTGCCATGACAACAAGGGAGGAGGCTAACAAAAAAAGATCAAAAGAACTTAGAAACCATAGCAGTCTTGGGCTCATTTACTGTAGAGGCAGAGCCCCACACATCTCAGTGGAGACTAGAGCACTAGGATAGTACCACCCATTAATAATATTTGTAATAACATTTATAGAAATAGCACTTTACAGGTTTACAAAGTGTTTTCATTACAACCACTCCGTGTTAGCAGAACCAAGAGAACATTGTATAGAGTAACAGCAATGTTGTTTGAAGACCAATGTGAACAACAAAGCTATTCTGAGTATTATGAATACTACAATCAACTACAAAGGACGAACGAAAAAACTGATTAAATAGAAATACACATAATATAATTTTACATATATATACATCATTATATATGTGTGTATGCCAAAGGGTGACCTTTCTTGATTTGGGGTGTGAGGAAGGGAGAAAGTTCAGAACTTAAAACATAACAAAAAATAAAATTGTTTTAGAGAGAGAGAGAGAGAGAGAGAGAACCACCACTCTGTGTTGATAAGTAGTGCAAGCGTTATTGATATTTTACAGAAAAGATTACAAACTGAGATTCAGAGAGATTAAATGATTTCTTAACACAGATATAAAGTGCTAGAGCTAAGATTTGAATCTAGATTTTCTGATTTCAGTTTTCCATGTACTATCTCCCAATTATAAGCTATATCAAGAAAATGCTAAATTATATTCAATTTGTTCAGTTGTTTCAGTCATGTCTGACTCTTCATGACCCTATTTAGGGTTTTTTTCCAAAGATAATAGAATGGTTTGCCATTTCCTTCTCCAGGTCATTTTATAAATGAGGAACTAAGGCAAACAGGGTTAAATGACTTGCTCAGGGTCACACAGTAGGAAGTATTAAGGTTGGATTTGAACTCGTTTTTCTGATTCCAGCTCTGGTGCTCTATCAATAGCTGCTAATATTCAATTGTTAATGTTAAATTATATTTATTTATATACCAACATTAAATTATATTCTTCTTCTCTTAGAAAAATAGAAGCTGCCTTACTAAAATGTCATCCATATAAAATCTGACCATCCTTATCTCAATTCCCACCTCCATTGAGTGGGACCCAGATTCTAGCTAGCTACATCTTTCTTAGGGTGCTCCAGAATCCCCCTCTGGCATGTTTCAGCTAGTCTTTTAGAAAAGGGGTATTTGATAACAGAACATAACAAGAAAAATTGGGATTAAACATGCCTACAAAGGTCAGTGACACATTTTTTGAATATATATAGAATGAAAGTAGGCTTCAGCTTAGAGAACATATATGGTAGAGAGATAACTTGCAGCTCTCATTTATGAGATGTGCAGGAAATTCCTCTTAAGTTCTGTGAATGTACATTCATCTAACCTTGACTCCTGATGCAGACACTACTGCCTGCTGATATGGGGACAACAGTAGAACACTGAGAAGAAGGTGGGAGTTGCTGTACTGGAAACATGAGATTGTGTGGTATCTTTGCTAGTCTCCTGTGAGTTCTGGGTGTCCAGTTTGTCCTTGGCTACCAGTGATGCAGACTATATCCACAAGGTCTAAATTTAAATCCGGCCTCAAACACTGACTAGCTGTGTAACCATGGGCATGTTGTTTAACCAATATCCTCTGGACCTTTTGAAGCTAAGAGGGTGATCAAAGGATGGTTAGGCTCTTTGATTGGTGGGCAAGGCTTAAGCTAAGCCAAGGTCTCTCCGACTCCTACCACCTCATTCCAGTTGATTACTTTTCAGAGATATACTAGAAAAGCTAAATTCTCTAATTTTTAAAACAAGCCTTTCCTTTATCAACTCACTTAATAATTTATAGATAGTTTCTAGGAGTCTAAGCTAGTATCACAGGGTATTAAAAGAGACTTTTCATCAGGTGTCAGTTTATTCTTTAGGTTGGGATCCTGAACCTTTTCTATATCATGGACACAGTAGTTTGATGAAATCTATGGATCAATTTTTTTTTGGGGGGGGCAAGGCAATGGGTTAAGTGACTTGCCCAAGGCCACACAGCGAGGTAATTATTAAGTGTCTGAGGCTGCATTTGAACTCAGGTCCTCCTGACTCCAGGGCAGGTGCTCTATTTACTGTACCACCTAGCTGCCCCCTGGATCACTTCTCACAATCAAATTTTTAAATGTATAAAATAGTTATAATTTCAAAGGAGAGCAATTATATTAAAATATATATTGTATATAAACATAGTTATACAGTATATAAAGATACTATATTGTATTATACATACACTATATTATATAATTATACCTTTAAAATGTAGTCACATAATATATAAATAAGAGTATAACAAGTCAGTAGATCCCAAGCTAAGAACCCCTGTCCTAAGATCTTTTGATTGAATGAATGAGATATAAATTATATTCAATTTGTAAGGGCATGAGAGCTAAAAAGGGGCAGGCAGGGTAGTTTTGAACTTACCTTTACAGCAATATGTATTGTAACAAATTTTAGAATGAGGTCTATTTAAAGTGGTTAAGATTAAATACAGATTTGGCACTTAGAGAAGTAAGTTTCAGTTATCAAACCACTGTAGCTTAACATTAGAGAAATATGATCTCACATTTGAAAAATCATGTTTAATCAATTAATTGATTAATAATATTATATTATATGCCTAACAAGTTCAGTACCTCTGTGAGTTACCTGGACTACATGACCTCCCTTGTCTTTTTCATCTCTAAAGCTATGCTTCTATAAATCCTATAGAGCACTCCATTCCAAAGAGTGAAATGATCCCTGGAACGAGAGAATATTTATGCTGCCATAGCAAGAAATAAATCTTGCCACAAAATAACTAGAGAATAGGGCAATTTATAACAAGATACTAATGTGTGGTACAGTCAACAAATAGAAAAAAATTATTGAGGAGATCAAGGTGAGTTTTATTCAGGAAATGGAACTTGAGTTGAGCCTGTAAGAATGGGTTGGATTGGGATAAGCCCAGAATAACAGCCTGGGCTAAGGAAAGAAAGAAATGCTTAGAAATGTGAAAAACTAGAAATGATTGTTAAAAGAAAAACAGAAAAAAAACCTATTAGAAAGTAATTATTAATAACAATTATTGTTGTTGTAATTATAATAAATATTAATTAGAAAGTACAAGGTAACCAGGCTTGAAGAAGCAGGCATAAACAATAAATCTCAATTTGCTTTAGAAACTCTTGATTAGCAGAATAAATCTAGATTAGAAACCATTTAGCTTTCTCAAATAAATCTATAGGTTGAAACACAGGGGCATAAAACAGAAAGCATCACTAATTCTTCGTAGAGCTACGTAGGTAAAGCAATGAACTAATTCATGACCCACTTTGCCTACCCTCAATGAAAGACATGTTTCACTTGTAAATTTGGCATCATGTTAAATCTCTCACCAGATATGGACTATCCATGACGTGTTTTAGATAAATATAAATTGATACAGTTATTTGAAGAATCCCCCCCCAACTCCAGAATACCATGAAGAAAAGAATGTCAGGTAATTATATGAAGAATGATGACCTATTTGTTCATTCTCCAGAAACAAATAAACTTATAAAATTCAGGCAAAATTCTGTTACATCTTCTTTTCTGATGGAGCAAAACAAATTTTTGTAAATGTTTTCTCTATTAGTATCTCTCAGATACATTTTTGGAGACCTTTAAAATCACATGGAATGATTTCTAATATTTTAAATTTTGATATTTTATACATTTCTTAATCTGAAAAGGCAACATTAGAGAATAAATTCCACATTAAATAGCTCCTACTCAGACTTAACCAAAGCATATTCCTTCAAAAAAGGAAAATAGAATGAAAAATGTTGGTTAGAGAGAGGTGGTAATAATTCATAGACAGTTTCTCCTTTATACAAAATGCTGTCATTTTTTAATGAAGAGAGCAAAGTAGTAGAATAGAAGATTAAATGCCTTACCCAGAGTAAAAGAGCAAATTAATGTTAACCCAGAAATGAAAGGCTAGGAGGTTTGAATTTGAAATTTGCTACGACACAAAAGTATAGTTATATATTTGCTGTCCCGGTAACAATGTTATGATTTTTCCAGTCCCTTTGTACTTATTCCCCTGCATGCCCCCCATGCCAACTTTCTAATAGAACAGGAAGAGAGATCAAAATACCAATCACTAGGCTTCCTGAAGTCAATCATCTGTGGGGACTTAGGAAAGCTTTATATAATAATGCTCACTCCTATATACATTATCTTTTTGGGCTTTGAATGCTGACACTTAGCAATGTCATATTCTTCTCAAGAGGCTTTCTGATCTTGGATCTCAGAGCACATTACTCTAATTTCCAGCTTAAAAGAACCACTTTCAAACATGCTAAATATTATCATGAAAAGGGGCTTTTCAGATGCTTTGATTACTCAGTGCTTACCAGAAAAAAAAGACAACTCTGATTTGCTCTGCAATGAATCCTTATTTTACTAGATTTATTAGGAATTAGTTCAAAGGACAAATGACAGGGGAGGCTAGGTGGTGCAGTGGATAGAGCACCAGCCCTGGAGTCAGGAGTACCTGGGTTCAAATCTGGTCTCAGACACTTAGTAATTGCCTAGCTGTGTGGCCTTGGGCAAGCCACTTAACCCCATTTGCCTTGCAAAATCCCAAATACATATATATTACAAAGGGCAAATGACAGCTACCCAGGAGTGTATTTGGAACATTCAGCAAACACGCAAACATTGATAAAATTTCTCCTCTTGAAAACACTAGGCTAGATGCTGGAGGAGATAAAGATGAATGTCTGCTTTCACTCTAAAAAACATATGAAAGGGGCGGCTAGGTGGTGCAGTGGATAAAGCACCAGCCCTGGAGTCAGGAGTACCTGGGTTCAAATCCAGTCTCAGACACTTAATAATTACTTAGCTGTGTGGCCTTGGCAAGCCACTTTACCCCACTGCCTTGCAAAAAAAAAAACCTAAAAAAAAGAAAGATATGAAAGTATGTGCCCAAAGAGCCATAATACAAAAAGAACATATTTGAGGTATAAGGAAGGAAAGACTTGTATTTTATATGCTATTTGTCATACACAGAGATGATTCCACTTACCCATCATCACCAGGATGCACATTTTAATTTTTCAGGGGTGAAAGTGGTTTTGCATTGATTATTCCGTTCATGCACTTTGCACCCAGTGCAGTGTATAGTCACAAACAGTTCACAATTAACTGGTCTACAAGGGATTCTAATCCCTGACAGTGTTCACATAAGAGCTAATAAGCACACCATTGACAGTGTTTGAATTAGAAAATAAATCTGCTTTAGTAGTTTCCTGATTTTGAAATTGTATAATATGGGGTATCCCAAAATTCTTAATGCAATTTAAAACTTGAAGCTTGCTGATGCTTAAAACTCTGCTAAGAGCTTTGGGACATGCTGTATAATTTCAAGGATGAAACACTTTTTAGGGAATAATAATAATCCACATTTATAGAGTACTTTTAAGTTTTTTCCCTACAACTACCCTGGGGGAGGCAGGATAATATTATTTCCGTTTTACAGTTGAGGAAATTGAGGCTCATAAAAGTGAGGTGACTAACTCAGTGACTCACCCAGATAATAACCAGCTTTTTAAACTTCAAGTCAGAGTAAATTAAAACTCTGGAACCTCTTCTGAAATAGGTGAAAATTCCTGAACTTCTTCTTGAACGGGTATAACTGATATTTTAATATACTTTTATACAATGATTTTTAAGAATAAAATTAAGAACTTTGAGGTAGAAATAATCTATTAAAATTAAGACCTTTTAACAACCATGCTTGTCATGCACAAACATATATGTTTACAAGCAGGTAAATCTACATGATAGATATATGATCCTGCAAAGTTTACATTCAATTATTTGTTTATTCAACACTTATTATATGAATAGTACTATGTTAGTGTAAAGATACAAAGAAGGCTTTTGGCCTTATAGTTACAACCTAGTTGGGCAGACAAGTCACACACATATATAAAATTTATCAGTACAACTGATAACAGAAGGTATATAAGATTGAGCTACATTAATTCAGTTAGCATCTACTATATGCAAAATCACTATGTTAATTGGGAATACAAATTTGAATAATGTACATTGCCTATTCTAAAAATAAGACACGTTAAGAAATAAATATATAATATAAAATATGCAATAAATAGAGGCTCACAATTTAATAAGAAAATAGGTGTTAAATGTATAAGAGGTCTATTTTAAATATATGAGTGACCAAAGGATAGAGGAATTATATTTGACTTTAGAAAAATGGCTTTATGATAGAGATGGCACTTGACTTATGTTTTGAAATCTATTTAGAATTTCAACAGGTAGAGATAGTATCAATACAGAAGAAAAGGTATAGAAGCAGGAAAGCATAGAGAATATTTTGAGAAATGAAAGCAATTCAATGTAACTGTAGTGTAGTGAGCTTGGAAGGGAATGGTATGTGATAGAGGATCTAAGTGCCAAGAAGATCAATAGTTTATCTTTTATGAAGTAGGCACTGGCAAGTCATTAAATGTTTTTGAGCACAGTAGTCACATAATCACAGCTGCCAGAGTGTTAATATGGTAGTACAATATAGGATGGATTGAAGGGGAAAAGCACAAGGTGGCAAGAAAAATGGTTAGCATGCTACTGTAATTAGTCTGCATCAGAGCTTCTAAAATCAAAAGGAGTCTAAGGAAAGATTTCATGGGGTCCATGAATCTGGAAGGAGCAAAATTTGCATAATTATTTTCACTAATCTCCGATTGAAATTTAGCTGAAAACTGAAATTTTTTCTTCAGAAAAATTATTCTAATGGGTTTAGAGCTTTTACCCAACAGCCAAACAACACAAAAATGACTGAGAAGAAAAATCAAACTTATGTAGACAAAAGATAAGGACCTTAGCTGATGGAATGAATAGTGAAAAGGAAGGTTCTTTGCTCATGGTGAATGGGGAAACCATAAAATCATTAACAGAAACAGAAAAATTAGAAGTAGTGGGTTTGAAATGGACATGTGTTTATTTTTTTTTTATTTTGTTGAGTTTGAAGTTCTAGAATATCAGATTTTTTAAGTTAAAAAACACTTTTAAATGTTCTGGGATATATATGTATGTATGTGTGTATTTACATATATATCTCCAGTGAAACATTTTATAAGCCAAAGATTTCCTTTGCACTACAAAAAAATTGTCCTCTGGGGTGGCTCGGCGAGGAGCAGTGGATAGAACACTGGCCCTGGAGTCAGGAGTATCTGAGTTCAAATCTGACCTCAGACAATAATTACCTAGCTGTGTGGCCTTGGGCAAGCCACTTTAATCCCATTGCCTTGCAAAAAACCTAAAAAAAAAATTATCCTCTAGCTTATGTTTTAGAAGTTCAGAATTTTGTTTGCATTTTCTTAAAGGAGTGAAAGGAAGGGGTTTGGAATTTTATCTTGTATACATCACATATTTGTAATTAAACTTCATTCAGAGAATGATCCTAGCTACACTGCATCTAACTTTCTTAAATCTTGTATTTTCTTTTTTCTTTTATAAAAAAAAAACCTGACTATACATTCAGGGTGAAAGAACAGTGGCTCTTAATAGGTCTGATCCTTCTCTGGGCAGCCCAGGAGTTTTGACTCAATTCATTTCCTAACCCAGGCTAGTTCACCTCTCAGGTTCAGCCCACTAGAACTCACAACTCTGTAGCTCCTAAGATCCACCAGCTCAAGCCCTCCTTTTAGCTGGAATTAAGGGTTTTAAGAATCATTACTATGATTTAAAATGATAAATTTTCACTGATAAAATTTTCAAAAAAAAATTTCTATATACAATGATAAAGTCAAAATCCATGGATAGTGAGGAGACCTGAATTCTAGCCAATGCTTTTCCCTTATGACCTAGTACAATCATTTTTGACCTTTGTTCTCCTGATCTATATAAAATGGCAGAAGTAGGGGACCCTTTATGTATCAGGTCTGAAACTCTCTAACTTCAACAATAACAACAACTCAAACATTTTTCTTAAGTAATTCAGCGGGTGTTCAGGATTGAAATAGAACATGATTTTGATGAAGTGAACTGGTGAAAAAAAATCTGCATGGTTCAAAAAAAGACTGAAGGTTAAGGGAAAACAACAACAAAAACATTCAAAGTTCCTGAACAATAAGTACATGCTTCTGACCAGTTTAAAATAGAAAAGCATACAAAAAATAGTAAAGTATAAGGTGCCTGGTGACATAAAGAAATGTTTTGTTTAATAATGTAACTAAGAGACAACTACCTATCCAGAAAAATAATATTGCTTCCCTAAGAGTCTGAAAATGGCTTATCTGACTTTCTCAAGAAGTAAAACCATTCCTTTTAGCACTATAAAATGGATGATTTTATAAAATGAGCATC
This sequence comes from Macrotis lagotis, assembly GCF_037893015.1. Classification (NCBI taxonomy): domain Eukaryota; kingdom Metazoa; phylum Chordata; class Mammalia; order Peramelemorphia; family Peramelidae; genus Macrotis; species Macrotis lagotis. Next base: position 449,055,732 of record NC_133666.1, on the reverse strand, counting down.
TGTTACAAAGAAAAATCAGTTATCTTTTTCAAATAAGCATATTGAGCAATCAAAATTAAAAAAAACAACTATTCTTTGTATTCATAAACCAGAATCAATTTATTATATGTTTTATTGATTGGCACATTAAAGGTCTATTTGTAAATGTGAAATCTGGGGCTATTTACTATCTTTAGCTTTAGAAGATGCTGATACATCATCTTTTCTCTTCCCCTTGATTTTTTGGGTCATGTTGTTGTGTGGGTACCTAACTCCTCAGTGTCAGTCTGACAGTTATCTGTAGAAGAGACCAAAGCCTTGACAGCCAGAAGCAAAATGTGGTCAGTGAACTCTGCAATGGTCAACAGTGACCTGCAGCAGAATTGTTAGTCCCAATGTCAACAAAGTAGATTTGTGACTCTGGAACTAAGATTATGGAGTACACTAGCTGGTGAAAGTGTTCTTATGCAAGAGCAGACTAGATGAGCAGATAATCATTTTAAAAAGTTTAGAAAGAAGGCAAATGAGCAATAAAGAAGGTCCTGAAAAATATACCCTCCTCAGCATTTTAATGTAGAGGCTCTGTTGCTTAGAATTTTTATACTCTAAAAGAGACAACATCATTGTTCCTGGATAAATATCTTAAATAAATATTGTACATTAGCAAGAGGGAAAATAAAACAAAACACTGAGGCAATTATTATAAGATCAACATACTGGAAAAACTGCTTTCCAAATGTGAATGCACTTGGGAAAATATATAACAATAATTATACCTGGAATTTACACGGTTTCTTATCTCTTAGGGTCTTAAAAGAATTTTGCAACATATATTACCTCATTAGTCTTTGTAAGAATTCTGTGGGGGAAGGAGTAGTCACTATACTCCTTTTGCAGGAGAGAAAACTGAGACATACACAATTTTTAAAAAGTCAGGGTAGAGCCAGAGCTTTCTAGAATATCCAGTGATTTGAATTTGAAATTCTCTTAGGGGCAGGTAAATCTTAGTTTGGGGTTTTCTGTCTTTAAGCTTATCTGGTGGTCTATGGATGCACTAGGGCTTGGATCTGACTTTGAATAACCTGGGCCTTCCACCATCTGCCTATGGGATTAGACTATGTAGTACTGGATTATTTCCCCTCAAGGATTTAAAGATGTGCCCTGAGATTTTTTTAGCATTCTTACCCAGCCCAGCTTAACTTTCTTAGATCATGATTTTAACCACGAGACACAATGTATGAGGTTGGTCCTAAATGCTACTTTCTCCAAAAAAAGAAAAATGGAAAGGATTATAGAAATAGGAGGGATAAAAGAGACCAAGAAGAAATATGAGGAGCAGTAGATCATAGATTTAGAGCTGAAAATGAGTTCAGAGATCATCTTGTCTAGAGATTCTTAACCTAGGATCTGTGAATTATTATTTAAAAAATAAATAATTTGGCTAATTGCATTCCCCATAATAGGTTTCCTTTGTAATCTAATATATTTTACTTTATGTATTTAAAAACATTATTCTGAGAGGGGGCCATGGGCTTTACCAGAAATTCCTTTGTCTGTTTCACAAAGGTTCTGGAATCCTGAAGCCTTTTTCACTTTTATCCCCTGTGCATGGTAGGTGATGTCTCTCCCCTTGGGTCTTCCAGAGAGTTCTGGAAACTGGAGATGTTTAGAAGGTGAGCCTAGTGACTTCTCTACTTCCTACAATTGCTATACTCTTTCCAGCAGGATACCCAAATGATGGTTCCCTGGCTATCATCTGACTCTGAGATGAAGGGGATAAAAGTTTATTTTTCTGAGATTTCCAGCAGTCAAATCCAGGGACAACTTTCTCACAGTAGAGCAAAAATACTCCATAAACATCTTATCACATTATTAGGATAAATTACTTTTGATTAGGCACCAATAAGGTGATATATGTTTTTTATTATATATACAATCAATAAATTATTCATTCAATTGACATCAGAAACAAAAGTATAAATATCAACATAGAAGAGTTCTAAAACTTGTTAATATTACAAGACCAGCCTATGGACCACAAGGAGTAGTGAAATGGGCCAAGGGTTGAGAATTGCTCCTTTAGGAAACCAGTAACTTGTTATGGTTGGGAAAATGGAAAATATTTTTAAGTAACTGATGATGATGAACCACTAACTAGTTCTTTTCTTCGGTGTAGAATGCAAATAACTTGTTCTAATATGGAGGTACAAGGAAGACGAACTGGGAAGGTGGGAGACTGCTAATTAAATGGTGCTGGGGTGGAACCTTCTGCACATTTTTTTCCCCCAGTAATTCTCCAGTAAATCAAAAAGGATTCAGATTGCTCAAGGTGATATTAGGTAAAAGAAAAGAAGAGAACACATCACTTGGGTAGATAAATCAAGAGTTTTTTACACAAAAGATATATTATTAAGCCAGCATCTTAAAATAAAACAAGACAAGAAAATAATTGAGGTAACTGAGGCTTTCTGGCCCTGAATTTTTTCTCTCCTTCACAGACTTTTCTTTATTCTACTAACACAAAACAGAGCTTTAAGTAGGGAGGAGTGCTTTAAGTAGGGAATGTAAGTGAGGAAAGGAGAAACAATAAACTAATCTGCAGCTGGAATTATTTGAAAACTGAGGAATACTGTAAAACAGACATGTAACTACAAGGGGAAGGTAAATAAACATGCAGGTTAAGAAGGTGGAGGAGACCTATGTGAACATTTATTTTGGAATACAAGTACTAAAATATTTTGAAATAATGTTTAAACATTTTCAAGGTACATTCTGAAATCTCACTAACCACCCACACCCATCCTGTGCCACTCTTCACAAAGTTTATTTGGCAAAGAATTATTTTAAAATGAGAAAAGAGATACAGAGGAAACTGGCTGGTTTGGGGTTTTTAAATAAGGCTTTTCTTTTTTCTTTTTCTTTTTTTTTTTGGGGGGGGAAACAATTATAACTTTTAGAAAGGACTTGCAAAATACCAAGCTATAATTAAATGTCTCTTGCATAACTTTCCTTATTTCTCCAACTCTCTAAGTTGTCTTCCAATGAATTTTGCACTGTCACATCACAATCTGCCTTATGGTATTAAAGTGTACATACCACAAGGAGGGCTAAGCAAAAGGCTCTCCCTGACCCCCACACCCGACCCATTTTTACTTGCTTTACTAAGATAGAATATAGATAAGTGAAAACAGTGGCTCATGTCTACCACAGGGAAGACCATGTGGCAAGCAAGAGCTTTGTTTCTGATTTTACCTTGGTTCTTAATGCTAACTGTTTAAGGAAAAGTTTTGGCCTGGATGGGGAGGTGGGAAACCTTTTTCTGTCAAGGGCCATTTGCAAGCTATATTTGGTCAAATATTTAACTAATTCATCCCTAAAATGCCCCTAGATTTATTGAATTTTAGGCCCCCCCCACCCCTCCCTGCCTGTGGTTGCCTTGGCAATACCCAACTAATATGGCCCATGGGCCAGAGGTTCCCCACCTCTGGACTAGATGAAGGCTTTTTTCATAAATAAAAATTGATTTACATTTTTTGCAGCTGTATTTCATTCCTACATAACTCCCTCAATGATAATAGTAGCCACCATTTATGTCATGCTTGAAGGTTTACAAAGGACTTGTAACTGTTCATTTTAATCTCACACCAACCTCTGGAGGTACATAGATACTATTTATTATCCCCATTTTTACAGATGAGTAAAGTAGAGATGTGAAGTAGATGGAGGTTAAATGACTTGTTCTAGCTCTCAAAACTAGAGCAGAAAAATCTGAATTCAGAGCTTCCCAAATCCACTTGAAGCAATCACCTAGCCATTTCGACTCACAACATGCATTCAGGCTCATCAAGAACCTGGCAACCTATAAATCATAACACCTGGCTTAAACTGCCAACCTGGCAATAGAAGTGGGCTCAAAACAATCATAAACTTGTCTCATTTGGCCAGACATCTGTCCTTTAGCTATAATACAAAATAAGCAGGGAAACTGCAATAATTTAGTTTATAATAGATGTAAGGAGTTTTAACAATTACATCAGTTTATAAGCCATCCAAACCTTTCACAGAATGTTTTTCATTAAAGAAAATCAAATTTCATGAATCAATCCAATTCTCCACTATTATTATATATCCCTCTTGGTGGCAATTTTAAATGAATGGATATTCAGATGAACCGATAGAGATAACACCAACAGCACTCAAATAATTTATACTGTATTTGTCACAATGCGATTAACAGAATTAGAAAACTTTAGGAAACTATATACAAGATTAATACTACATATCCTAAAATTATTAACCATATGACAACATTCACAAACTTAACACTATTACTAGAATTATTTTATCTGCCTAACTAATTGCTTTATTGAATCACTTTTGTCCAATTCCCAAAATAAAAATAAAATATACAGTGTTTTTCCAGTACAGTCACAATTGTGGCAATAATTATAGTAGCAAGTAAAGGAAAAAGAAGGGCGATGAAGGAAATAAATGCAATTTCATTACCAGAATTTTTTTTAATGAAGGGAAACTATTTAATTGGTAATATTAAAAATTATCATTGTTCTGTTTTTAAAACAAAAACCTGTAAAAAATCATCAAAATTCTGATCTTAATTAGCCTGTTTTAGTAAAATCTACCTATCTTCAATAGTACTGATTAGCATGAAATTGTCTTTGATTTCAAAACTGTCAGCATACTTAACTGAATTAAAATTAACTAATGTAAGATCATGTTTAAGGTAATAACTTCAATAGTAACTTCAAAAATGACTAATACTTAAAATCATTTTCAAAGTATCCTTTTTATATTATATAGAGAAAAGAATTTTAGAAGTAGAACATAACTTAGTTCAGTCCTTTCATTTTACAGAGGAGACAAAATCCAGAAATAAAGTGATTTACTTAAGGTCACTAATTAGTGCCAGAATGAGCAAAGGAATCTTGGTATTTTGATCCTTAGACAGGAGACTTTCCCCCCAAATGATGCTGACTCCCTTCATGATTCCATTTCTCTTCTCTCCTCATTACTGATCTCTACCAAAGCAAGTTGGCACCACTTAACTTCTAATACAGAGCAATGAAAAGGTTAATCCTGTGATAACCTGACCAAAAGCAGGACTTTTGTGGCTCTGAGGCCGACTCTCTCTCTGCCTCAAACCTTTTCAGTTCATCCTCTACTTAGCTGCTAAAGTTGCCTAGGTTTGACCATATCTCCTCCCTAACCAAAAAAACTCCAATGGCCTTATTACCTTTCAGATCAAACATGGTCACATTCTCAGGCTTCAAAAGCTCTTCACAACCTGTTCCCCCTCCTGTCTTCCCAGTTTTCTGACACTTGGCTACTCATTGTATGATTCAGCTACACTGGCCTGCTGGCTGTTCCTCTGAGAAGATATCTATCTTCCTGGTCTCAGTCTATTTCATTGCCTATCCCTCACTGCCCTTCCTCATCTTGCCTCCTGACTTGCTTTCTCTGACTTCCTTCAAGATAGCTGAAAACTCATCTTCGGCAAGATGTTTTTTACTTCCATGTACCCTAAATGTGGCTTGAATATACGTAGTTGTTTGCAAGGTTTCTCCCCCATTAAAATAGGAACTTGAGGGTATATAAGTGTTTAATAAATGATTTACTGATAAGCCCGTATGTAATCTCGTGAGATCAAAAAGAAATGATAAATTGTTCTTCCTATATTATTGAAGACTAATATTTTGTTAAATTGGTTGGTTGATTGGTTGGCTGTTGTCCTTCACTCTCAAAGAGGACTGATACGACCTCACTATATTTGGGTCAAGTTACAGTGTATCTGACTGTGGTTGATCAGACCAAAACAAACTTGAACTCTACCACAGGTCAGGCACAAATGGATCAGGTAAATATTTAAGGTGGATTCTCTAAATTTGTGCAAATTGTTGTTTTTGAGCTACTACAACTCTGCTTCGCTCATAGAGCCACAACACTTTCTCTGATGAGAACTGTAGTCCTGTGCCAGTGTCACTCATGTCACACAATCAATTCCAAGTTCTTAAGAATGTCTTTGTAAATCAAATTTTTTCTGATCACCACGTGAAACATTTGCCCTATGTGAGTTCTCCACATAAGTTTTTTGGCAAGACCACGTTTAACTGCAATCAACGTGGCCAATCCATCTGAGTTGTGTTCTTTGTAGTAGAGTTTGAATGCGTGGCAATTTAGTTCTAGAAAGAACTTCAGTGTCTGGCATTTTTTCCTTGCCAGATAATCTTTGGAATCTTCCTAAGACAATTCAAATGGAAGCAATTCAGTTTCCTGACATGGCACTGGTTTCACAGGCATAAAGCAAAGAGGTCAGCACAGTAACTCTTCAATTTGGGAGTCTAATTCCTTTTCTTTTCCATTCTTTTCTTTGTAGCTTCCCAAACACAGGGCTAGCTCTGGCAATGTGTGCATCAACCTCATTATCAATGTAGACTTCCCTGGAAAGTATTGCCATGTATTTTTAAAAATGTGTTAAGTATAAGGGATAATATTAAAATGAAATACCTCTGTCTAAAATTCCATAATCCATTGGCCATCCCAGATTCAGAGCTGAAAGGGCTCTCAAAAATCATTTAGACCAAACCCCTCATTTTAGAGTTAAAGAAACTGTGTTCAGGGAGCACCAGAAAGGAACCTGCCCAAGCTCACACAAGAAAGAATCAAAAGATGTGGGATGAAGAAACTTATTTTTTTTTAGATGGGTTCTGAAGACCACCTGTTTTAAATAGAAACAATTAACTCATTCCAAACTGATAGAATAGTTTGTAGTTTAAGAAAAGCTAAAATTTCTGTATGCTTCACTATTTCTACAGATTAGTCATTTAATTAATTGTAGGTACTTTCTCCAAAGGACGAGATTGAAACCTACTCATGTTCTTACCCAATGTATCTACTGTACCTGTCTCACCAAAAATTCTGTGTGGAGGGCCAACTCAATATACTTTGCTTTACTTCCTAATTATGTGAATACCAGTGAAGGAAATAGTTTTTTCTGTTAGCCTTTGTTCTTGCTAGGTGACTAATTTGCCTATTTTCCCAGTAATATACCTCTTCAATGACATTTTTACACTTAATTCTTGCCTAAAATTCACCACTGATAACCTTATATCTAATTTATGTCTCAGTGACCAAAAATTTTGCCCATAGTGCTCTATGGGACCACTGGGTCTTAGGATCTCATTCGATCCATTAAACCCTTATAAGGGACACTTCTGGCACTTATTCTCCTTTCTAATGCTTATCTGCATTATAATGCAAGCTCCTTGAGGACAAGGAATATAGTTTTTTAAAAAATTATATCCTCTGCATTTAAAACTGAACTTGGTTCAGAGTAAGCACCTGATAAATGCTTTTTTATCCCAATTATTTTCATTCATTCTTCAGAATACAATGTTCCAAGATTTGTAACTATATAGTACCAATAGCTACTGAAAGAATACTAGTGTAGAAAATTTACTATCTTCTCTATTTTTATTTCTTATCTGCCAGTATAGTAGAAAGAACACTGGACTAGGAGTCAGGGACCTTGGAATTTACTCTCAATTATGCAATAAACTAGCAGTGTGACCTTAGATATATTGCTTAATATATCTAATATAACAGAATCCTGAGGAGGTATCCTGCTCAAGATTCTCCTCTATATTACCAAAAAAAAAAAAATTCAACTCGTGAGGATACCAAGAAATCTCACTGCAATACAGGTTAGCTCTGATCTTGAGGAAGTGTGTCTTGCCATTAGGCCAATGTTGCTGTCTCTAAATCCTATTCCCCAATTTTCTCTTCTGTAAAAATAGGTGGAAGAATGGGGAGTATAATTAGAAGGCCCTCTAAGCTGGGAAGTGCTGGAGACAGCTCATCCTAGGAGAATTAATGGTTAAAATTTCAGTATAAGCATTTGCTTGAAAATCAGCAAATGCAACAAATCATGGGTTGGTATATTTTGTTGATTGCCTTGATGTAAGAGGTTAATGGGAAAAATTGTAATAATGCAAATTAAACTTAAAAGTGTGTCCAGGGTTACATTTTTCCCCCAGAGAGTCACTGTTAAATATTTACTAGCACACCACTACCTCTGAGATTCTGTGATTCCTGAAATCAAAAGACAACAAGAAATTGAGATGGCTCCTCTCAGGCTTAGACTTCCTTGTAGCCGAAATGACTGAACAGTCGCATGTTCTAATATTGTGCAATTCACTTTGGGTTTGGACTTTCAATGTGGAAATCACTAAACTTGAATCACATTTGAATGTGCATGACTTTTTTCCATATTTTTGCATTATTAATCTTGACTGTTAAGGGCTAATCCAGGCCCTGAACTAGAAAAAACAGGGAAATAAGAAAAGACAAAATCTACTACCCAAGCCTCTCCTTTCTAGATCATGATGGCATACTTGTCCTGTCCCCTTCAGGAGCTAATGTTCACATGCTCTCCCTTCCCAAAAGCTGCTTTGATTTGATTAATTCATTCATGCTAAATTAATTAATTCATTCATGCTAAAATTTAAGTTTACAATTTTGATCAATGTGTAGCATGGAAACAATGTAAAGACTATCAGACTGCCTTCTCGGGGGAGGAGGGGAGCGAGATTAGGGGAAAAAAATTGTAAAATTCAAAAATAAAAAATAAATTAAAATTTAAGTTTAAAATGTTAAAATGAGCAATTGTACTTTAACATGGTTTGGAGCAAAGGAATTCATTTTTAGAGGTGGCATTTTAGAGACCAGTGATCTTGTGAGGAGAAATCTTTTCTGCTTTCTTTAAATCTCACCATATGCACCAACAACCATTCTGAGATAAAGTTATGTTGGCTTTTTTATAAAAAGCTTTTAATTAAGCAGAGAAGTGGCAGAGTAGAGGTGGACTTCTCCCTTCAACCTACAGACAACCCTACTTCTTAAATAAGAACAACTCCCATCCCAGAATTTCCCAACTAAGCCCCAAAACAGTTCTGGGATTGGATTTATAATAATGGAAGCCAAAGATGCTTGTAAATGAAGTCTGTAGGTAACTCTCAGATATAGCAAGTTGGGAAAACAGAGGAATTTAAGCCTATTTTACACCCCCAAAATTGTCATATATAATAAATATTGGTATGTGACTTCATATTTTTTAGAAGAGAAAATACTTTCATATGGAATCCCCACAACCATTGCAAAAATGTCAATAGTTTTAAGGAAGATGGATTAAGAAATGATAGTGGAGTAGATGAAAAAAGATTACATTTTAACTCCATCTTAATCCCAAAGTATAGTGAAAAGCAGGGTAGTATAATGAAACAAACACTGGAAGAAGTGTGAAGGCCTAGTGATGGCACTAGGCTAACTGTGTGACCCTAGGTAAATCACTTAATTTCTCTCAACTTCAGTTTCTTCATCTGTAATATTAATATTTGTTGCTGTCTCATAGGAAAAGTTAGCTGATATATGTAAAAATACTTTGTGTTATGAAGGGTTATACAAATCTGAGTTGTTATTTATCATTTGTTGTTGTTATTGCTGTTGTTGAATTACAAGTGTTCAGAGGCTGAGTTAGTCTGAGAAATGCTGAGCTGAAAGTTTGTCTTGCTTTAGGAAGGGGAGGTGGCAGTCCACCCCTTCTTATTCAAAGACTTTAAAAGAACTGTTTAATTAAATTTTTCTTGGAGCTAGCTAGAACTTTAACCCAGGTCTGGCTAAGTGAAAGTTTGAAATGATTTCAGGAAAAGCAAGAAGACTTCTGAGCTAAAATATCAATTAAAATTCTATCTCTACAGATGAATTTTGTTAAAAGACTATTAAAAAGGGAATATCTTATCAAGAATAACTGCCCTGGAGTTAGTAGGACCCGAGTTCAAATCAGATCTCAGACACTTGCTATGTGTTTGTAGGCCAGTCACTTTAACACTATTGCCCCACAGAAACAAATGAAAAATGAAAATAAGAACTTTAATCATAAAAACAATAAAGTTACTTTGGCTGGAAGGAAAAGATTTTGTTGAGGAACTTTTTTTTTTGGTTTTTAGGTCTCTTGCATCTCCAAAGATCAAATAAACAATTCTGAAGATCCCTGGGCAATGAGAAGATCCCTGTTCTTGGATGCTTTGTATATTGGAATGTGGAAATGTAAATTTGGAGGTAATTGGGTAAATATACTGGAATCCTTCGTTTAGACATAAAGTTAATGAATGTTGCACAGGTGTGCATTTGTTAACCTACCTGCAGAGGCATCTTCCTCTAAAAAATTGGAGTTCAGAAGGGCAGCTGTAATACCTTTATAAGATTTAGAACTGGAAGGGACCTTTCAGATCAATTAATCTAATGCCTTCATTTTACAGAGAAGGAAACAGAGGCCAAGAGACCTGTTCTAAGTTACAAGGCAAGTAACAGCACTGGGATTCAAACAAAATTCCCAGACTCCAGACCTCAGTCCTCTATCACTATTACTTTTGAGTAGAAGCAGCAACATGGTACAGAGGAAAGAGTTTTGGTTTTGTAGTCAGAAGACCCAAGTTCAAATTCTACTTCTGATGCTTACTACTTGCATGTTGCCGGTCTGCCATTCCTTCAGTAGTGTCCAACTTTCTTGGGAAAGATACTGGAGTAGTTTACCATTTCCTTCTTCAACTCATTTTACAAATGAGGAAACTGAAGCAAATAGTGTTAAGTGACTTGCTTGGGGTCACACAGCTAGTAAGTGTCTGAAACCAGATTTGAATTGCCAAAGAGAAGTCTTTCTGACTCCAGGCCAGCACTTTTTCCACTTAGCTGCCCTTAGGTATGCAAATTTGGGTAAGTCACCTAAAGGTAGAGGTATGTGTGTAGAGGAGGAATTGACCTAGATGACTTTGAGGTCCCTCCCAGATCTATTTCTACATTACTATGACTTTTCTTCTTTCAAGCAGAGGGCCTTTCTGATAGCTAATGATAGGGCAGATGGTCACAACTGATGATGATGTTCATCCTTTGTTCTTGAAGAAGATCATGATATCGGGGAGATGATGCCAGGACAAACAAGTGAATGGGATTTGAATTAGAAGGTGTTGTGCTAAGTCTTTCACTTTCTCCTTCAAAGCCAATGACCAGACATGGATCGAGACAGTAAGGAGAAGGCCTAGGATGTGAGGCAATCAGGGTTAACTGACTTGCCCAAGTCCACAGTTAGTAATGTTTGAGACTGATTTTGAACTCAGGTCTTCCTGACTCCAGGGTCAGTGCTGCCCAAGTCACCTAACTGCCCCTAAAATACAGGATACATGCTTATTGGAATGTCTGATTTTGCCTAGTGGCCAGAAAAATTATGACTGACAAAGCTTAAAGGGCAGTGCTTAGTTCTCTAAAACCATATTCACTCAAGAGGTACTATATTGACTTGCCTTTCTCTCAGGTGGTTAAAGGAACTGAACTACCAGAGTCTCAAAAGAAAAGCAAAATCAATCAAGACATTTTTTTAAACATCTTTCAATATCAAGAGACCTAAACCCTGTGCCATGTTGTAAAACAACTACCTTTTAAGGAATAGGAGGAAACTTCTACTCTGCCATAATTGTCTTTTGATAAAGCATTAATCAAAAAAAAAAAAACCAAACCTAAAATTTGGGACTAGGAAAATAGTTATATTGTTTTGTTTTCAAATAAATACCTCATGTCTAGAATTAGTTGGATTTGATTACAGATGATAATCTGAATCTCCAACTTCTTCGTTTTCAGGATTCATTATTTTATTCCATCCCACATTCTCCCTCTCATGGATTCTTCCTGCTACAAAAATATTTAATCCACCCTTGTTTTTCAAGAAACATGTCACTATCTAGATTTTTTAAAATGAAATTTCATATGACTTTTGATGAACTCTGGTTTCTGACCAAACTGAAATACCATGCCCCTGACATCCTCATCACTCTCATTCCCCTTTATACATGCCTTTGCAAATTCACTTCTCTATGTCTGGAATGGACTCCTTTCTCACTTCTCCACTTCTCACTATCTTCCTTCAAGACATGGCTCTTCCCTCTCCATTCTTAGTACTTTCTCCCTTCTCAAACTATCTTGTATTAATATGTGCTCATATTAAATCCTCTCAGAAGAATGTAAGCTCTGTGAGGGCAGAGATCATTAAAAAAAAAATTTTGTCCACAAATCCCCTGCATTTAGCCCAGAATCTTGTAAAATATAGTAAGGCACTTAATACACATTTACTGAATTCAACTGAATTGTTCATTGTGAAGTGTGAAGTCTGGATGCATCCTACCTAAGAACATCCTAAAAATTGCTGATTATCCAAAGATTTCACATCCTTAAGAAAACTGCATCCAATTCAAAAACTGCCTAATCAAGACCAGCCCACATCCTATTTCTCTTGAGGGTATCAGAGCAGAGCACAGTTCCCTAGACACAGACATTGTCTTTCCTGGTTTAATTATTTCCCATCTAAAACCCTACTTTCTAAGCAGTAAAGAATTCCCAGAAGCTCTTCTGTTAAGAGTACAACCCACTCTCTGAGTTCTACAGTTAGGTCCTCTGTGCTCTGAGCAGGCAGGTATCACCAGACTGTATCTGAGGGGCCACTAACAGGCAGCTCGGGGACAGTTTCTGGCAGTGCTAACTAGTGACATTTAGTTCACAGCTCTCAAACTGCAAATACAACCTCTTTTAAGACCCTAAATTTCTGTATTGGAATGTGACAAAATACTATATCAGGCTCACATTTAACAGGTAGGATTTTTTTTTTAATAGTCATTGCACATATGGTCAAAAGGATATGCAAAGGAAATTTTCATATGAGGAAATCCATAGTCATATGAAAATTAGTCTAAATTATTATTGATTAGAGAAATGCAAATTAAAGCATCTCTGAGATACCACCTCACACCTCTCAGATTGGCCAATGTGACCAGAAAGGATAATGATCAATGTTGGAAGGGTTGTGGGAAATCCAAGACACTAATACATTGTTGGTGGAGCTGTGAACTGATCCAGCCATTCTGTAGAGCAGTTTGGAATTATGCCCAAAGAGCAATAAAAGTGTGCATATTCTTTGATCCAGCAATACCATTACTGGGTCTATATTCTGAAGAGATCATGAAAAAGAGTAAAAACCCCACATGTACAAAAATATTTATAGCAGCTCTTGTAGTGGCAAAGAATTGGAAATCAAGAGGATATCCAACAATTGGAGAACGGTTGAACAAATTGCTGTTAGATGTATGTGATGGAATGCTATTGTTCTATTAGAAATCAGGAGGGACTGAATTTCAGAAAAGCCTGGAAAGGCTTTTCTGAACTGATACTGAATGAGATGAGCAGAACCAGAAGAACACTGTACACATGAACAACAACATAGGGGTGATGATCAACCTTCATGGACTTGCTCACTCCATCACTGCAATAATCAGGGACAATTTTAGGGGATTTGTTTTGGAGAATATCATTCAGAGAAAGAACTGTGGAGTTTAAATGAAGACCAAAGATTATTATCTTCAATTCTTAAAAACAGTCATCTTATGTATTACATTATTTTGCTATCTCTAATATTTTCTTTCTTCCTTAAGAGCATGTTTTTTTCTCTAACACATTCAATTTTGATATTGCATATGATGAAACAAATGTTAAAACTATCAGACTGTCTTCTGTTGGGGGTGAGGGGGGAGATGAGGGAGGGAGGAGGGAAAAATTGCAAAATTCAAAACCTTGCAAAAAATAATTGCTAGAAACTACTATTATATATGATTGGGAAACAAATAAAATATTTACTTGAGAAAATAAAAAGTCATTGTAAATGTGACTCTGGAGGCACAAAATTGTGATCACTATTGTACTAACCATTCTCTCAGCTGGTCTTTGACTCTGGTTCATTTTCTCTCTTCTCAAAATGTGATTAAAAAATTAGTTCATATTTATATAATACTTAATTTACAGAGTGTTTTCTTCCCAAATATCCTGGGAAATAGATGGTTATGCATTATTGCTCCTATTTTATGGATGAGCCAACTGCTAGGAACACATGGCAGTGCTATGACAAGAACTGAAATTTTTTTATTCCAAACTCCAGGTTCTATTTTCACTTCAACAATCTCCTTCTCTGTGATACAATTCCAGTCTAAAAGATCTGATTTAGATCTTAGAAGGGAAAGAGAGAATAGAGAAGATATTAGGAAATTATGATCTTTGAAGTTTAGTTGTTTTTCAGTCAGGTCTAACTCTTCATGACTCACTATTTGGGGTTTTCTTAGCAAAGATAACTGGAGTAATTTTGCCATTTGCTCTAAAGCTCATTTTACAGATGAAGAACTGAGGCAGGGGCAGCTAGGTGGTGCAATGGATAGTGCACATGGAGTCATATATTCAAATCCAGCCTCAAAACACTTAAATAAAATCTTTAAAAAAATAAAATAAATTGGGTCTTGAAGTCTAAAAGAATTTTAAGAGGTGCTTATAGAAGAGACAGAGATTTGAGCAAAGGCAAAGGAGGTAAAAGGACATGGAGAAATTCTAAAATAGGGTATTACATTCATAACTGGTGAATATTTAGAAAGGGATGGGGTGACTACAATAAGACATCAAGGCTTTATCAAGAATGGTCATATTAGGGGCAGCTAGGTGGTACAGTGGATAGAGCACTGGCCCTGGAGTCAGGAGTACCCTGAGATCAAATTCGACCTCAAATGCTTGATAATTACCTAGCTGTGCGGTCTTGGGCAAGCCACTTAACCCCCCATTGCCTTGCAAAAAGGAAAAAGAATGGATCATCTCACACTAGACCTTTTTCTTATTTTAGAAAGGATCAAACTGATGGATAGGGAAAATGTGTACTATTCTTGCAAAGAAGATGAGATTTGGAGTAGATGATAATAGGATTAAATGGGTTCAAAAGTAGATGAATGGCCAGATTTTAATGGAACTAGAGATGCTTGAATTAAAACCTACACTCCCACACAATGAATCCGTGCTGCTGTAAACGAAGATGTGGGGTTCATGGCACAAAAAGGGAGTAAAAACCCTCAGATTAGGTAATTTCTAAGGTTTCTTCAAGTTAGATGATTTTATCACTCATATTCTATAGGTTTTTTGTGTCCATAATACACAAAAGTGCTCAAATTGTTGTAAATAGATTATTAATTGATTGATAATATTATAAATGGCAATTAGGCGACACAATCGATAAAGCTCCAGATCTGAAATCAGGAAGATCTGAGTTCAAATCTAGTTTTAAATACTTACTAGCTGTTTGATCCTGGGCAAATCACTTAACCCTTTTTGACCCAATTTCCTCATCTATAAATTGAGCTGGAAATGGAAACTACTCCAGGATCTTTGCCAAAGAAAACCTCAAAAATGAGGTCACAAAGAGTGGAATATGACTAAAATGATTGAACAATAACAATGCTATAGAACTCTTCCAAGAAAAGTATTACTTTTTGTTTGATTTTTGTTTCACTTATTAAAATTTTTCTAAACATCTCTCAGTAGTCAGATTCACACTTTTCCTTGCTTTGAAAAATACAACATCCAAGTGTTAGAATGGGAAGCCTATAGGAGGAATCTACTCTCTTCAGCATGAAAGATATCAAGGTACTTCACCCCATCAATAAGATAGTATTTGACACAAAGCCCCATCTTCAAATAAATTTGGGATTATGGGTTCAATTGGTCAACAAACACTGACAACATGTCAGACATTGTGCTAAGTGCTGGGGATACAAATAGGCAAGAACAATTTTTGTCTGAAGAAGTAGACTTATTAAGAAAACTTCTTGTTCTATATAAAAGGAACTACTTGTGGAGGGGAGGAAAAAACTTTGAATTACATGGTGCAAATAAATATGCAAACTGTTGATAAGAAGAGACAACTTCAGGCTAATTATTTGTGTTGTGGGGAAAAAAAGGTACTGTTGAGGCTACCCCAAAACCTTAAGGGCAGTTAGCTTTGAAAAATAAACTTTCTATGTCTCCATGAAATTCAAGGGGAAAAAAAAGCTTGCTCTCAAAAAGAAATTGCTCTTTCTTTCTTCACCTTGATGCTTTCCAAAGATGTGTAAAAAGAAGCTTTTTTTTTTCCTCCTGTAAGAACCCAGTATGAAACTTGTTCTAAGTCTGCTATTTGGTGCAAACAGAATGCTCTGTTTAGAGTCAGTGGAGTTCAAAGCAGACTGCACCTCTGAACTTGACCCTTTCTCTACCAACCCTTTGTGGAACTTTAAAAATCACTTGATGTGATTCTAACAGTTGATAATTTAAGAACTTCCTTTTTTTTCCCCTTCCTGATCTGATCAAACTAGCTAGGTGAACTAGGCAGAGTTCAAGAAATGTACTCACTGTTAATCTGGCTTTTTCTTTCCATATAAAAGGGAATCTGCTTTTAATTCTGAGTCTCAATTCTGTCCCTTACTGAGTAAAAGTAAAAACTGTTCAGTTTGTATATAGAAGAAAATGGGAAAGAAGAGTGACTGGCATTTCAGAAACCTCTTTAAAGTCCGCCCAGCACTTGCTTTCCCTCTCTGCCACTTCTCAATTCCTAAGGAGAGGTTAAACTGAATCAAGATCCTCTGAGGAATGAGATGGGATACAAAGCAGGAGCCAACAAACACATTCAAAGGCAGGGGCCACATTTGTCCTCAGTTCTAAAAAGAAGAATCACATGACTACTGTGTGCCTTGAAACTATAACATTCTAATTCCTCATCAGAAGTCTTGCTTAGCTTCTGATTGCATTTGAAAGTTCTGCAAGCAGTAGGGATGATGGTGTATTTTTCTACCCCCTCCTAGTTAGGAGCCCCAAGGCTTAGTCCTGACCTCTCTCTTTTTCACACAATTTTTCTTTGGTCATGTCACAAGTGCCCACTGGCTTAATGATCATGTCCACACAGATAAATCTTGTATCTATATATCCAGTGTTGATCTCTCTCCTGAATTCCAGTCTTG
This sequence comes from Macrotis lagotis, assembly GCF_037893015.1. Lineage (NCBI taxonomy): Eukaryota > Metazoa > Chordata > Mammalia > Peramelemorphia > Peramelidae > Macrotis > Macrotis lagotis. The sequence goes on along the minus strand of NC_133666.1, from coordinate 449,038,840 downwards.
CTTTATCAATTGCCTGCTGGATATATCTATGTAAACTCGGTAGACCTCTTAACTCCATGTATTTAAAACAGAGCACCCACTGTATTTTCCCCTTAACTAATCTGTTAGCCAGCCTTTCTATTTCTACTGAGGGTACCAGTTTCCTTCCAGTCTTTCAGGTTCACAATCTTGGAGCCATCTTAACTGTTTCTCTCTCCCATTACTCTTCTTCTACCATTAGTTGCTAAGTCTCTTCTGTTCCACCTCCATACTTCACATCTGCAGACATATCTATACAGTTTTAACATCGTCAAGATCTAATCACTTCTCATTTGGACTACTTCAGTATAAATGACCACCTTGCTTTCCATCTCTGCCTTCCCTGATCCATCCTCCATACAGTTCCTAAACTGATATTTTTTTTTTTTAGGTTTTTGCTAGGCAATGAGGTTAAGTGGCTTGCCCAAGGCCACACAGCTAGGTAATTATTAAGTGTCTGAGACCGGATTTGAACCCAGGTACTCCTGACTCCAGGGCCGGTGCTTTATCCATTGCGCCACCTAGCTGCCCCTAAACTGATATTTCTAAAACACAGAACTCTCCATGTAACATCTATATCCCAAAATCACCATTGGTACCTTACAATCTTCAGGAGAAAATACACACACACCTACAGATTAGCATGGCATTTGATGTCTTCTAGACAATAGTTTCTGCCTATTCAGTAGTATTTCATGTTACTCTCTTCAGTGTATGAAACAAGCTGGCTCGCTACTATGTCCCATATGTAACTTTTCATCTTCTAACTTTGCAGAGGTAGTGTCTCAAGCCTGGGATGTATTTTCTTTGACTTAATACCCCTATTTTCTTTCAAAGTACAGTACAGGAGTTGCCTCTTATGATGCTCACTTTAAGAAAACAGTTTCAAGTTTTTATTTTTCTCTTTATTGATGCCTTTTATTATCAGATTCCATTCACTACTGGATACTTAACCCCTGGGTTAAGTCAACTGGGGCTTGCCTCCTTTCCACATTGCAGTATAATTCTGCACATTTACTTATGAGTACATGTTGAACTTAACTTCAGGAAAATGTAAGCTCCTTAGAAAAGGGGCTATTTTATTTTCATCTTTGTATCCCTAATGACTATAACACAGAAGTTGCTTAATAAATCACTGAATCAAATTACTGCTTTTGAGATTCAAGGTTTATAATGCTGATAGAATAACTCCTTGCTCTTATTACAAACCCAATTCAGTCCTAAGCATTAAGTAGATAACTACCTATGAGATATAACTTAAAGGGTAGGCCCCAGCCAACTACACTCAGATGACTTACCCCACCATTCTGAAATTTCCATCATTAAGAGTCATTCCACTGATACCAAAAACAAACATAAAGGAATTAATGAAATGCATCTGTCATTGGAAAAGAAGGGAGAGGGGGTGATGTGCCTCTCCTCCCATATATTGAGTACATGGATAAGAATTATCTGAATAGACATGAAAATTAACTTAACTGGAGATGATAATATGACCAAGGAGAATTTGAAAATCAGAAGCCTATGAGTGAATAAAAGTTAATAACATAAACTACCTGCCACAGAACACTAGAGGAATAAGATACAGTTAAGTTTCAATGAACAGGGAAGAAGGTGAAGCAGAGCAGAGATCAGTTTGGGGGGCCTAGCTAAGAAGCTAGTACAATGGCTAATGGGAATATGATACAATTAGATTAGATGACTTAGATGGGAATAAGGACTGTTGGACAAGGAGGATAGAGAATGTGAATACTAGGTTGAGGCGGGGGCAATATAATGCCACTACTGGGCACTAAAGGCCAGCCTGGTCTACTTTATAATTTTGGCTTAGAATCTGTTTTAGGAAGTATTTAACTCCCATCAGGTACTTCCTGGTGTGTGTTTGGAAGTTAAAATACCTGTAGGTAAACAATACAGGACATAACACTAATAAATCTTTTGAATTTAAATAGGGTTCCATGAGTGGAACCAATGGCCTCTTAATTGGAAACATTCTTCCTCTTCCCCTGGGGTCTTTTAGAAGACTAAAATCCAGAGAAAAATATGTATCATAGTTAACAAAACATTTCCTTCCCAAGCCTACAATGTACTTTCCCCAGAATACATAGAATCCTTGGGCACAAATTTGAGGCCGGCAGTGGAGAGCACAGGGCAAAAACAACAACAACAACAACAAGAATAATAACAACAAAAGAATATACATCAAGGGAAACTGTCCAGTTGAAGAAAATATGAAGAAAAGCAGACAGACTTCTATCTTTTTTATTCACAGTACTTCATAAATTTAGACAGTGATCTTTAAATTACAATGAAAATATAATCTCTGAACTGGGAAAGAAAGAAACTCAAACACTAAATACAGATAAGTTTTAAAAATAGTGATCTTGATTTTCATAGGATTCCTGGTTCAAGTTCTAAAGATATAAAAGAACCTGATGGTTCCCTCTCCCCTCACCACAATACACACAACATAGCATAAAGTATAATACAAATCAAATCTTTATCTTCACATCTAAAAGAGAACTCCTAATTTTAATTATTTCTCCCCCCCCCCCCCCCACCTAGAGAAACCAGGGGACATGGACAGTTGAGGGCAGGTGAAAGGTAAACATTGATGCAAAGTAGACAATGAAAGAAGATATTAAGGGAGATATTCTTACTGAGAACTAAAAAGATTTGCCTTGTTTAACATGCCAGAGCCTATAACCAGTGTTTCAAATTCCCCATTCCACTGCCCAAACCTCTTCCCCTACCTCATACTCCTCATCCTATTAGTTTCACTCTCTGAATGCTCTAGTCGTGAGCTCATTGGTCCAGGACACATCTGCCTCGTATATTTAGTTGAGTGCACTAGATTTCTTTTGTTCCAGCAAGAAGTAAACAAGACAGAACAAAATTAAGTTTGGAATACATAAAGTAAATAACGCATCAAAGTCTTATTAATCTGATTTTTTCTCCTATGTGGCCTTGGATGAACTTTTAAATTAATTTCATAGTTAATAATTCTATTTTCTTTTCCAAACAAGAATAGAAGTCTTAAATGTCTGCTATCCAAGACTTTATTTTTTTTTTTAGGGTTTTTCTTTTGCAAGGCAATGGGGTTAAGTGACTTGCCCAAGGCCACACAGCTAGGTAATAAGTATATGAGGCTAGATTTGAACCTAGGTACTCTTGACTCCAGGGCTGGTGCTCTATCCACTGTGCCATCTAACTGCCCTATCCAAGATTTTAAAAAGTAGTTGAAATAAAAAAATCATTTCACATCTCTGAATATAAAATCTTTTAAAGTCACTAGAAATAATTAAATTTTGTTTCTCAAAAATAACCATCAAATATGCATTAAATGCTATTTGTAGAGAGCAAATATATATTATTTTAAACCAACTAGAAAATATTGATTGTATTTCATTTATCATTGTACTGAGTTAAAGATATGACAATGTATAAACCTTTAAGAAAAATAAAAGGTTACCAGGAACCATAGAAAATACTTCGTAGCTATGTATTACTTTTAAATAAAGTGATACAGTGGCTAAAATTAATGATGTTGTACAAAAGGTAAATCAGGTGGTAATTCTCTTTACAATAGAATTCTACATTTTTTTTTTAGGTTTTTGCAAGGCAAATGGGGTTAAGTGGCTTGCCCAAGGCCACACGGCTAGGTAATTATTAAGTGTCTGAGACCGGATTTGAACCCAGGTACTCCTGACTCCAAGGCCAGTGCTTTATCCACTACGACACTTAGCCGCCCTCTACATTTTTCTTGAAAGGAAACACATCAGAATTATTTTAAGTAGCAAACTCCCAATAGTGCTTCTCCAAACTACACTTAAAACACAATTTGATTTGTACCTAATAATAATAGCCAGCATTTGCATATTATGTGCAGGGCACTGTGCTAAGCACTTTACAATTATTACCTCTTTTGATTATCACAACAACCCTGGGAATGAGGTACTACTGCTAACTCCATTTTACAGATAAAGAAACTGAGGCAGATAGAAGTGACTTGTTTAGGGTCACATAGTTGGTTGAGTTTGAACTCCAGGCCTGTTTACTTTGTCCATTTCACTACCTAGCTTCCTATGCCTGTCTTCTCAGTATATTTTTATTGTCTAAATAAGATGTGCCTGCCTTAAACTAGCTTTAAGCTTTACAATGCACTTTGTTCACTACAGCCTTGTAATAATGCAAGTCTTTTTATCTTCATTTAACAGATGAAGACACTGAGATTATCTAGATGATGTTGAACTCTTTTGAAATATTGTTATCTTTTTAAATCTATAAGAACAACATCTTGCTTTCCACTTGATTAGGTTAGTCCATGTGATTTCCTTTGGGACAGACCTTTCAGACTGACAGTCCTCTCAGGGACAGGCATCCCACCACATGGCAGGACTGCTCCCTGGATATTTCCTCAAACTCTTCAACTGGGGAGAAGTTTCTGGTTTACATCTCTCTCTCTCTCTGTGGATCACTTCTTGATTGATCTTTTTGGTGTTCTCGAGTCAAATGACAACCTTAATACTTGATCAGTGACTTTTCCCTTGGATATGCAGTTTGTACAACAAACCTTTTACTAACTTGGATTGCTTGTTAACGTGACACTAATAAAGATGAAAGTGAGAGATATAGGAAAGGAGGACAGGGAGTGGGAAGTGTGCAGATGGATTCACAAAATTGCTGAATCCTGTGAAGAAGAGTAGCAAGTGTTGACATGACTGCAAAAGCAAAACTATCTACTCCCCCTTGAGGCTTTTACTCTCTTGAAGATCATTACTATATAGTACACTCCATTACTCCCCAGCAACAGTCCTCCATTGGACACCTGCAACGTGCAAATTCACTCAGAGGGTCCACTCTGTTCTCCAACACAAGGCGAAACCACAGGGAAAAGAGATTTCAGGCCAATTTCTCTTTATCCAGTCACCTTCTGTGTACTAGTTGACTCAAATATGATCATAAAGGCTTTTCCCAGCCCAAGAGACCCTAGATAGGCTCCCTAAATTGGTCCAGGTTTCCTTCAAGTGACACTATTGAAAGTCATTCTATTTTTTTTTAAATAGAGTGGCATTCTATGATTGCTTGAGAAATGTAAAATTTAGTTATGCCTAGATAGCTAGAAAGTTATTTTACTAGATATTATTAGCTCATATATGTTAAATTTATATCAAAACATGTAAAATAATTGCCTATCATAATTTACATATTTATTCTGAATTTACTATTACTAGTGTATAAATTTTTTTTTAAAACTCTAAAGCAGATGGGGGTGGCTAGGTGGTGTAGTGGATAAAGCACTGGCCTTGGAGTCAGTAGCATCTGGGTTCAAATCCAGTCTCAGACACTTAATAATTAACTAGCTATGTGGCCTTGGGCAAGCCACTTAACTCCATTTGCCTTGCAAAAAAAAACAAACAAAAAAAACCCCAAAATCTAAAGCCGGGGTGGGGAACCTCTAGCCTATGGACCATATTGGTCTGGTGCTTCCAAGGCAACCACATAGGTGGGACTCAAAATTCAATAAATCCAGGAGCTTTCTAGGGATGAATTAATTGTTTGACTAAATATAGTCCATAATTGATGTTGTAAATATCCAAATGTCCCTTGGTAAAAAAAAAAAAAAGTTTCCTCACCCCTACTCTAAAGGATTGAAAAAACTACCATCCACAATTTGCAAGGAGAGATTAGAAGTATATACTCTTACCTAGGAAAAAAACAAATATAATCCCTTAGCATCTCATTTAGCTTCAGTGACTAAAAACAATTACCTGGACTTTAATTGTCCTTTGGAAAGATGAGAATCAGCTAACTATGATGCAATCACATCATAGAGACTACAAAGAATCTGGCAAAGCTGTAGGAGTAGACAATGATAGTCAGTGGAAAGATCATCAAGAGTTCTAGTCCTGATTCTGCCATTGATTACGCAAGCAAAAGCAAAAGATGTGAAGTTAAAACACTTGAGTTCAAACCCTTACCTGGGCAACTTTGGGCAAACCTCTAAGCATCTCTGGTCTCAGTTTTGTCATTTGTAAAATGAAAATGGAAGGTCTCTAAAGTCTCTTCTGACTAAATCTCATGGTTATATCCCTCAGGGCTTCCATTGTCATACCCATAAATAGAAACAATATGGATAGAAAGCTGACCTCCAAGTTAGGAAGAGCTAGCATTTTTAGTGTACTTTCTTCACTTAACACATTCAATCCTCACAACAAACTGATGGAAGTAGGTGCTATTATCATATTCACATTTTACAAATTAGGAGAGGAGGCACAAAAAGGTTAAGGGACTTGTTCAGGGTCACATAGTCTGTTTTTGAGCTAAGATTTTAACTCTGTCTTCCTGACTCCAAGTCCTGTGTCCTATCTACTGGGTCACCTAGTAGGAAGACTGAGGTCCAAATCCCCCTTCTGACACACACATGTTATCATTGATCTCCCTTAACCTCAGTGCTCCAGGCAACTCTGAGAATAAAAGTAGCAAAGAAGATGCTGACCTATACTGATAAAGGCAATTTTTTCATCTTGGAATCCCTTATATAGATGACATTACTGTTCTAGTCCCTATCCCTGACAGGCAATATAGTGACTAAAGAGCGTATCAAGGATCAAGATGGCTATGGTTTCCCCATTCCCATAAACTGACCTGTATAATCTGTGATTGTGGGCAAGTCAGATCACCTGCCTCTCAGGGCACTGGACAATATCAGTGAAAGATAGCTCAATATCAAAAATTAAAATATTGGGGCAGGTAGGTGATGCAGTGGATAGAGCACTGGCCCTGGAGTTAGAAGGGCCTGAATTCAAATCTGACCTCAGACATTTAATAATTGCCTAGCTGTGTGACCTTGGGCAAGTCATTTAACCCCACTGCCTTAAAATAAAAATTAAAACATATTAACTTCAATCTTATTTGGCTATTTTGAAGATGGAAGGAAAATATAAAGGAAAAATTCTATCTTAGAAACATTCAAGTATTAGAGCAGCATGATTATTGAATCATCACTAAATAAGAAATATCCAATATATTAAAGATATTTTTACATAGATGAGAACACAATGAATCTAGCCTTTGGTAATGATAATATGTGTAGGATCTGCCAATATTAATAGCTTGGACTTTGAATGACAACAAACTGACAGAGTTGGAGATCTTTCTGTACCACTCACATAAAACACACACAGACACACACACAGAGGAGTACAGAACCCTCCAAGAATGGGCAAGCAGGTCCATTCTACTGGTTCACTCAAGTTCATGCTCAAAATAATGATTTGTCCAATTAAGTTATCTTCATTCTGACTGGCTCCTGTTCTGTGACTGTTGCTTTTATGCAGAGAAGCTGGTGCTAAAATAACTAATCCAACAGTGACTAATCCCCAGTTGGAGGCAGCAGCAGAGTTCTTATCTGCCAGCTCATTCCACTTTTGTGTGTGTGTGTGGGGGGTGGGGGTGGGTGGAGGGTGTCAACTGGGTGAATCAATCTATGACCCTACCTCACTTAAAGTTAATGACGAGATATTATTCCCCCATCTTTCAGTCAACAATCCATCATAGGTGTGAACAAGGCTTTCAACTAAGTGGGAAAAATCCTGATCAATTTAGATGTTTTTTCAGAACCACTAAATGAACTGGAGTGGCATTGCACTGAAACTATGTTTGAATTACTTGAGGAAACTTGGTGAATGAGAATTACTTGAGGAAACTTGGTGAGAAACAAAGTGAGTGAGTTCACTACATGTTGTGAAGAGAAGAGAGTGGAGACTCAGAGAAGGAACTGCTTGAGATGAGAAAGGGAGAGGAAGAACCCAGGCCTTAGGTCAAGCCCCATTATGGCTGGAGAAGAACTTGGTTCATTTCTAAGGCATTTTGACGAAGACCTTTGACTCAATATCAGCATCTTAGCAAGAATGGCATTTGCAAAGTCTGCGTCAGAAACTCAGAACAGGTAGGATATAATAAGAAAAAGGAGATTCAAAGCTCTACCAAGATTCCAGTAGAAAGGCTGCAATATACCCTAGAACATCTCTGTGAGTTACATAAGACTTAGCCTCTCTTTGACCTAGAATCTGTGGGTACTATATATTAGAGACTTTTTCGGGGTGGGGGGAAGATGCTTTATACCAATAATACCACGAGGCTAAATATTTGTTTCTAAAAAGTGATCATCTTAGGGGCAGCTAGGTGGCGCAGTGGATAGAGCACCGGCCCTGGAGTCAGGAGTACCTGAGTTCAATTCAGGCCTCAGACACTTAATAATTACCTAGCTGTGTGGTCTTGGGCAAGCCACTTAACCTCATTGCCTAGCAAAAACTGAAAAAAAAAAGTGATCATCTGGCTAAGTTATATCAAATGATATGTCCTAAAGTGACATAGCCAACTATTGCTCTGGGAACCAGACTTGCCAATGACTGGGAGTTGGGATGGTAGCCCAGAATATATGTTACACTTGCAAAAATGTTAATTAAGAAAACTACTTTAGTACAAGCAACAAAGGGGACCAAGAAAAGTAACTTACCTTTCCCGAGATCCTCTTTAACAGTTAAAGAACTCCACTTGACCATCAGATTTAGTGAGAACTGTTATATGGTATTTTGTCTCAAGACTTATTTTTTCATAGTTTCTACTACACCTAGATTAGATCTTTTCTAATGAAATATATATAGTGAGGAAGACCTGACTTTTTTCTCAAACTACTGTAAAAGCTATTTGCAATTGACTTTGAGCTCCTTAGGACCAAGGTAGATTTTTTTTGGAGGGGGACAGTTTGATGAAAGTTTAAATCAGCCTCAATTACAATTATGAAATCTAGATTTTGAAGATATCTTAATATAGCAGGAGTCCAGACCAGATTTCATTGATACATTATTTTTTAAAATTCAAGTAAAAAGTTCAAAGGGAATGATTATAAATCATTATTTCTTATTGGGAGAAAAATCAGGCTTCAGTTTTGAAGATCAAGTTAAAGCTTTTTTGAAGGAAACAGTTCATTTTGCTGAGCTATAAAAATTTCCACTCTTGTACTTCCTTTTATTCATTTCAAATGAAGTTTTTTAAAAATTGCTATGTTTATAATATCCTCAGGGTCAGTAGAACCAAACTTCATAGGATTCTAACATTAGAGTTGTTTAGGCTAGGGTGGGGCTCAGAAACTTATGTCATCTTCATAACACAAAGAAATGAAATCTAGGACTTGAGTAAATTATATTTTTGCATATCAGCTAATAACATAATACAGTAGTTTTAAGTTAGGAAACCCACAATTCATCAAGACCATTCTTTCTGTACTTCAAACTGCTTCTTTTGTTTTTTGTATACCATTGTTCAAGCAGCTTTCAGTTCAATTCAATCAGCATCTATTAAATGCCTACTGAACTTCAAAGAATAGTAGAAGTAGTATCCATAATGAATTTTGTCCAGCTATATTTGTCCACAGTAGAATTTTAGCTAGGCTCTTGCTGCTGCTTGGCAATTCTTCTACTCAGCCCCTATTGACTCTTTATCTCATTCACCTTAGTGATTGTCATATACTTTTTTTTCTCCTTTTCTCCACAACTATATCCCTACTCACCTGGAGGCTGTATGATGGGATCTCTCTCAGCTTTCCTCCTCCTCCACTGCTCGTAACTTGTCAGTATTATCACTCACAATGAGAAATCCTTGCTCCTCACTAAGTCTAATTCCTTTACTTTTGTTTTTGACCCCAGTTCTTTCTGCCTCCTTCATGTTTTTGCTCCAATAGCTTTCATCTCATTTTCACCACTGACTCCCTACCATCTGCCTACAAAACATGTTAAGGTCTTTCCAATCCTTAAAGTTTTCCCCTGATCCATAGCCACCTTATTTCTTTCTGCTTGCCTTCACTGCTTCACTTCTTAAAAAAAAGAGGCGTTTATACCTGATTCACTATCTACTTACTAACCCTCTTTATCCTCAAAATTCTGGTAACCAGGTTTTCAAAGTTAACTAGGGATCTTCAATCATCAAATTCAATTTTTTTTCTCAGTTCTCACCACCTGACCTCTCTGGAGCTTTTGATCTAACTGACCACTCACTCCATTTGAGTGGATATTCTGGTATTCTCTCCACTACTCCCAGTACAAGCCCTTATAACTACCCATTGGACTATTACAATTCTCCCCACCCCATTCATCACTAATAATGCTGCCAGAATAAGCTTTCTAACATATAAATCTGATAGTTATTTCTTTGACCAAAAATGTTTAATACTTCCCTATTGCCTAATAAAGTTCAAACTTCTTTGTCATTCAAAACTCTACAACCTGATCCATTTTACCTGCTTCTTATTGCTTCCTTTACTGTAATCTAACTTCCAGCAAAACTGGATAACTCTGCCTCTCGATATAGACTGGGTTTCCCATCTCCAGGTATTTTCTTAGTCAAATCCATATGCCAGAAATGATTTTTCTTTATCCTGTTGAGTTTCTACTCATTCTTTTAAAACTAAACTCAGATACTACCTCATGCTCCCTTATTGCTCAGGTGCTAACAAACAACCTTCTTCCTCAGATCTCACTTAGCATGTTTGTAAGGTGGTTTAATGCAATCAATACTGTGTATTGTGGTTAGGTACCAATGTGTTTACTCTCTACTAGACTTTGAGCTCCTTGAAGACAGGAATCCACTTTGAATCTCTCCCAGTTCCCAGCACAACTCTGCAAACAGTAGGTGCTTAATATTATTTGCTGTTCTCTCAAAATTAAGTACCTTGTCAGATGTATGAAGAAATCTCAATCCCATTTAATTTATTAAACCCTTCCTTTTCTACTTTCAGTTTTTTTTCATTTTCAGATCATATTTTTGTTCCCTTAACATTCTGTCTTCCATCTCCACTAAAGGACCTGCAGGTCTCTAGCTACCCTTTCTCAAAAACTTCCTTGCAATTTAAACAGCATGTTCGGTAAGGATAAATCAACACGATTTGAATGTGTTTCATTCTACCATTCTGGGTGGGCAGGCACTTAGTGCCAATAGCAACAGAACCAAACTAAAGCCTTCTACAGGGGAGCCCTGTCATCCCATGCCAAAGTAAAAACTCTCACTCTATAAAACTTCACACCATTATTAAGCATTTTCTATTTATAAAATGCTTTACAGTCATATTGTATTCATTTTTTTTTTACTAGTTATAACTTTGCATCAGAATTGTGTGGATTTTTTTAATTAAGTGCTTGCAGTGTGAGAAACATGTGGACTGACAGTCATAGGGAACAAAGTTCTATCCTGCAAGACAGAGAACTGGTTAGGAAACTATATGAGGCCTCCCATATAATCCCATTGATGTGCTCTGGCTAGTCAGAATTATGGCTAGTACTGGGTTATGTCCACTCAGTAAGCTACCCCTTAGAATGTCACCTCCTTCAAAGCAATCCATAGCCATATGAAAAATTGCTCTAAATCATTAATTATTAGAGAAATGCAAATTAAAGCTTCTCTGAGGTACCACCTCACACCTCTCAGATTGGCCAGTATGACCAGGAAGGATAATGATCACTGTTGGAAGGGATGTGGGAAATCTGGGACACTATTACACTGTTGGTGGAGCTGTGAACTCATCCAACTCTTCTGGAGAGCTATTTGGAACTGTGCCCAAAGGGCAACAAAAATGTGCATACCCTCTGACCCAGCAATACCACTACTGGGTCTATACCCTGAGGAGATGAGGAAAAAGGGTAAAAACATCACTTGTACAAAAATATTTATAGCAGCCCTGTTTGTGGTGGCAAAGAACTGGAAATCCAGTAAATGTCCTTCAATTGGAGAATGGCTTAGCAAACTGTGGTATATGTATGTCATGGAACACTATTGTTCTATTAGAAACCAGGAGGGACAGGATTTCAGGGAAACCTGGAGGGATTTGCATGAACTGATGCTGAGTGAGATGAGCAGAACCAAAAAAACACTGTACACCCTAACAGCAACATGGGAGTGATGTTCAACCTTGAAGGACTTGCTCATTCCATCAGTGCAACAATTGGGAACAAGTTTGGGCCGTCTGCAAAGGAGAGTACCATCTGTATCCAGATAAGGAGCTGTGGAGTTTGAACAAAGTACAAGGACTATTCCCTTTAATTTAGAAAAAAAAAACAAATATCTTATTGTCTGATCTTGTTACCTCTGAGAATTCTGTTCTCTTTAAGGATGATTTCTCTCTCATCACACCCAATTTGGATCAAGGTACAACATGGAAACAAAGTAAAGACTGATAGAGTGCTATCTGTGGGGTGGGGGTGGGGGGAGGGAAGCAAGATAGGGGGAAAATTGTAAAACTCAAATAATATCTTTAATTAAAACAAATTTAAAAAAAAGAATGTCATCTCCTTGAGGGCAGGGATTGTTTTACTCTTGATATCCCCACCATTTAGCACAATGACTGACATTTGGTAAAAACTTATTAAATGGGGTAGCTAGGTGGCGTAGTGGATAATGCACTGGCCTTGGAGTTAGGAGTACCTGGGGTCAAATCCTGTCTCAGACACTTAATAATTACCTAGCTGTGTGGCCTTGGGCAAGCCACTTAACCCCATTTGCCTTGCAAAAAAAAAAACCACCTTATTAAATGCTTAGTGATTGATAGATTGATTGATTTTCTCTGTTGAAACTGATAGATTTCATTGCTAAAAAAAAAGGCCAAAATTAATGTAAAGACTACCTTACAATAACACAAATTACATCTTATAATTAGAATGATCTAGATAAATATGTATATGAAAAAGACTTGACTTATTTCTCTTTAATTTCCTGTCATTTCCAAAGTTGATCACATTCTGAGGTTCATTTAGTTTCTAGATTCATATAGGTGATTCTAGAACTAAACCTTCATAGTTATACTCTGCTTTGTTCTTTAAATTGCCTAATACTTGGGGGCAATGATCAACCTTGATAGACTCGCTCATTCCATCAATGCAACAATCAGGGACAATTTGGGGCTCTCTGCAATGGAGAATGCTATCTGTATCCAGAGAAACAACTGGAGTTTGAACAAAGACCAAGGATTATTACCTTAAATTTAGAAAAAAAAAACACCTGATATCTTATTGTCTGATCCTGCTATCTCTTATACTTTATGTTTCTTACTTAAGGATATGATTTCTCTCTCATCACACTCAATTTGGATCAATGTATATATACCATGGAATTAATGTAGGGACTGACAGATTGCCTTCTGGGGGGGGGGGAAGAAGTGGAAAAATTGTAAAACTCAAAATAAATAAAATCTTTAATTAAAAAACCCCCCAAAATAAATTGCCTAGTACTTGTGACAATAAATCATAGACTTAAAGATGTAAGACACTATAGCCATCATCACAGGCCAACTTACTCACTCTATGATAAAACTGAAGCACAGAATTGGTCTCTAACTAAAGTCAAGTGATAGCAATAAGTTTCAAACTCAATCTTTCAAAATCTGTGCCACATACTCAAATCCTGAGAGGAAATTATGCTGGGTCTATGACAACAGTAACAACTCACATTTGCATAGTGATATAAGATTTATAAAGCATTTTTATCATAATCATTCTATAAGTTAAGTCTAAAGTTATCATGCAATGGGTAAGACCTTCAATAAAAAAATAAAATTTTAGTTATTGTATTGGTTTTATATTTCTTCAGCTACTGCTCAGAACATAAGATTAAATTTTATATGATGCTGCTGAATCTAAAGTAGCCTGAATTTGAGAGTTTTGACTGTTCCACCACAGGTTAGAATAAAACAGTTTATAATGAAGTATAAAAATTTTCCATTATATGAGATATCTATCCAAAATACTGGTATTTTAAAGACATACCAAAGTCCTTTGTTTAAATTCAACTATATTTAAGACTTAATGATAGGCACTCTGCTAACTTGGAGGTGGGGTGAGGTAGGGGAAACAAAGCAGGGAGGAAGGGTGGTACAAAGACATTTTCAGTTTTTTGCATTTTTGTTTCAAAGGAAACTTTACAAGATGTAAAACACCAGCATGTGCAACATTAAATTTTCTAGAACTTTTCAAATTCTTTACATATTATCTATGTTTTATTTTATTTATTTTTTTTAATATTCTCAATTCTATTTTAAATTAGTTTCTCCTGCACTCAGAAGTGTTCCTCCACTACATGTCCTGTCTTTTTGTTCAGTTTTTCTTGGCTCAAATAATCATTAAAATTCCTTCTGGCTCTAAAATCTCAAGATCTTAGAAATGTTAATTTCTAGTACATTGATAAAGCCCTTACTATTGGAAGTAAAAACCTGAAATAAAGTTAATACTTTTGTTCATGTTTTCAAAATAATTACTTAAAAGATATGCTTAATGATTGAATAAATATAATCTATATCAAAATGCTTACTTTTTATAGGAGCCTGCTGGGTGGTACAATGGATAGAGCACCTGCTCTGGAGTCAGGATAGACCTGAGTTCAAATCCGGTCTCAGGAGCTTAATAATTACCTAGCTATTTAACCTTGGGCAAGTCACTTAACCCCATTGCCTTGCAAAAACAAAACAAAAAAAAAAACCAAAAGAAAAACATTGCTTACCATTTTAGGAAGAAGAAAGAGGAGGGAGGGAGAAAAATTTTGAAACTCAAAATCTTGTATAAATGAATGTTAAAAATTGCCTATACATAAAATGGGGGGGTGTGTAAAATACTATTTTAAAAAAATAAAAGATATCCTTAAAATCATTTAAATCATTTAAAACCAACCCTAGACATAATGCATTATTTTCAACATTTTCCACTTGAATACAGTCCAGAGAAAATAATGCTTTCTCTTTGTCCCCTGCTACCTTCCTACTCTTGGCCTTTCTTTCTGTTGAGATTTCCCTATTAATAATAACCTTGCTCATGAATTCTCTCACTTCCAAAGTCTAAGAAACTGATTGAAAAAATACTTCCTTCTTTGACAATTGTCTTTACTCTCATTTAGAAGCACCATTCATAACTAAAAACCAAGATACAAACTAAAGTGCCATCATAGACAGTAGCTAAATAAATGTTTCTGTTGTTTTGTAAATTTTTTTAATATATTGTAGCTAATTAGGCATGGGCTCATATTATACCACAGTCATTCTTTTAATGTTAATTGTAATTAAAACAGCAAAAACTTCTGGAACTTCACTTCCCTTAGTAAAAATGATAGCAAGTTGCATCATGTTCTGGAATTGAGAGAAGTTGGCAGCTCTGCTGCTTCTATGGAAAGAATATTAGTAAAAAAAAAAAAAAAAAGAGAAGATAGGTACATTAACAGATTTAGTCCTCTCACTCTCCATTAATAACTTATTTTTATGAGTCTCCCTAAAATACACATTTTAAAAGTTTCTTTAAAGGAAGACAGGGTACCAATATGTATTTAAGACATTTTTTAGGGCAGCTAGGTGGCGTAGTGGATAAAGCACTACTGGGTCTATACCCTGAAGAGATGAGGAAAAAGGGTAAAAACATTACTTGTACAAAAATATTTATAGCAGCCCTGTTTGTGGTGGCAAAGAATTGGAAATCCAGTAAATGTCCTTCAATTGGGGAATGGCTTAGCAAACTGTGGTATATGTATGTCATGGAACACTATTGTTCTATTAGAAACCAGGAGGGACAGGATTTCAGGGAAACCTGGAGGGATTTGCATGAACTGATGCTGAGTGAGATGAGCAGAACCAGAAAAACACTGTACACCTTACAGCAACATGGGAGTGATGTTCAACCTTGAAGGACTTGCTCATTCCATCAGTGCAACAATTGGGAACAAGTTTGGGCTGTCTGCAAAGGAGAGTGGCATCTGTATCCAGATAAGCTGTGGAGTTTGATCAAAGTACAAGGACTATTCCCTTTAATTTGGGGGAAAAAAACCAGATATCTTATTGTCTGATCTGGTTACCTCTGAGAATCCTGTTCTCTTTAAGGATATGATTTCTCTCTCATCACACCCAATTTGGAGCAAGGTACCACATGGAAACAAAGTAAAGACTGATGGGAGTGCTATCTGTGGGGTGGGGGTGGGGGAGGTAAGCAAGATTGGGAGAAAATTGTAAAACTCAAGTAATATCTTTAATAAAAAAAGAAAAAAGCAATACAAGCTAAATAGTAGGTAATAAATCATGATTTTAGCATATAAATCAGCTATATGACCCAAGATATATTTGGTAAATATATAAGAACATTTCTTTATATGCCATTAATAAAGTAGTGATGTTCTGCCTAATTCCTTTGATTTGGGGTTTTATACAAAATGCTAAGACTACTAAGTTGTGGTTCTCTGAAATCAGAGAACCTGTCTTTGAATACTGACCTGGCCACCTGCTACCTATATGACCTTGGCAAGTCATTTTCTAAGTCAATAAGTAGCTGGCAAGGATCAGTTTCTATTTGAGTTTGATACTACTGGTATAGAATAAATCTACTTTTAAAATCCTATGTTAGCTTCCAATCAACTTACATAACATTCATGTGCACATGTGTATATATATATATATATATATATACACATATGTGTGTGTGTGTTTATGTAGATTGCAATGGGTGTGTATATGCTTAAATTTACTTCTAAGACAAACTTATAAAATACGAGTCCCAGCATTAAGGCATGGAACAAGGGACCTGTAGGTATGATTCAAGTCAGTGGTTTTATGGAAACTGTTCCTTATGGGATCTTAAGTGCAAGCACATCACCTATTCCTGTTGGCCCTCATAGGAGAGAACTTTCAATGTACATGTTAGTATTTCTTCAAATGCCCTAACCTCCCAATGCCTCATCTTACTCATTTCCCAACACCTACTCCTCCACCCCATCATTGCTATGTACAAAAATAGATGAGCAACCCTTGAACACCACAAGTGTTCTTGAACTCTAAACTCCTTTATCTACCATAATCTGTTATCATTGTACCACTTGCTCTGTTTTACAATTCCAAACTCTGTTCTTTGTCTATTCCATGACCTCCAAACCCTCCATCTCTTAGTTCTTTTCCAGGTCATCATCCCTTCATTGTCTTCCTCAACATGACTCTTAGGCAAATCTATTCATTGTATACTGTCCTCTATCCTCCTTTATTCTGGAGAAAATCCTGTCCATCCACACCCTAGCCTTGGATTACTCCCTTCAAATCTATTCAAGTGCTGCTAAATGAAGTTGGAGAAAATCATGAAACCATGCTGACTGGTCCACTATAAGTTTGTTATATAATTTCACTGGGTGAAGCAATCTCTTTACATCTCCTTAATTAACTGATTATCCCATTCACCACAGCAACTTTTCTAAAAAATTTTGTGCTACCTAGAACCTCAAAAGGTTCCCTGCCCACAGCCTCTCAGCTGAGAACTCTCATATTTCACAGAAAAAAAATTGAAGTAGAGATCTCCCTTTTCTCTCTATCCCATCTTCTCCAGCAAAATGTTCCCTCTAATATCCCTACTCTCTCACTAACCTTCAATTCCTCCTCTCCCAAAGTCATTTGATCCATTTATAGTCCCAAGCTAACATCCCATATCTTTTTTTCTGTTATGTTGTTAAATTTCTTGAAAAGGCTGTCTATTAATAGATACCCTCACTTTTCCTTTCAATCTCTTCTTAACTCTTTTTAATATGACTTCTAACATCATTATTCAATTTAAAACTACTCTCTCTAAAGTTACCAATGATCCCTTAGCTGTGTCAAATCTAATGGTTTTTTCTCAATCTTTATCTTTTTCTTTTAACTACTCTGCAGCTTTTACAGCCAATCTATTCTTCTCTTTAAGTTTTCATGGCAATGCTTTCTTAATGGTTCCCCATCTACCTCTCTAAGCCTTCCTATTCTGCTTCTTTCTGGATTTTCATCCATATCATAGCAGTTAATGATGGAAATCCCCTAAGACTGAGTCCTGGGCCCTGTTCTCTTCTCCCTCTATATTATTTACTCGGTGATCTCATCAGTTCCCAAGAATTCAATGATCATGTCAAGACAGTTGACTTATTTTCAGACATTTTTGTCCATTACTAACCTCTCTCAAAACCTCTGCACTTGTAACTTTAATTGGCTGTTAGACATCTGAAACTGGATGTTCCTTAGATATCTTAAACTCAACATGTTAAAAATTGAACTCAGTATCTTTTCCCCAAAACTTCTTCCTAACTTCTTTCCCCCACCCTCCAATCAATTGTTAAATTGTAATGTTTCCACCTTCATAAAATTTTTCATATAGTTTCTCTTTCCTCCTCTGACTTCACTACAAACCCCTACTCAAGCCTGGATTATTATATTACAATTGCTTTCTGGTTGGTCTCAAGTCTTCTCCCACACCAATTCATCCTCCACTATTCGGCTGTCAAGTGACCTTCCGAAAACAGTTCTGACACTTATCACTATCCCTACTCAGCAAACTCCAGTGCCTCCCTATTACTCTGAGGATCAATTATAAAATCTAGTCTTTATAATCCTTTGTTACCTGACTCCCTTCCCCTTCTTCACTGTGGTCTCCTTGGAGTGTTTTCACTGGTTGTCCCTTCTTATCTTCACTTCCTAGCTCTCTGGCTTCTTTTCAGTCTCAGACACAAAGTCACCTTCTATAAGAAGTCTTTTTGAATTTTCCTTAATCTTAGTGCCTTCTCACCCCCAATTTATCCTTTTTCTTTCTTTTTTTTATACCTAGTCATCTCTCTCTCTAATGCTCCTTGAGAACATGGTTGTTTTCTGCCTTTCTTTTTATCCCCTCTGTTTAGCATAGTGCTAGTACACACAGTAGCCACTTAATAAATGCTAGTTGATTTGACTTGCAAATTCAATTTAATAACAGTAAACTATAATAATAAAGACAAGCTAACTTTACAAAAGACAGCAGCTATTGCTGCTGGCAGTTGGCAAAGGTTATCATGTCAGGAAATAATTTCTAAGTCTCTGTGATATAAAGAGAAAAAAAATCAAGCAAAACCAAGAAAGGAAAGTGATAGTTCTAATTTGCAATCAAAACTTTCTCTAGAAAAAACTTATCTCTAGAATTTGCATTGGTCAGTGACTATTACTCTCTCTAGGACTCATTATCAATATTCTACCCTGAATTTTACAAGTAGCCAAAAGCAGTGAAAGCAGATTTTGAGGTTTGACTCAAAGAATTCTATTTAGCACAGGTACAAGTGAACAGAAGGACACAGGGAGCAAGAGAGAGAGAGGAGGACGTGGAAGAAATCACTAGAAAAAGAATTAGCAATATGCATCAGATTTAACATCCACCACAAAAGTGTCAGACTTCATTTAAAGAGAATCTAAAACAGGCCCTACCCACAATACCACAATAGACAGGAGGAAGCAGATCAGATAGAAGCAGAAGAGTCTTTGTGTATGAAGTTTAGTCAGGATACTTTTAAGAAGAGAAGTTGTCAGTTGGAGGATTAGACATTAGCACATTTCTATATATAAAAAAAATCTAACAACATCTAAAGAATCCAAAAAATCTAAACCTGTGATATACAAATATCTGTGAATTAAAGTAGAATGCACTCCAGACCCAGAAATGACCATGAACAGTAACTAGTTCCTTAAACAATTACACAGACCAAAATATGAACAATGCTATAAGAAACAGTAAATAAGATGCTCTCAGGAAAAACCTGGAGCTGATGCAAAGTAAAATATACTGTGCCAACACTGTAAGATGATCAGTTGTGAATGACTTATAGCTGTTCTCAGCAATACAATGATTGAAGGATCTTATGATGAAAAATGCTATCCATCCTTAGGAAAAAAACTGATGATGTCTCAATATAGATTGAAACATTTTTAAATTTTTATTTCTTGAGGATTTTGGAGGGGGGGTCTATATTTTCTTTCACAATATGACTATCATAAAAATGTTTTGCTTGACTACACAAATATAGTCTATATAGAATTGCTTGCCTTCTCAATTGGGGGCAAAGGGAGGAAAGAAGGTATAGAATTTGGAACACAAAGTTTTAAAAATGATTGTTAAAAATTGTTTTTACATGTAACTGGGAAAAATAAAATACTAAAAATAAACCCCATCATTTATTCTTTTGGTAGTGTACATTTTTTTTTATCACTTTTCTAAGATAGTTTTTTAAAATCATCTTAACAGATATCTACATTAGTGTCAAAAAAAGAAGTATTTATTAAATGCCTACTATGTGATGAGCATTGAATTCAAAAAGGGGCAAAAAACATCATGCCTTTAGTCTTAGCAAAGAAATACCTATGATATGAGCTCTACATTTTTCATTTGCCTCTTAGAGCAAAGATATTCAGCAAATATGAATAAAAATGATGATATCCTAGATGCATCATTTTATATTCACTTCCATTCAAAAGTGCTCTAGAACCTTTAAAAGCAATAAATCATGTAATCCTATATTCTTTGTGAGAGATAACATGTACCCCTTAATTGTAGATAGAAAATATGAAGTTGTAAATTCTGAAGTTTGAACTCTTCCTCCATCAGTCATCTCCTTAGAAAATATTTAAATAACCTAAGAGATCATTTAAATAGAAATATCAATCAATTATTAAAAATGTCATTTAACAAGTACAGACTATAATGAATGTACATTTGCAAAAAGGGTTAGATAGGTCAGAAGACATGTATTCTTCATACTGATTCCTCTAATACAAGTTCAAGGACAATGTGATTGGATGAAAAAAAGTATTAGCAATTTGTTCCACCTACTTCACAGAGCAGTGAAGATTAGACAAGAAAATGTATATGAAATCTCATAAAAATATAAGGAGTTATTTTATTATTTTATTCCTTAGCATTTAGCAAAAAATAATCACAAAATTTCATACTATTTTTTCCCCAAACATGTCCTAAATTACTTTTCAAACTGCCATTAAAGTGATCTACAATTTCAAATTATAGAACTAAGTCATCTTAAGCCACAAACTCATGAACACATTCCCTAAAGTTTCCTTTTATTGAGCCTAATTAACAAAACTGAATGCAAATAAACTTTGTCAAATACATAGGAAGATCACATAATTAAAGGATGCATTCTAGGAGTCCAAGAAATAAGGAAAATTTGCATTATATCACAATGGCTGATAAGGGAAGAGAGAAGAATTGGATAATGGAAACTTTGTGGCCCCTTTACCTTCCTTCTCTCCTGTTTCCTAGATAACTGGTAATCTCTACTATTTAAAGTTCTTTAACCTAAGTCGAACATTGTTTTTATTTAAAAAACTGTACCTTTCGTCAAAGACCCAACTGAAACTAAATATCAATCAACAAATATTTATAGCTGCTATAAGCCAGGCACAGGTTACAAAGAGGTAAAAAAGAAACAATCAACTAAAAAAAAAGTTTTAATTACTTTTGCTAGACAATCATATTAGTTCACAAATATAAAAAATTCACACTGATGTAAGAATCCTGACTTTCCCAATAATCATTTACATTTTAAAATAGCAGATGGTAGTCTCTGTGAATCTCCTCTTGATAAATCATGAAGGGGAATATTTGAACTGGCTGAGGCAATTCTTGCTTTCAGACACTCATCTACTACCAAGAACTAAAATACTTCCACTTCTCCACCCCACTCCCATTCTTCCAGAATGACTCCAAACTCCAAATGGATTTCAGAACAAAAACAAAAAAAGTCACTAAAATAGATGCTTAATTGCTTGTGGATTGATTTGGGGAAAATAGCACTGATGAAAGAAGAACCTGATTTCGAAAATCATACAGCTAAATCCTAAAGAAAAAGGTCTCCTGTAAAAGAAACTTCATATTTGGGTTGAAAATGGAGAAATTTCAGGAAAAAGGACCCCCCTTTTCACCTAAAAGCATGGCAGCATCTGAAATAATCTGTAGTAAAATTTTCAACTGAAGTTCAAATACTCTTGTCACCAAATGTTACAATATAGCTTCTATTTATGAAATTTCTTTCGCTAAGGACTTGCCTTAAATTTACATGATATAAATAAAAACTAACTGACATGGGGCGGCTAGGTGGCACTGTGAATAGAACACCAGCCCTTGGAGTCAGGAGTACCTGAGTTCAAATCCGACCTCCACCACTGTGTGTGGTCTTGGACAAGCCACTTAACCCCATTTGCCTTGCAAAAACCTAAAAAAACCCCAAAACTCAATTTGGATCAATGTACAACATGGAAACAATATAAAGAGTGACAAATTGCTTTCTGTGGGGGGGTGGGGTGGGGGAGGGAAGTAAGATTGGCTGAAAAATTGTAAAACTCAAAATAAATAAAATCTTTTATTAAAAAAAAACAAAAAAAAAACCCTTAACTGACATGAAGGTTCGCTGTCCAATAAAAATGGGTGCATTTGGGTGGAAAGAAAAGGATATATCTGCTTTTAATACTAGGTGCTGTTGGCATTTAGGTGGTGCACTGGACAGAGCACTGGTCCTGGAGTCAGGAGGACCTGAGTTCAAATCCAACCTCACAGGCTTAATGAATGCCTAGCTGTGTGACCTTGGGCAAGTCACCCAACCTTTGCCTTGCCAAAAAAAAAATAGTATATGTTAGGAAGAAAAAAAGTCTTACTGGAAAGAAAGTGATGAACAGAAGGCCTTTGACAATAACTGAACCTAAAATGGGTCTAATTAGGATCTGCCTCCTAACATAATAGTGGGTGTAGCTTGCTCTGTTATCAAGTTTATAGCTACAGGCATTTGATAATATAACCCCATATTCAATGTGATTACAGCCCACAGGACTGACTCTAGTGAAGTATTTCAAAGGATTACATATTTACTCATTTCTAGAACATGAATAATATCCGGAAACTCATGTCATAAAGATCATTGTCACTAATTAGAGATCCTTTCTGTTCTTTCTTTCAAAGAAGACAAGTGGGCAATGATTTTACATGATCTCAGAGGTAAAAATAAACAAAATATGCTCTAAATTAAAATATTTCTGTGTTTCAGTTCTGAGGTTCACATATAAAGTACTGAAGTACTTTTATAATTAAAAAATAAATCACTAGTAGCACTTTTGGGGGAGGTGGTGGGGAGGGAAGGAGATTGTTTGCCCCTGAAACTCTCCAAGTTCTGAAGAACTCTCCTTATTGGTTAACTAGTATAATGCAGATCTGTGATGAATCTGGGAATATAAAATATAGAGAAATAAAAGTCCTACTGAATAATATAGGGTGAATAATAGTTTGAATATTTCAACTTTTCATTTTAGTTCTATTATCCAAATATAAAAGTCAACATAGATTTTTCTTTTGAAATAGAATACTTAAGATCTTAAAGTTTAAACTAAAACATGCTTCAATAGTTTTTCATTTTGTAGCTAAAAAAAGTTTTTTAATGCTAAGGGACCACAGATAAAAATTCAGCCTAGTCTCCTGAACTACAGTTAAGAATGGGCTTCTCTTTTCTGGAAATTTGTTTTACTACTTTTTAAACCATACCATAATTTAAAGTTACTATGTTATATAGAACATTAACAGAGATGAAATAGGATGGCAATTCTTGCTTACTATCTAAATAGTACATAAGATAGCAGAGATCATAAGATTTCTCATTTGGAGTTTTATGAGAGTTCTCATTTGGAGTTATATAGCTTTAGATAGATGCAAAAAAAACCCTCTCCTATTCAATCATTCATTAATTACAAAATTGCTAATAAATTAAAATATACATTTCTTTTAGAGGATGATTAGTACAAAATGCAGTACAGTGACTGGACCAATCATGTTGAGGTATTCAGGTCACACAGGACTTAAATGCTGGAAGGTACCTTAGAGTATATTTAATCCAATATCCTCTTTGAGGAATGGAAAGTAACTCAATGAGAGAGAGAGAGAGAGAGAGAGAGAGAGAGAGAGGTTTTGAACCAGGGTGCTCTAAAGGCATATCCAGGAGCACTTTCTCCACTCTACCATATGACCTCTCTATTTCTTTCTTCTAGTCTAACTTAGACTAAAATCCAAAGTTGAGCCAAAAGAGATAGAGAATCACCTCCTTAGTAATGCTTACTGACAAACTGATTAATTACAAAGATTCTCGGTATAAAAGATATATAATCTATCTAAGCCTCATTATGTTCTCCCTGGTTCCACCTTTCATAGAAGAAAAAATTTCATTGGAGATAAAACTTCTACAAATATCTCAAACTACTAGTAAAATTATTTTGTATATCTGTTTTAAACAAATTCATTAACTTTTAAAGGCTTCAAATATCAGTCAAATATTACCAAGTTAAACACACATCACTCTTTTTATATATCTTGCAGTGTTGATGACACATCTATGAAGAAAAAGAACTTTTTAATAAAAAAAAAAACCCGTTTTCACAGGATTTTATTAATTATTTAAACTGATCAGCAACTTCGTATTTTGTTTCTGTAGTAGATTAAATGATCCTTGTACTTCCTACCACAAAACCCAAAGCCAGAACTAGTTCCCTAATTCTGTCAGCATATGGCTTCTCTTCAAAGACTGAAGGCAATGAAAAATCATGTGCTCCAAATCAGGGCGCTGGCCTGCTTTCAGTCAGAGATCTGTGGAGCTCCTGCCTAGGCACACGGTCATGATGGTGAAATACAAACAATTGACCCTACTTCAATGTCTCAATTTCTTAGTTTTGGTTAGGTTTCATGCTAACAGCATTTGGAAATAAAGCAATCGGAGTTAAAGCAAGTTAAACTGAAGAATTTACTGCATTGAACATATGGATATTTCCAAGTCCATTTTCATAGGCTTATCTGTAGACCTTTGTTTAGTACTAGATAAACAGCATATAAAACTGGAATGGTTATTTAATTGGGACAGCTCAAACAGACTTTTACTATTATCCCATCTCACACTGTCGTGAAAGATGAGCTTGTAAAATTACATACTCCTATCTTCAGCCTATACAGAAGTACTCTTGTCAATGGAATGGAAAGTACTATATTTCAGTGCAAATAGGAGCTGATAGAAAGGCTGTGATGGGAGTATGTTGCTAAATCTTTTCAAATGCACTGTACAGGATTTCCTTCCTTGGGCTATAAAGCTGGAGTAATGCCTGGATGATCCTAGATCACAAATACTGTGACAAAATAAACAGTGAAACCATCTCTTTTTTTTTGGGGGGGGAACAAAAGACACCAAAAATAATTCATTACAGATAAAAATGTTAAATCTCTGACTGAACTAGTTATTTAAAAATTGATAAGATCTAAGTCCTTTAAATTCATACTTAAAATGAGTAGAAATTGAAATAGCATGTTCCCATTAATCCTCAACAGAATATTTTCAGTTTTTCAACTCATCAAGCTTTCTGTAGGTACAACATCCCCAAAGAGGGACAAAATGGACATTTGTGTTTCACAGCATAATTTAGATATTTATTTAAAATAACTTCACCAAAAAAAGTAACTTGCAGTGTTGGAGAATAATAAAAGTATCAATCTGTGACCTCTTAAATTATCAAGAAATCTTTAATTCTGGTCAACAGTGGAATTTGGTGTCACATCACTTGATGAGGTCTAGTCAGTAATAAGGCTAGAAAGCCTTTGTTTATAATTAAGTAATAACGATTGAGGTTCGAAGTACAGGGCATTTCCTGGGGATTAATGACTAGCTGGAAGAGTTGATGGCCTAAGGCATTGCCTCGGGCCATTAACCCCAGCCGGCCATTAATCCCCAGGAAATGCCCAAGACCTCAATCGTTATAGCTGTTTTAATAAATACAGGAGGGAAAAAAGTTTAATATCAGCTTTCCATTTAAACTAAAAAATCCACTCCCTATCTATCATGCTTAGGCTTGATACACACAATTCCATAGGAGTTAACTGTTTTAAAGGCTTCCTTTCAAGTTTTTAATTTTGCTTAAAAAGAGAAAGAAAAAAAGGATGTGGAAGAATGTGATTCTAACAAGAATGAAAACTTTGGTTTCGTGTTTAAATGGGCGTTGTAATTTAAAAAAACAAACCAACAAACAACATTGGATTTTCTCTGTATTCACCAGAAGAGTTTGTGGAAATCCACATTCAGGAAGAGAGCCTTAATCTTAACACTGAAACTTTAAGCACTTTAAGTGAAAGTGTAAATTGGTGCACAAATTCATAGATCCAGGAATCAACACAGATTAAATAAGTGGAAAGGAAACTCAGAGGGAGAAAGTACAAATTGAATGCCTAGTGAAACAAAATGCTGCTTCCTAGTCTGACATGTCCCCAAGTAAGATTGAGAAAGTACCACAAAAAGCTGTCTTGTTGGACTGCTGCTGTCCCAAGTAAATAGAACTTTTGATAAATATGCTTAAACTTCATACTTTTATCTGTTGAGTTAACAACCTAAATCGCTATATTTAAATAAATTGCTGTTTTACCAAGAGACCAAAGACTTATTACATCTTTTTTTTTATAAAAAGAGGACAAACTAAAGTACTTGAAAAGATTTTCCCATTCCTAATAATATCACCAATGAACCTTCGACAGTAGAAACACAAAGATATACACAGCCCACAGGTCATGTGTATTTTAGAGAACCTCCATGTTTATATTATCATTCACAGCCCCCTTTCTCATTTGGCCTTGAGGCTTGCTGATTAGCTGGTAAACTGTTTAAAAGGGTCAGTTTGTCCAGAACTGGAATTTCCACTTTGGAAAGAGCACAGAGGTACCTTACATCTGTTCATTAATGGCCTGACTTACAGCTGAGATTCCTATTTTTTTCTGGATAGGTGAGGAAAAATTCTGACATGTTCCCCTAATAGTGGGGAAGGGAGGGAAAAGCAGGAGGGCAGAAATTTTAAATTCCATTATATAATATTTTAAAGGCACACACATTTTAAAGGCCACTTATTCCAATCTCATGAACAGGAGAGTCTAGAAAGTCAATATAATTTTAAAGTATTCAAGGTTTATTTTCTCCCCAAAGACAGGGAGTCTTCCTTCTCTGCCCATCAATGATCTCTTTCTCCCTTGCATTCCTGTAACACTTCACTGTCTACTCTGGTTACTAGTTACTTATCATTGAGTTGAAGAACCCAAGTTTTGGCAGAGGCCTTGGAGGTCATTTAGTCCAACTCCATCCTTTTTCCAGAAGAATAAATGAAGGCCCGGGTATGTTAGCTGATTTGTCTGAATTGACACAGCAAATTAATGACAGGTTCAGGGCCGGCCCCCAGGTCTCTCAATTGCCAGTTAAGTACAGCTTCCGCGGTTTTGTTTGGTGATCACCTATGCACAAGGTAAGCTTGTACACACGTGGGTGTTTATGTATTGTTTCTCCAAATTCTCTTTACATTCTTGCTAAGTGCCTGGCACAAAACTCTACACATCGTAGGCGCACCTATTTGTTAATTACTTTGTTACTGTAGAGCTCAACTCTTTACTTAAACGATAACTTAAACTTCACGTTGGATTTAATGTATCCTAACTACAAACCAAACTTCATATTCTATTTGATGCTACTTAGGTCTCAGTATTATTTGGCACAGTACATTTTGGCCCCACAGCCCTAGCTAACAAAGTAACTATTCCTGAAGCTGAATGCTCTCTTACCAAAACAAGAAATAAAAGCCTGGGGGGAACTGTGGTTGGAGTTTTAAATGATTTATAAAGATTGAATAACCCCCCCCCCCACTAACTTCAAAAGTGATGAAAGCACCGGCCCTGGAGTCAGGAGGACCTGAGTTCAAATTTAACCTCAGACACTTAATAATTACCTAGCCGTGTGGCCTTGGGCAAGCCACTTAACCTCATTGCCTTGCAAAAAAAAACTAAAACTTTTTTAAAAAGAATATAAAAGTGATGAAGGATAGGTAATGGAGTATTTTTATGGTTATCCGAGTTACTAGAAGTATTTTTTGGGGGAAAAAAGCGGTTTGTTTATGCATCATGCTCATAAACTACAGACGCACAAAACTTCTTTAACTTGAATGGCTTTACATAACTCTTTCGAGAAGGTTGCATAGTTCAACTAATCCTATTGTTCTTGACACACCGATTCGCCTGCTCTCAAACCAAAGTAATCTTGCAAAAAAAAAAGTCATCTTGCCTTCAAACTCTAAGGAAGTCAAACTTCTAACAGCACAGTGAAACGATCCAACGCACTTTACTCTCTATTTTTTTTTAAATGGCCCAAAAGCAGAGCCCTGCGGTAGCACAGAAAGTTAGTCCCGAAGAAGTGGCGCCAGAGACACATTTCATGCACAGAGTTTGGTTTTGGTTACCTGGGTGGGGGAAACAATAGCAGGTGAAAGTGCTGTGGGAGAAGCGGCGCCGCGGTGCCCATTGACTTCGGGAAGAAGAGGCAGGGGGTCGTGCTTCACCGAGACCACCACCACCGCCGCGGCCGCCGCCGCCGCCGCCGCGTCTAGCGGTTCGGAGGGGCGGATGCACAGTCTTTTGGGGGAAGAGGGCCCGCAGCCCTCGGCCGGCCCGAACACGGCTTCGTAGAGGGCCCGCTTGGGCGCAGCCTCCGCTTTCACGTCGGCCGCCGCCTGGCTCTCTTTGGGAAGGATGTAAGCGTTCCCCGGAGGGGGCGGCTGGGGGCGGGCGGGGTGGTGGTGGGGGTGTGGGGGGTGGTGGTGGTGGTGGTGGTGGCGAGCCCCCCCGTTCAGAGCCCCGGCGTAGCAGCCCTGCGGGGCGGGGGGTCCCAGCTTGGTGCCGATGCCGGCGATGCTGTTGAGGGTGGCGATGGAGACGGCGCCGATGCAGTGGTTGGTGTAGGTCTTGGAGAGCTTGGCCGCCTTGGAGAGCATCTGCATCCTGGTGCCCAGCAGGTTCTTGCCGATGGCTTTGTTCTCGTACCAGGTCACGTCGCCCTGGCTGCAGTGGTCCCGGGGCCGCTGGAAGAACGCCTTGCAGAGCGGGTTGCGCTTGGCCAGGTACTTGACGAAGCTGGCGTAGGGGCAGAACTCGGTGCCGGTCTCGTACATGCGCGGCAGGTTCTCCTCGTCGCTGCTCTCCGCCCGCTTCTTGCTCCAGGACGAGGAGCGGGACTTGTGGTAGGGCCCCAGGGACTTGAAGTAGACGAACTTGCGGCCGTCCTCGTCCATGGCCAGCCCGAAGGAGTCCTCCTCCAGCTCGCGCTGGTTCTCCCGGCCGCGCGTGCAGAAGTACATGCAGGTCTCGAACCAGACCTTGTTGAGCAGCCCGAAGGGGGTGTCGGTGCTGAAGACGCTGGAGGTGTACAGCTTGCGCAGGTCGGCGCGCGTGATGGCTTGCTTCTGCACCACCGGCCCGGCGCCCTGCTCCTCCAGCTTGCGGATCACGGCGGCCAGCGTCAGGTTGGCGCTGCGCAGCTCCGGGTCCTTGGTGAGGTCCAGGGTGCGGCAGTAGGGGGGCTCGTTGAGGTAGCGGTTCAGGGAGCTGCGGATGCTGATGAGGGACGACTTGCTGTAGAGCTGGCCGCTCTTGGAGCGGGCCTCGGCGTAGAAGGAGCGCAGCACGCGGCACAGCGCCCCCTTGTCCATGGTCTCGAAGTCCGGGCTCTGCGACTTCTCGCTCAGGTACTCCCGGAAGATGCGCACGGCGTAGCGGGTGGCCAGCCGGGTGTTCTCGCTCAGCCGGGCCCGCTCGGGCCGCTGCAGCAGCTCCGGGTCCAGCTCCGGCTCGTCGGGCGGCGCGCCGCGGGCCGGCGGCGGCGGCGGCGGCGGCGTCGGCGGCGGCGGCAGCAGCGGCGGCTCCGACTCCGGGTCCAGCTCCGGGCTCTGGTCCATACGGATCATATGGACCGGCTCGGGCTCCAGCTCCTCCCCGGCCGAGTCCTCGGGCTCCAGGGGCTCGTCCCAGTCCAGCCCCATCTCCTCCTCCTCCTCCTCCTCCTCCTCCTCCTCCTCCTCCTCCAGCCCCCCGCCGCCGTCCTCCTCGTCCCCCGTTATCTGCACCTCCTGGATCTCGTCGTCGTCCTCGTCCTCCTCCTCGCCCGCGCTGCAGTAGTGCGGCCGCCCGGGCCGGCCGCTGCCCCCGCCGCCGCCGCCGCGCTCGCCCTCGCCCCGCTCCCCATTGTTCTCGGCGGCGGAGGCGGCGGCGGCGGCGGCGGCGGCGCTGCCGGGGCCGGTGTTACAGTCCCCGCTGCCAGGCATTCTCGCCATATTGCCGTCTCTCTGCCAGTCCTCGGGCAGGGCGCATGCGCTATATTGGACCGCAGCGCTGAAAGCTTTTGTGTTTAATGACCTTCAGCTACCGGGAGGCGAAGCCGGGCTCTTAAAGGGGCCGCGCTCCAATCGCCGGCCCGGGCCGCGCCGCGGCGGGACGGGCACGGGCGGGACGGAGGGCGGGCGGGGGGGGGGGGGCCGGGGCGGCGGGGCACGTCGGACGGACGGACGGACGGACGGAGCCCAGAGCAGCCGGCGCCTCGCACGCGCGCCGCCCCCCGCACACGCGCGCACACACGCGCACACTCGGCCCAGGGAAAAGTTTTAAGGGGGGAAAAATGAGGGGGGGGGGCGGCGGGGAGGGAAACACGCCCAACTTACCCTGTGGCTGGGGGCGGCAGCCGGGGCCCGGGAGGGCGGCCCGCGACGGGGGCGGCCTGGCTTCTCTAGGTAATGCCCGAGGAGCGGCGCCCCGGCCCCCGGCCCCTCATCGCCCCCCGCAGCTCGGGGTGGGGGCGGCGGCGGCGCGGCTGGCGGCGGCTCTCGGGGCGGCGCGGAGCTTCCCGGGCCGCCCGCAGCCCAGCGCGGCAGGTAGCGAATGAGCAGGGCGGAGGAGGGCGCGCACAGAGCCCCGCACCCCTCCCCGCCCGCGGCCAGGGCGCAGCCGGCTGGGGCCGGGCCGGGGCTGGGGCCGGGGCCGGAACGGGGCCGGGGCCGGGCCGGGGCTGGGGCCGGGCCGGGGCTGGCGGCGGCTCCCCACCTCCCGCCGGGGGCGGCCGCGGCCCTGGCCCCGGAGGCGAACACGCCCAGCCGGGCCGCGGACCCCCCCCCCACTCTGGGAAGTTGTCAGCGGAGGCCCGCGGCGCTGCCCGCGGCTCCGGGCGAGTCCGCGCCGGCCCGGCCGGGGCAGGCGCCAGAGCGAGGGGGAGGGGCGTGCGGGGGAGGGGGCCGCGCGGCGGGGGGCGGGGAGGTGTCAGAGACCCCCGGCCCGGCGCGCGCTGCGCAGCGCCCCGCGGTCCGGCCCGGCCGCCTCCGCCTCCGACGGCGCGGGCCCCGCAGCTCCAGAGATTCCTCTCTAAAGCCGCAAATCTACGGCTCCTGCCCTCGAGGCGCGCCCAGTCTAGTTAGGAGAGGACGGATAAGGCGGGCGCGAGCGAGTCTGGGGGCCATCTCGGAGCGGGGAGCGGCCCGCCCTGGAGCCGAAACTTGGGGAAAGTCGGGAAGAGACACTTAGGACTTTCAGCCCTAAGGGACGGACGGTGGTGAAAAAAGGCTCCGAGTTGGGCTGTAGCGCCACTTCCACCCAAAACCAGACCCCCCCCCCCCCCCCCCCCCCCCCGGTCCACCCAGGCTCCAGGGGAAGAGGGTGGGGTCCAGCGGCAGCCAGCCCGAGGGACTCTGGCCCCCGTCCTCGCCCCAGCTCTAGGCGGTCACTCTCTAAAAGTAGGTGATCATGAACACGTGTACCATCACCGGAAATGTCCCTTTATCCCACCAGGGTTCATTGCCATCGAGAGGATCATCTTTAATTGATTGATAAGCCTACGCCGAATTGCACTTTTAGGTATAAACACAAAGAATCAAGGATTTACTTACTTTTTTTAAACAGGAAAAGAAAGTTGTTGAAAATTGTTTTATTTTAAAACACTGGAGTCCAAGAACGGGTCATAACTGCAGGATTGTTTGACCCAGGTCTCTCCCCCCCCCCCCCCAACCATTCAAGTTTATTGTACACTACCTAAAATTTGAGTCCATGTCAAACCCATTTCAACTTCACGGCCAGTTCGCCACTTCTCAACTCCCATTCATCTCCGTCCCCAATGAAACACTTTATATAAGTTTATCTATCGTTGAAAGGTTACAAAGCTGTGTGGAAACACAGATACATAAACACACACATATAGGGACGTTTTGACGTTTGCTGTACAGGAAAGTTTACTTTTTTCTGCTCTACCTAAAGTACCTTGACGTGCTGCGTTTTGCTGCAGTTTTTCTGGGTGGACTGGGGCAGAGCAGAGGGAAAATCGTTCCAGGTGGTTAGCAAGTTAAAGCAAGTCCCTTTTCTCGCTTCCCTGCCCCTTTCCCCCGCCCCGATTGTCTTCGGGGTTAATGGGAAGAAGAACAATCCTCCCACTGAGCATTTGGAGAGAGCGATCCCGGAAGGCTGAGTCTGAGTGAGCCCTTAGGGTGAGAAGGCAATGCTGGTAGTTAGCTCCCATAGGAAGCTTCACTCTAGGACTAAGTGAAGGAAGAAAGGCGGCTAGCCCTGTTTAACACCGCGGCTGTCACTCCCCGCCCCCCCGCCCCTTTGAAATATGTAGAAAGGCGTGTTAGGTTCCCAGAGCCCAAGGCAGTCTTTAGACTAAATTGTGCGCGACACACACACACACACACACACACACACGCACACACACACAGACATACAGACAGACAAGGGAAACCAAACCAATCATTTACAGAAGTCACTGTGGAAAGGACCCTTCTGGAGCCTAGGATAGCCTGCTTTACTGACTAGGGATGCTCCCAAGTGCCTGGTTGTACCAGCTCCTTTCCGTGTGGTTCAGAAGGTCCTGCCCTTCCTGGGCTGGGAACTTGGACAACAGTATGGAAAACTGAGTCTCATCTATCAGTTATAATGAGTTTTGATTACGACTATGCTCTACACAAGCCGAAAGTTCTCACAGAAGCCGTTTATAGAACTCTGCCCAAGAGTCTTGAGGTGTGTCCCTGCACTTGTGCAAGGCAATGGGCAAGTAAGCGAAGAGAACAAACACTTGGGTCTTGCCCAGGGAGTAGGCTGCCCACTCAGAGCTCTCCTCCTTATTCCCGTGCTACTCTGAAGGCTATGTAGTTTGCCCGAGGCAGTGCGCCGGCTTGGATGCTCCGGGAAACAAAGTAACCAAAAAACAGTTTCCAGTTGACGTCAACCTATTTCCAGAAACGAAAATATTTTTATGCTCCCAGTACAAAACCACCCTTAGGGCAGGTCTACACAGGCACACGCGCACACACAAATACATTAAATCCACTACTAAATTAATTTAGTAAGAAAAAAATAGGTTTCAGTTAGCGTCGTCCAAACACAATGATCAGGACCCTCAATTAAACTGCACATGACGCAAGCACCTTTGGAACTTTTGCTCCATTCCTGGTGAGGTAGAGTTCATTTCACTGACCGCCTAACTTTCATAGAAACAAGGCATTTTAGAGCGACCTCAGGGTACGATCATCTTTAATAGACTTTGATAAGCCTACACCAACATCAGTCAGCTGTACGATGTAACCAGAATTGCACTTTCAGGTATATATACACACAACACACACACACACACACACACACACACACACACAAAGAATCAAGGAGTTAGTTGCGTTTTTTTTTAAAACAGAGTGGAACAAACTTGAACTCCTTTAAACTAATCATTTTGTCAGCACTCCTTTTTTAGAACTGGAGAAAGGCTATCTTTGATCTAAAGGGGCAGCGCTAACTCTTAACCTATTCACAAGCAGACACTCTCTTTCCACAATTGCAGTTTGCTCGGGAACAATGAACAAGATGCTGAATGAAGTTTCTCTGCCTTACTCTTACTTGGAGGCTACAGCTCAAATCTGCCTATCAGCTGCAGATAACCGGAAGCCGTGGAAACAGACAACTCGAGATCGACGTTAAGCTTTATTTTTAATGCACAATTCACTGCTTCTATAAGAGTTTAAAAAAAGGTTCCTAGCTTTAGGTTCCAGAATTATGTGGAGGCTTCGTTGCAAAACTGTCCTACAAAACTGCTTACGACTCCATTAACAAAGTGTTCTCAATTTCAAGAAGTACAGCTTTACTTCATTTATGTCTTTTGCCACCGCTGTTTAAGGGTCAGCTATTCTACACTAAAGTTCCATTCCCTCTGCCTTCATTGTGGTGTGGAGCTGATCTGGGTTTTGGGTTTTTGTTTTTTTGCTTTTTGAGGAGGGGCTATCCCAAAAGAGCTCAAAGCAGATCAAACCAAGCTGGAAAGACTTGAAATCTAACCCAAGGACAGACTGGGTATGGCTGGACAGATGACTGACTGACATGACCAGGAAGAAGACTGGTCACCTAGCAAAAACTCTTGGAGCATTTACTAGGGTGTAAAGGGGTTGAGATATGTGTCTGATAAAAATCACAGATCCAATAGAATAGGAGCATTACATTTCCCAATGTAATTTTCAACTATAACATGATCTTTTGACTAACCATTTTTCTTTCTTATCTAATCTAATATCCATTTCACAAATGTTATTTCATATGGATTAAGTAAGGGACTTTGGGTAATCTATCTCATAATATGAATTGTTCCTGTATTTCAGAATTGAAAATTTGTTTTTAAAATAGACTCCAAGGTAATAATGCAAATATTGTTTTGTCAGATTTTACTGGAGGAGAAAAGATCCCTTCATCTCCCCAGAAAGTATACTGAAGACTATACTGGGAAGTTTCATTAAGACAGCTTTAGACCACTTTCTTAGCAGACAGTGAAAACTGACCCTTAAATAACCAGATCTAGAGAAAGGGAGATCTACTGATTATGAAGAGAAAGAAGGTTGAGGAGGACCAACATTGGTGGGTTTGAGAGATTTTGTGTGTGTGCTCCAGATGGCAGAGTGTAGAAAAAGGATTTAGTTCCTAACTTAAAAGAAACAAAAGAAAAGTTATATCCACTAGCCTCAGTTACTGAATGCCAAAGAAAGTGCTTTTGAAATGTGTTAATAGGATTAAGTATAGAATAAAATTGAGCTCCTTTTGTTTTGAAGTTTGCTCAGTCTAAAATCTATTTGATTTCAACTGGAGATCATCTAGTGCAATGTTATGAACGCAGATTAGAATTTAACACATTAAAAACATCAAGTGAAAGGATAACTACAGCCAGCGATTGGAAAGAAAAATATTTAATCAAAGGGAGCAGTTCACTACAATAACCATAAGAGAATTTCTTTTGAGAGTTTCTGAAAGCCAGAGAAGGGATAATCAGTGGAGGCTCAGGGAGCCTGGGGTGGGGAGGGCAGAATCTGAGAAGCTAGGGGGCATGAACCAACATCAGTCTCTATTATTTTCTGCCTGCCCAGTACTCAAAACCCACACTTACTCCCATTGCTTAAAAAGACGGCTAAAAAGTAGATGAACAGGTCAGGCCTTTGAACGGAGTAAAAATGAAGACTGCTTCTTAGAAGACTCAGGGACCAGTCCTACCTTTGGAGGGGTGTTCTCTATTGAAATGGTAAAGCGGTTAGCTATCTGCATAAGTCCATCAGAAGGCTGTCAGTTTCCTGCACTTTGGCTGCATTACAATTTCAAAACACTGGGCAGACTGAATCTAAAGTAGCAAATGACTCTAGGAAGCAAAGGAGAATTCAATTAAGTGACACCTGATAATCGCCCAGTTTTTATCTTGCCCAAGTTTTTGACTGGAGGTCTACGATATTTTTTAGCTCGCAGGGCAAAAGAACGTAGGTTTCCTTCAGGAAATGAAGCTGTGTTGCCCATTAGTTTCTTCTAATAAAACTAGGGGAAGGGGCAACTATGTCTCTCTAAGAAAAGTCAGAAGTTGTAAAGTTAAAACTAAAGTATAAAGTATCAAGCTCTAGATCTTAATTTTAGCTCTTCTGTTTTGTATATACAAAAGGTATATGGAGTTTAATTGACTATCATTTCTCCCTTCATTACTACCATATTGACATTACTACTATACCATATCATGTGTAAGTGAAGGGAGAAAGTCATGTGAGTACATTTGTCACTGGAATATCCAGGTTCTCTAAAATAATTTCAGATATTCAAAATTTCTTTTTAAAAAGTCATCCAAAAATCTCTGGTGTTGATGAAGTCATTTTAGTAGTAAATTTCATTGGTTGCCCTCCTGCAGAGGAAGTAATGACAAAATAGATAGTATTTATGGACTAATAAAATTAAGTGAAGCAAAAAATGAACAAAAGTAGAAGTATTTATAAACTATCAGAAGTAGAAGAACTTATAAAATATCAGCAACATTATACAGAAAAACAATTTTGAAAGACTTTTGAAATGTATCAATGCAGTAATAAATGTCTAGATGAATGAAGATCAAACATGTCACCTTCCAAAGCAGTGATGGGATGCCAGAGAGTAATACATTTTTTGCCAAGGTTAATGTGGGATTTTGTTTTGTTGAAGTAAACATACTTGTTATGAAGATTTTCTTTTTCTCCCCCCGCCCCCCCAAAGAGTACAGGGCAGTAGGAGAGAGATAATAAATGCTTGAAACAAGCAAGCAAGTATATAATTAAATAGATGAACAAATAAATAGTAGTATTATCTTTAGAGATTGAGTGTCTTAGATTATTTAAGCTTATTGAGAACCTGAGCCCATTTTATGATGGGTGAAATTTATTATTATAGTAAATCTACCTGCTACCAGAGCTTAATTATGGAACAGAAGTGACCACATAGACTATATCAGAGTGACACTCTGGCAGATTTCTAGTAGGGCTGTAGCAACAGATTGCCTGTCACCTGAACCAGTTTAGCTAATTTAGAGAGGTCCATCATTAAATTGGTGCATGATCATAATATTTTCAACCATGTGCTATTTATGAAGGCACAGAGTTGCAATCTATATCAGGAGAGGGAAGGCTCATACTAATAAAACCACAAACCCTTGAAGTAGTGATTTAAGTCTAAATTACAGAGACAAATTATTATACAAGGTTAAAAAAATGAACTTTGTGGCAGCTTATGTTTATGGTTAATTTTACTGAAAAATAAGGCTTTTAACAAATCATTATTACTTTTGCCAAACTGTGAGCAATGGAAAAATAAAGTGATAAAATATAAATCAGTAAAATTTGTTGTTTTATCAGCAGCTTTGGTCATAAGGTTGAATAGGGCAGTTGAATCTTTTTTAAAAGTAAAATTCTTTACTTGTAGACATCCATTATCCATGCTTCTTTTATCTTCTCCTACAATAGATATTTGAATATTTCTAGAAGGGATAACTGGAAAATTTTCATTGATATCTGGATGGATATCTAGATGATAAAATTTCTGGATATGTGTATAACAACTTAAACTAATAGAGCCATATGATATAGTAGAAAGAGCTGGATTGAATCCTGTTTCTGTTAATTCCTGTATGAATTTTGGTTAAGTAAATTTATTTCTCTGGGTCTCAGTTTCTTCTTCCATAGATTCAGAGGGATTGGCTTTGATGATCTTAGATGTCCTTTTCAGTTTTAAAGTTCATGATTCTAACACCAAACACATTTAGTTTTGAGGTGACATCTGGTTTGTTTAAATAAGTACACTTTCTGTATATACTACTAGTGTAACCCAGAATCACATATCCTGGTTCTAGATTGCACTATAACCAGAGCATATTGTCAAAAATACAATGGGTCATTTGTTTTATCCTGACTGGGCCCAATTAAGGCAGAACCACTTTTCTATGTAATATTTTAAAAAGGACAATATATCTTTTGGGTTACATAGTAAATACTTGTGATGATAAAGGTGGTGGTGGTGGTAATGATAATGACTAAAAATATAGAATATAGGTCAGAATATGAGTCAGAACATCACAAGCAAGTCCCTTTCACCGAGCAGGTACTTAATAAGTCAGCTGAATTTGAACTGGTGAGCCAGAAGTCAAAAAGTTAAAAGTGAAGAAAAGTTTGATATTCTTATGACTTTGGAGAAAGTTTATGGACCAGATTTTGAAGTTCTATATATCTATATTAAATATGAAATCATACAGTTGCAATTTTGGAGATTTGCTGAGAAGTAGTTATGTGATTGCCCTGTGGCTATGTTTCTAAATGAACTAAAAAAGAAAAAAATCTCCCTTCAAATACCCAGAAGCACTAACCCACATTTTGAACTAATTGACTTACTTTTTTGTCAAGAAAGCTATTTTAACTCATAGGGGCACAATGGTTTTCCTGAACAATTACACCATCTACCAAAAAAAAAACACCTTCTCTTGACCCTCCTTTCATCCCTACGGTTACTGTCCTATATTTCCCCTTCCTGTCACCACCAAACTTCTTTAAAGAGTAATTTATATACATATTACCTCTTCTTTACCACCCATTAGCTCATCAACTCCTTGCAAGCTTCCATTTTCACTGCTCTACTGAGTCAATGCTCTGAAGGGGGGAGGTGAGGTGTGGAAATACATCATATAAACAGAAAGGTAGGTTATAACCAGGTTATAAAGGGCTTCAAATACAAAGCAGAAGAATTTACATTTGACCCCAAAGATAAGAGACTAGTATTTATTAAGTAGGACATTTGGTCCGACCTTTAATACTTTAGGAAGTCATTTTGGCAGTTGTGTGGAGGTTGAATTGGAGAGGAAAGAGATTTGAGGTAAGGAGAACAATAAGGAGGCTATCAGGTAATAGGTATTGAAGGCCTGAACTAGGGTAATGGTTGTATAACTAGAAAGAAGGGAACATATTTGAGATGTTGTGGAGGTAGAATCGATGAGACTTGGTAACTGATTGGAAATGTGGAATGGGAAGGTGAATTGAGAAATGAAATAAGTGATTTTAAGAGGAAGGAATGAGAAAGGGCATTCTAGGAAAGGGATGGGGAATTTAAGGTGGGAGTAGGTAGGAGTAGCTCAAGGCACAGAGGCAGAATACAGAATGGTGAGTACCCAAAATAATTGTAAGTCAATCTGGTTGGATTGTAGATTGTGTGGATGAAGTTATGTGAAAATAAACTTAGGGAAGAAACTGGCAGCCATGGCTAGATTTTGGTGGCAAGGTGGAATAAGAGAGTTAGAAGTAAAAATTTGAGTGGTTAGGCAAATGTTCATGGTAATTAAAGCACAAAAGAGAAAAGAATAGTAGGATCTAGAATTCTCTTTTTTACTTTTTTTGAAAAAACTAAGGCACAGTAAATTGAAGTACTCTTTTTTCCCCACTGTATTGACACATTTTCTCCCATTTAGACTATTGCTAAGTCTTCTAGCTATTGCTTCTTTTAGGCTTATCTCCTTCCACTCTGGTGCTAAATTAATCTTTGTAAAGCATAATTGATCATGTCCCGACTGCCCCTATATTTTCAGTGTCTCTCCACTGCCTATAGAATCAAGTCCTAATTCCTTAGATTAGCATTTAAGGCATTCTATTTTCTATGCCCAAAAGACTCATTTAGAATTAAATACAGATATTAAATACCTATGGGGAAAAAAAACCACTATGTTAACTTTATTGTACATTTCTATGCTTTTTCTCTCTGATCCTGCCCCCCTTGATGCTCTGCAGCTTCTCATCCTGCCCCTCACCAACAAACAAATAAAAAACCCTCCAAGTGAAAACAGAACTGAGCATAGAAAGACCTGCCACCATCTCCTGATTGGCAAAAAAGTTCAGAGAAAGAATCAGTTGTCTTTCTTCCAAAGAATGATGATGATGTGGGTCAGTGAAGGAAGAGGGCATTAGAGGTAAGAGTACATAGAGATCCCCTAAGGGGTGCTAAAGCAGCTATTTGTTTATTTGGCCATAACAATAGTGACTTATAGTCTATAAGAACAAACCCTTTTTAACTTTTTCATTCACCAATTTTCATTGGTATACATCTTTTCTTCCTAGTTCCTAGAACTAGGCATCTTATTTGAGAGACTTCTGTTATCCTTTTCTCTCCTAGCCCAAGAACAGTGTTTTGTACTTTAATACTATCAACTGAATATCATTAATAACAATGAATAATAATAGTTATTATTAATTAACAACTGTTCATACTATTCATTGGATAAATGAATAGTTTTAGATCATAGACTTTAGAACTGAAAGGGATTTAAGAGCTCTTTTAGTTCATCACTTTTCTATATTTCCATCTTCCCCTACCTCCATCTTACTTTAGAAATAAGGAATCTGGGACATAGAGACAAAAATTGCCTTTCCCATTATCACAAAGAAAGGATCAGAATTTCATTTCAGGTCCTTTGACCTGGCATTCCTCTAGATTTAGTGCTCCTGTTGGAAGGAATGATGATAAAGAAAACCACAGTCCAGGACATTGCACAGACTGACAGAATCCTACAGAAACACTGGGGTAAAGTAGTATAGATGGAAGGCAAAGGTTGCTGGAAAAGTGCAAGAGGGACCTGAGCCTGGGAGCAGGAAGGTCCAAGTTTGAATTCAGCCTGAAACAGCATTTACCATGGGCAACCAAGGACCTTAACCACAGCAGAATACAGGGCCAAACCATCATCCAGGCATCCTGTGACTGACTCAGGAACTAGATAACCCATAACCAGTCCAGTATCTAGATGCTGTGGGCCCAAAACACAATAGAAGATAAAACCAGACAAATATACATCAAAACTTAATACATACTCTCTGAATAGCATAGCATCTTAATTTTAAGTTAATCAAATTGCAGCAAGAAATAGCTATTTTTAAAAACAGACAAATTTAACAAAAAGATAAATGAGAAAGAAGTTAAGGACTTTAATAGAATTTTTAAAAAATTAAAGATGATAAATCAGAATAAAGGCAGAATGGTACCTTTACAAAAATTGACTATATATTAGGACATGAAAACCTCACAAATAAATTCAGAGGAGCAGAAATACATCCATCCCTAATGCAATAAAAATTGCATTCAATAATGACCTTTGAAGAAAGAATGAAGAATTAACTGGAGACTAATAAAGTCAAAAATAAATCTTATTGTACATGTATAACCTATATCAGATTACTTGCTGTCATAGGGAGTGGGGAGGGAAGTAAGAGAGTTAAGAAAATGTGGAACATGAAGCATATGTAAATATGAATGTTGAAAACTATCTTTGCCTATAATTGAAAAAATAAAATAAAATGTCATTTTAAAATAGATCATAGAACCAATAGAAAATTTCATTTTAAATTACAATAAGATAACATATCAAAATGTATGGGATGCAGCTAAAACAGTCCTTAGGGGAAATTTTCTATCTTTATAAATACTTTCATCAAAGGACAAATGAGTAATTTGGTTATGTAACTTAAAAAAAATAGACAAATGAAAAGTTCCTATCTATACACCAAAACAGAAATTCTGAAAATCAAATCTGAGACTTGGGGTGGCTAGGTGGCCTAGTGGATAAAGCACCGGCCCTGGAGTCAGGAGTACCTGGGTTCAAATCTGGTCTCAGACACTAAATGATTACCTAGCTGTGTGGCCTTGGGCAAGCCACTTAACCCCTTTGCCTTGCAAAAACCTTAAAAAAAAAATCTGAGACTTAAAAACTGAAAGAAAAGTTGAATGGTAAATACAACTAGAAGCTTTTAATTGGCTAATATGATTTTTAGAAGAGAGGAAAACCAAACTTCCCATCAGAAATATAAAAAAAGGAAAATTTATATCAGAAGTTTAAAAATGGAAAATTTATAACAAAAGGAGAGGAAATACAAGAAATTATTAAAACATATTTGTCTAATTATGTATCAGCAAAATTATTAGATGAAATGAGTACTTTTTTACTTAGATTTACAGCAAAAG
This sequence comes from Macrotis lagotis, assembly GCF_037893015.1. Classification (NCBI taxonomy): domain Eukaryota; kingdom Metazoa; phylum Chordata; class Mammalia; order Peramelemorphia; family Peramelidae; genus Macrotis; species Macrotis lagotis. The sequence continues at coordinate 448,997,330 of NC_133666.1, read as the reverse complement.
AAATAGATTATTTAAATGACCCAATATCAGAAAAAGGAAATCGATAAAGTATAAATGAATTCATAAGGAAAAAATCTCCAATACTAGATAACTTACTAGGGAATTCTATTAAACATTGAAAAAAACACTTTTTCAGTCAAGAATTTCAAGGGATTTAATAAAAAAAGTGAAAAAGAAGGGGGCTTAGCCCTACCTAATCTAAAATTATATTATAAAGCATCAGTCATCAAAACTGTTTGGTATTAGCTAAGAAATAGAGTGGTGGACCAGTGGAATAGACTAGGTGCAATAGCAAGAGATGATTATAGTAATCTGCTGTTTGATAAACCCAAAGAGTCCAGCTATTAGGATAAAAACTCTCTCTTTGATAAAAACTGCTGGGAAAATTGGAAGTTAGTATGGAAGAAAATTAGATTAGATCAACATCTCATACCCTTTACCAAGATAAGATCCAAATGGATACAGGATTTAGACATAAAAAAACAATACTATAAGCAAATTAGAAGATCAAGGACTAGTTTACCTGTCAGAAAGGGGAGCAGTTTATGACTAAGGAAGAGATGGAGAACAATACCAAAAACAAACTAGTTGATTTTGATTACATTAAATTGAAAAGCTTTTGCACAGATAAAACCACTGTGACCAAGATCAAAAAATGTAGCAAACTGGGAAACAATCTTTACAACTAATGATTCTGACAAAGGACTCATTTCTAAAATATACAGAGAACTGAGACATATTTTTAAAACAAAAAGCCATTCCCCAATGGTCAAAGGATATGCAAAGGTGATTTACAGATGAGGAGATCAAAGCAATCCATAGCCATATGAAAAATTGCTCTAAATCATTAATTATTAGAGAAATGCAAATTAAAGCTTCTCTGAGGTACCACCTCACACCTCTCAGACTGGCCAATATGACCAGAAAGGATAATGATCATTGTTGGAAGGGTTGTGGGAAATCTGGGACACTATTACACTGTTGGGAGCTGTGAACTCATTCAACCTTTCTGGAGAGAAATTTGGAACTACACCCAAAGGGCAATAAAAATATGCATCCCCTTTAATCCAGCAATACCACTACTGGGTCTATACCCTGAAGAGTTGATGGAAAAGGGTAAAAACATCACTTGTACAAAAATATTCACAGCAGCCCTGTTTGTGGTGGCAAAGAATTGGAAATCCAGTTAATGTCCTTCAACTGGGGAATGGCTTAGCAAACTGTGGTATATGTATGTCATGGAACACTATTGTTCTATTAGAAACCAGGAGGGACGGGAACTCAGGGAAGCCTGGAGGGATTTGCATGAACTGATGCCGAGTGAGATGAGCAGAACCAAAAAAACACTGTACACCCTAACAGCAACATGGGAGTGATGTTCAACCTTGAAGGACTTGCTCATTCCATCAGTGCAACAATCAGGGACAATTTGGGGCTGTCTGCAATGGAGAATACCAGCTGTATCCAGATAAAGAATTGTGGAGTTTGAACAAAGTTCAAGGACTGTTCCCTTTAATTTAGGGGGAAAAAACCATATATCTTATTGTCTGATCTTGTTATCTCTTATACTTTCTGTTTCTTCCTTAAGAATATGATTTCTCTCTCATCACACTCAATTTGGATCAATGTACAACATGGAAACAAAGTAAAGACCAACAAATTGCTTTCTGTGGGTGGGGTGGGGTGGGGTGGGGAGGGAAGTAAGATGGGGGGGTGGAAATTGTAAAACTCAAATAAAATCTTTAATAAAAAAAAGAAAAAAGAAAAAACACTTTTTCGAACACTTTTTTTATGACGCAAATATGGTCTTTATGCCTAAATCAGGAAGAAACAAAGCAAGGAAAGAAACAATAAGTCAATATCCCCAATGAATACCAACACACAAATTTCAAATAGAATATTAACAAGGAAGTCACAACAATATATCAAAAAGGTTATATACTATGACGGGGTTGGATACATACCAGGAATGGTTTCAGAACCAATGGTTTCAGTAACAAAAATAAATAAAAGTATATGATTATAGTAATATATGTTGAAAAGACTGACAAAATCCAACTCCTATTTCTACTGAAAACACTAAAAAGCATAGATTTAAGTGGACTTTCCTTAACATAGTAATTTGTATCTTTCTAAAATCTAAAGCAAACATTACATTTAATGCATAAAGGTTGGAAGCCTTTCCAAAAGATCAATAGTATAGCAAAGGTGTCCGTTAGCACTATTGCTATTTAATATGATGATTGAAATGCTAGTTAAAGAAGAGAAGACAAGAAAAAGAAATTGGGGGGGGGGGAATGTAGGCAAGAGGAGTATAAAACCCTACTCTCTTCTCATATCCTTAAGTTTCTGACAAAGAAAGGTCTTTTTTCCTTGCCAAAAAAAAAGTGAATTATCCCCTTTCATCTTTTCTAATTGAGTTCATTCTCAATTAACTCCTCTATCCCTTGAATCTTCAACCTATCTTTATGTTCTGGTTTCTTCCCTAATGATTTCAAATATGTTCAAGTTTTTGCCATCCTTAAAAACCTTCACTAGATCCTGCCACACCCTCAATTCTATATGTATTCTCTTTCCCAACCAAGCTCCTTGAAAAGAACTGTATACAATTCCTGCCTCCATTTCCTTTCTTCTTACTCACTGAGGAACCCTTTACAATGTGATTTCCAACCTTATCATTTAAGTGAAGCTGCTTTTTCAAAGTTATTAATGATCTCTTTTTTTCAAATATTTTATTTGTTTATTTTTTCCAATTATATACAAACATAGCTTTCAACAATCAGTTTTTTGTAAGGTTTTGAGTTTCGCGTTTTCCTCCCCTTCCTCCCTTTCCTCTCCTCTCCCCCTGATAGAAAGCAATTTAATATAGGTTATATATGTATAACTAGGTTAAACATATATCCATATGAATCATGTTGTGAAAGAAGAATCAAAGGGAAGAAAAAAATATGAGAAGGTAAAAAGCCATAATACATAAAATAAATTTTAAAAATTGAAAATAGTAAGCTTTGGTCTACATTCAGATTCCATGGTTCCTTTTCTGAATTGCCTAGTATTTTCCATCATATGTCCTTTAGAATTGTATTTGATTACTGCACTGCAGAGAGCAAGTTTATCATAGTTGTTCCTCACACAACCCCAAGAGGTTGGTGTGTACAGTGCTCTGATTTTGCTCACTTCACTCAGCATCAGTTTATGCAAGTCTTTCCAGTTTTTTCTAAGTCCCATTCCTCATGATTTCTTTTTTTGTAAATTGTAATTTAATTTAATTTTTCCAGTTACTTGCAATAGTAGATTTTCAACATTCATCCATTTGCAAATTTATGAGTTCCACATTTTTCTACCACCCTCCCTTCCTTCCCCCTCCCCATAGTGGTGAACAATCTGACAAAAGATGTACATGTGCATTCATAACTAACATATTTCCATATTAGTCGTGTTGTAAAAGAGGAATTAGAACTAAGGGAAAATAAAAACCATGAGAAAGAAAGGAAAAATCCTATTTACCTTTACAGGTATGATCACTAACTCTATTTCACTCCATACTATCTTTTCCTTTTTGTACTTTTCTCTTTCTCCTTCCCTTATCCTTCCTCACCAATGTTTTGCTTCTGACTGCTGCCTTTTGATCAACCCTTCTATCAACCCTTTCCCCTTTCCTTCTCCCTTTCCCCTTTTACTTTTCTTTTTAACCTTTACTTTAATGGTACCTTTATTTTTACTTTCACTCTTCCTTTTATCAGTCTCTTCTACCCCTTTCTTTCCTCTCCTCACCCCCTATTTTTCTGTAAGACGTGATAAATTTTTTAACCCATTGTATGTTATTCCTTCTTTGTGCCAAATATATTGAAAGATTTACTCGGTGCACATACCCTCCTTTCTTTCCCTCTACTTTAATAGGTCTTTGTACATAATAATGTGATGTTATTTATTCTTAGCATAATCCTTATTTTCATGTCTTGATTTTTTTAAACCTGTCCTGTACCCAAATCGCTATCAAGATAGATTCCTTTTATCTGTCCTGATAGAAGTACAATTCTCAAGATTTGATTGATTGATTGATTTATAAGCAACCTTACCTCATAGTCACTTCAAACCCATGGTCTCTGTCCAAGTACACTGTCCCATTAGAAATACAATTCTCAAACATCATAAACATAATCAAAATATAATCAATTTTTATAACACACCTTTCTTTTCAAGTACCCTTTATGGAAAACAAGCCTCATGAACTAAAATATCATGTAAAGCCAAATCACTCAAGAGTTAAGTTATTTCATCTTATCTACACCTTTTGTTTAAATATGTTCCTTTCAATTGTCCTAAGATTTAACTAAGGCCCCCCCCTTCCATTCTCCTTTTTTTTAGGAATCTCTTGGGTCCTGTATTTGAGGATCAAATTATCTGTTTAATTTTGATTTTTTTAATCAGGAAAGTTTGAAAGTCCTCTGTTCCATTGAAAATCTTTCCCCTTGAAGGAATTTTGCAGGGCAGTTGATTCTTGGTTGCAGTTCAAGCTTCTTTGCCCAGATCCTCTGATTCTTTAATTTTGAAACTGTTAAGTCCTGAATAATCATAAACGAGAATCCCTGGTATTTAAATTGCTTCTTTTTGTCTGCTTTCAGCATTTTCTCCTTTAGCTGATAATGTAGAAGTTTGACTACAATATTCTTGTAGTTTTTCTTTTTATTTTTTGAGTTTTTTTTTTTTTAACAGGCTTGCCCAAGGCCACACAGCTAGGTAATTATTAAGTGCCTGAGGCTGGATTTGAACTCAGATACTCCTGACTCCAGGGACGGTACTCTATCCACTGCACTGGCCGCCTCCATGTAGTTTTTATTTTGGGATCTCTTTCTAGGGGTGATGGATGGATTCTTTCAAGGACTATTTTATGTTCTTGTTCAAGGATATCAGTATAGTTTTTTCATGATAATTTACTGCATGATATTGTCCAGGTACTTTTTCTGATTGGGACTTTCAGGTAGAGCAATAATTTGTAAGTTCTCTCTCCTGGATTTATTTTCCTATCATTTTCCCCAAGAGGTACATTTTCTTCTTCTTTTTTTTTAGCCTTTTAGTTTAGTTTTATGTCTCACAGTCATTCATTTCCATTTGTCTAATCTTAGTTTTAAAGGTTTTATTTTCTTCAGTTAGCTTTTTGTCTTTTCCAATTGGTTAATTTTATTTTCCAGTTGATCAATTTTTCTTTTAAAATTGTTTTCTTCAGTTAATTTTTCATAATTCTCTTATATATTTCTTATTTCTTTTATCCATTTTTCTTTTTTCCTTTCTTCTTTGGTTTTTAAAAAATCCTTTTTGAACTTTTCAAGAGGACCAATTCATCAACCCCTTAGAGGCTTCATATATAGGCATTTTGTCACTGCTTTCCTCTTCTGCGATGCCTTTTTTTTATCATCCCTATCAGAATAGTAGCTGTCAATGGTTAGTGATTCTTTTTGTTTATTTTTCTAGTCAGTTGAGCTCTATTTCTGTGGTATAGGGTGTTTAGTCCCAAGTTTTTTTTGTTTTTTGTTTTTGCTGGCAGCCAGGGTTTTGGTCCCTGGCTTTCCACTCTGGCTTTCCTGGGGTCCCCAGTTTGCTCCCTGTGCTAGGTTGGCCCAATGGTGCACCAGTTTCCTAGGATTCAAAACCTTGCTCTGTAAACCGGAATTCAGACTCTTACTGTTGGCAGAGCTTCTCTGAGACCTTGACTAGACTGTGGCTAAAATGGGCTGTGACCTCTTGCTGGCTGGCCTCACCAGCCTACACTGGGCTATACTCCTTTTTAAATCGTGTGACAGACTTTTTCCTAAAGTTCCTCCAATATATCTCACTGTAAAAGTTGTTTTACTGGGTTTTTTTTTTTTTTTTTTGGTTGGGTTCTGTCACTTTAGGATCTGTTTAGAGGGTTCATTAAACGTTATTTTGGGAAAAGTCTTAATGATTTCTTAATTGCCAAGTCTGATAGCCTTTTAACCTATCTGCTGCATTTGTCATTCTTGACCACTCTCTCCTTATGGATACCCCTTTCATGTTTTTTTCTTTTCCCTACTTCCTCCTTGAGAAGGCAAGCAATTTGATATAAATTATACATGTGCAGTCATGTAAAGCATTTTTCCATCTTAGCCATGTTGCAAATGACAACACAGACCAAACAAAAACAACAAAAAAGAAAAATAAATTTTAAAAATTTATTTAGATCTGCATTCACACTCCATCAATTCTTTCTCTGGAGGTGGAAAGCATTTTTCATAAGACCTTCAGAATTGTTTTAGATCATTATATTATTGAGAATAGTTAAGTCATGATCATTGTACAATTTTTCCGTTACTGTGTACAATGTTTTCTTGATTCAGTACACTTCACTTGGCATCATTTCAAATACATTTTTTAGGTCTTTCTGAAAGCATCCTGCTTATATTTCTTATAACACTAAAGTATTTCATCATATACCATAACTTGTTCAGCCTTTCCCCAATTGATGGACATCCTCTTAATTTCCAACTTTTGCTACCTCCTAAAATTTGCCATAAACATTTTTTGCATAAATAGTCCCTTTTCTTTTTTTAAACCTTTTTGGGATATAGAACTGGTAGTGGTTTATTTTTTATTTTTTTATATTTTTCCCCCTTTTTTGTGTAAAGCAATGGGTTTAGGTGACTTGTCCAAGGTCACACAGCTAGGTAATTAGTAAGTATCTGAGCCTACATTTGAACTCAGGTCCACCTGATTCCAGGGCCAGTTGCTCTATTCACTATACCACCTAGCTACCCTTAGTAGTGGTTTATTACTGGGTCAAAGGGTATACTCAGTTTTATAACCCTTTGAGCATAGTTCCAAATTGTTCTCCAGAAAGGTTGGATCAGCTCATAACTCCATCAATAATGTATTAGTGCCCTAATTTTTCCATGCCTCTTCCCACATTTGTCATTTTTCTTTTCTTTTCTATTATTTATTTTGATAGGTATGAAATAGTACCTCACCATTTGTTCTAATTAGCTAGCATTTCTTTAATCAATAGTGACAGCATTTTTTCATATGACTAGAGATAGCTTTGATTTCTTCTGAAAACTGCTATTCATATTCTTTGAACAATTTTCACTTGAGGATGACTCATATTCTTATAAATTTGACTTAGTTTTCTTAGTATTTGAAAAATGAGGCCTTTATCAGAGAAACTTGTAAAGCTGTCCCTTTCCAATTTCCTGCTTTCCCTCTAATCTTGGTTGCCTTGGTTTTGCAAACCTTTTTTAATTTAATGTAATCAAAATTATCCATTTTATGTCCCATAATGTTCTGTATATCTTGTTTTGTCATAAAGTCTTCACTTATTTATATATTTGATAGGTAAGCTATTCTATACTCCTTAATTTGCTTAGATGTCTTCTTTTATATTAAAAAAAATGCCCATTTTAACTTTATCTTGTTATACAAAACTAGGAGTTGGTTTTATAGGAAAAACCAATAAAACAGATAAACTCTTAGAAAATTTGATTAAAAAGAAAAAAATTACCAATATCAAAAATTAAAAGGGTGAACCAATGAAAAGTACATTAAAGCAATTCTGCCCAATTATCTGCCAATAAATCTAATAACCCAAGTGAAATGACTGAATATTTACAAAAATATAAATTTCCCAGATTAACAGAGAGGAAATTGAATACTTAAATAATCCTAATTTAGAAAAAAAAATTAACAGGCCATAAATGAACTTTCTAAGAAAAATTCCCAGGATTAGATAGATTCACAAGTAAATTCTACCAAACATTTAAATATAAGTTAAATTCTAGTACTACATAAAATTATTTGGAAAAATGGACAAAAAAGAAGTCTTACTAAATTCTGTTTTTTATAAGTTTTCTTTTTCTATATCCTTTGCTGGGTTTATATTCATGTAATATCTCATATGTGTTCAGGCTTTCCCTGAACACACACAAACAGAAAGACATCCACACACAATGCAGACATATACATCCAATCTCTCCCATGAGATTTTTCTTAAGTTACTCATTAACAATTGCCTTTTGGACATTAGAAATAGGGTGTTTCAGAGACATTTCAAACTCAATAGGTTCAAATCTGAACTCACCATTTTCTCTCTCAAACACTCTTTTCTTCCAAATTTCACAATTTCTGTGAAAGGCATTACCATTCTTTTAGTGGGCAGGGTTCATAACTGTAATGTTATCATAAATATAAATTTTACTCTTTCTATTTTTACAACATATCTTGAAAATGTTCCCTTTTCTTCACACACACACACACACACACACACACACACACACACACACTCACACTCATACACATATATAGTGTTACCGTTTTAGGTCAGATTTTTGTCACCTCCTACATAGATTATTGTAACAATGTCCTGATTGGTCTCCCTTCCTCAAGTCTCTTCCCACTCCAGTTCATCATACACACTGTTACCACAGTAATTTTCCTGAAGTATAGATCTGACCATATTTTCCATCCCTTCAATTTCATAAAACTTAGTAGTTGCCTATTCATTCAATTAAAATAATATAAATTGGTCTGTTTAACTTTCAGTCTTGTGCATCCTGGACCCAACCTCCTTTCTAGACTCTGGGGAAGAACTGGATACTTGTTAATCTAGAAGTCTCTATTTCAATCCACCATCCCTAGAACTTTCCAAACTAATACTCCTCCCAACCCAGCATTCCCTCCAGTAGAAAGTAGTCTCTTCCTTCAAGAAGGTTTAGTTCCTTGAGGGCAGGAACTTTATCTGTTTTTGTATTTATATACTAATTGCTTAACAGTGCTTGTCATGTTTGGGAAATTAAGGCATGCTTTTTCATTCATTCATTCATCATTTACATGTATAAAAGTCCTTTAAGACAGGGAGAATGACTGGATTTAGTAGTGAGGGAATGTTTAGGGGTGAAAAAACCCTCAACAAATCTAGTTTTAGACTGAACTTCCCAGATCTTCATATGGCATACATATATGGGATATATACATTATCAGAGAAATGTCCCTTTCTAAACCTCAGAACTCAATGAGTGAAGATCAGCTGGAAAGAGTGAGGAGTGAGCAAGGTTAATCTATGTTACTTTATATATATATACATATATATATATATAATATATATGAGCTCTATTAGATGAAACAGATAAAAATTCAAACAGATTAAAACACTTTTCCAAATCGACATCCAAACTGACAACTAGGTTTTAAAAGTAACAGTCAATAAACCCTCAATTCTTCCCTTTCATTTTCTCCTACCTCATTATCCACTAAAACTCTGCCATCCTCTGGCTTCTTTCCATGGGGTAGGGGAGGGGGAGACCAAGGAAACACCCCTTTCCAACTGCCAGAATACGATAACATTTGTCCTATCCACCCCCAAAACCAATTAAGATAATTTACTTCTCTGCATCTCAGTTTTCTTCTCTTTAAATAAAATTAACAATATTTTTCCTATCTACCTTTCAGTTAGTTGTTATAAGGATCAAGTGAGATAAACTAATATAATGTGTATTGTAAACCTTACAATGCTACATAATTATCAGTTATTTTATTACCTTCTTCATGGGGTTGTTGATTGAAAACTCTCTGTAAAAATATTATTTGATAAACCCATAGCATTTATAAAGTACCTACTGTGTTCGGGAATTCAAAGTCAAAAATGGATATCTCTTCCTTCCAAGATCAAACCCTCCTCTCTTCCAAATATCCCTATTAAAGCAGAGAGCACCACCATCCTCCTAGTCACCCAGGCTCCCAACCTTAGATATCATCCTGTTTCTTATTCCCTCTCAATCATCCTTCCCATTCAATTTGTTGCCAAGTCCTATTATTTCTATCTTCACAACATTTCTTCTCTCTGAATCCTCTCTTCCGTGATATCGACACCCCCCTCCCCTTTTGCTGGTTGCGATCACCACAAATCTGGACTATTGAAATGCCTCTTTCCACCACTCAGTTATCGAAATGACCTTACTAAAGCATAGGTCTGACCAATATCAATCAATCCCTCCTACCCCCCAGTCTATAAAGATTTATTTTTATATTTGATCTCTGGCTTTAAAAATTTCTCCTAATCTGACCCCTTCTTACCTTTTCAGGCTTCTTAAACTTTACTCCTCCTTTCTGCACACTCGACTCCATCTCTAGAACCTGCACTTTCACTGAATACCTCCGAATACTCTCAGCTTCCCAGGTTTCCTTTAAATTTACCTTTTGCAGGGGCCCTTTCCTAATCCACATTAATGAGAGTGGCTTTCTTCTGAGATTATCTCCAATTTATCCTGTATATATCTTGTTTATAGAAAATTGTTTGCTTGTTGTCACTTGCTTTAGACTGTAAGCCCCTAGAGGATAAGGACTCTGCTTTTCTTCAGGTCCCCAGTGCTTAGTACAGTGTCTAGCCTATAAGCACTTAACAAAGGTTGGTTGATATGAGTGCTTTCCAAAGAGAGATTTGTTCATACATAAATATATACCAAGGAAGTCTACATAGTATGATTAAAGATAAATACATGGTAATTATCTTTTTGTAGAGAAGAATTTCATTTAGTCCACAAACTGTTTTTGGGGTGTTAATGGAGCTTTGTGTCTTATTTTTGCTCTAAAATTGATGAGTGAATAAGATTTTGTCTTTAGAATGATCTACCACTGCAGTCGTTATTAAACTCTTTACAATGATCTCACGAATGGCATAATAAGTGCCAAGTATATCCATTATTGTTATAATTATTTGAATGCATTGCTTTTTTGTTTTTGTTTTTGCCATCAGTGAATTTTGTTGCAGCCACTCAATGCTGGGGGGAGGGGGGAGTTGGAGGGAGAGAGATTTGCTTTTTATTTAGGACAGCAAACATTCTGCTTTGCTTTTGGCAAGAATTCTTGGTAGTGATTACAAGAAGGGCATTTCTGACCCTCATTAACTACCTGCCTTATCTAATGGCTCCAGCTCATTTAGCTTGGACGATTTCCCTTTTGAAAGGTAATGCCTAAGCAGAATGAAGCCTGTAAGCACTAGTTTCTTCTTTACCTTGATACCTCATAAAAATTCCCTTAAACATGTTATCCCTTTCTCCTCATAAATCTTGTATTAAAGAGGGTACTAGATCAAGCAGGCACCCTAACTTTTCAACATGTGAGAAGAGAGAACTCCAGAAGTCAAAGGGACAAATATCCAGCTTGGCTCCTACCCTGTACTTTCTCTGATTCCACCTTTTCATCTAATCAGGTCCATACCTGCTTTGCAGAGGTACCCAGACCAGTTTGAATATACTACTTTTGTCTTTTCTGAGATTAAACTGATGAAATCTCTGTACTCGGAGTGAAATATAGTACATTGAGCCAACAAACAACTGTTACTTTGAGAAGAGACTATAGTCTGAAAATTGTTCAGGTCTAAGAGGAGAGACAGATATAACACTAGACTTGTAATCAGGAAGAAGCATCTTCCCGAATTCAAATTGGGCCTCAGACACTTACTAGCCTTATGAAACTTGGAAAGTTACTTAACCCTGTTTGCCTCAGTTTTTCTTCTCCGTTAAATGAGCTGTAGAAGGAAATGACAAATCTCTCTAATATCTTTGCCAAGAAAAGCCCAAATGGGTCACAATTGAAATAAAAGAGGAGGGAGGATGGGTATGCTGAATGATTTTCAACTTGGACTAATTATTTATGAAGCTATCTTTTAAATGGAAGGAGTTTTCTTCCTGCAGCTCATGTAGACATAACCACACTCATTCAGACAATGCATATGCTGAAATGTAGGACTGTTGGCAAAGGATGACATTGAAGACAAGGTTCTACTACTTCATTAAAAAGTCATGCCCCACATGCTTGGCATTTCTAGTGGTACCTTAAGTCATAATCCTCAAAATCTTTCTTGGGGAGGGGATTTGGAAAGGAGGAGGTGGTAGTGATGGGTGTCATTTGTGGTATAAGAAAACTAAAGTAGAGAGGTTATCTCCTTGAATAAAATCTTCATCCCTGAGCTAGGTTTGTAAATACTTTCTGCCATTATCCTTGGAAGTGTGGGCCCATGGAGAGCTCTCCAGGGAACAGAGAGGAAGACATGGTCTGGCTTGACTTTGAGCAATGGGAACCACTGTTGATCTCTCAGAAAACACAGAAGGGGTCTTAGAAGCTACTTGCTTTACATGAGGAAACTGGAAGGTTTTCTCAAGGTCAAAAGGTAGCAGAGGTGTCATTTGAACACAGATCTATTGATACCACATCTTTTCCTTTTATCTGATTGCCTTTCAGAGAGTTTCCTGGAATTGTGGAAAAGGAGATAACTGAGGATTAGATTTCAGTTCCATGTAGAATTTTTTATACAAAAATTAATTTCATAAACTGATTGATACAAAGAGACCTCAGTCATTTTGGCAATGACTTGCTAAAAATAAGATAATAAGCCTTATCACTAAAATACAGGTTGAAAATAGTGTAGTTAGATAGAGGATCAGAACTATATCTTTTTATTTTGATGTTGTTATTTACCCAGTCAACATTTATTTATTTTTTTAATTTTTTTTTAGGTTTTTGCAAGGCAAACGGGGTTAAGTGGCTTGCCCAAGGCCACACAGCTAGGTAATTATTAAGTATCTGAGACCAGATTTGAACCCAGGTACTCCTGACTCCAAGGCTTTATCCACTATGCCACCTAGCCGCCCCCAGTAAACATTTATTAAGCATCTATTTGTATACAATACCTTGGGTGCAGAGAGACCTACAAAGATAAGACATGGTCCCTGGATTTATAATAATAGCTTACATTAATTATGGTATTTTAAGATTTAAAAATGTGTTTCTTACAATAACCCTATACATTAGCTTGCAACAATGTGCAATGAAAAACTTGATAAATGTGTTTTAGTGATGATGCTGATGATAATTGTATGTAGGGTAATAAAAATAGGTAAAATATCAAAATTGCCCTTGCCTTCTCCACTGTCTTTTTCTAAATTCCTTCTCCAATGTGCCATCATGGTACAGAAGGCATTCAATTTTGGAAGCCTGTCAGAGCAATATAAGTGCTGGCAATTTTCACCAATCTGAAAGGCTCTAAGTATATACTCAGTAATAAACTACATGATGTTGATTGAAGCCTAGCTAAGTGTAAAGAAGCTCATGAAAAACTCCTGAATTTTTTTGGCCACTATTACTAAAACCATTTACTAAGATGTTGAAAGTTGACAATCTGTATTTGGTGGAAAGGTCAAAATATCAAAGACTTACAGCTCAAAGGGACCTTATTGATTATCTGACCAATTCTTTCATTTTATAGATTAAAAAATTGAAGCTCAGAAAGTTAAGTAACTTGCCCAAGGTTAAACAAATAGTAGACAGTGGAACCAAGGACTCCAAATCCATTGCTCTACCTGCTGCCCCCCTCCTCTTTGTTGAGTTTTAAATGACTGGAATATCTGCAAATCAATCTGTTTCACTTGACTTTGAGTCTCATTATAATGGCAACAATGGACTTGACAATTATATAATAATAATAATAGCTAACATTTGTATAACACTTCTATAACTCTTTGCATATATGCTGCATTGCAATTAATTAAGATTTCACTTCATTTAACATTGAGATTTTAAAATGGTTAACAAAACATGCCCTTTTCCTCTCTCCTCATGTCATTTGAACAGTCCTGTTTCATAAAATAATAGCTTATCAGAGTTGGGTAAACTGTCAGGGAATACCTAGTACAACCTTTAACTGTGCCTACAACACATAATGCCTAAGGTAGGGTCACCAATCTAAACCATCCCACCCCACCAAAGAAGAGGACCAATTCTTTTGTAATTTTTTGTCTTAGAGGATTGCCTGTGGACACAACACATTTAACTGCCATGCCCAGGGTCATGTAACTGGTACCAGTCAGAGGACTATCTTAGCTTTCCATATTCTGGGATTGGTTCTCTCTCTGCCTTACCTGACTCCATTTCTATGAAAGTAATCTTAGGATATATATTCCATTTCACAATTGTGATCTTCAATAAGGCAGCCACAAAAGAGCCTATTTAAAATTCTGGAGTTGGGGGGGGTAGGAAAAAAAATTAACCTTGAATTTGGCTCTAAAAATCTTATTTTGAATCTGAACACAGACATGTATTATCTTTGTAATTCTGGGCAAAACACTAAATTTTTATTAGTTCTAGTTTTTTCTTCTGTAAAATGGGAACAAAAAACTCATTTCATCTGCCATTTTTAAAAATGAAAACATTCAAAAGTACTATATAGATAAATGTGAATTTTTATTAAATGCTACAGATTGTAATATAATATTGCCATTATAAAGAACTGATGGCATTGCTTTTTCAAATTGTCATCCAAGGGACATCATATTAGTCCACCTAAAATGCAATAAATTTAATTTCTTTGATAGTGATTTTTCTTCTGAAATATATATGCTGTTATATATTTACACATATCCATTCACTTTTACTTTTATATGTAAACAGGAAAGAAGAAATGAAGGAGGGAAGAAGGAAAGAAGGAAGAGAGGGAGGGAGGGAAGGAAGGGAGGAAGATAAAGGAGAAGAGAGGGGAGGAGAAAGAAAGGAAGGGAAGTAAGGAGAGAGAAGGAAGGATGAAGGAAGAAAAAAGAAAAGAAGGGGAAGGAGGAATGAAGGAGGGGAGAGATAAAGGAAGGAAGGAAGAGGAAAGGAAAGGAAAGAAGAGAGGTAGTGAGGAGAATAAAGAAGTCAGGAAGGAATAAAAAAGACAGGAAGGGATGAAAAAAGGGAAATGGCAACAAAGTTGATAGAATTTCATCCAGGCTTGGAAAGGGAACATAAAACAGCAGCATTACCGTATGCCTTGTTTAAGGGATTAAGCAAGATATTGTATTTTGTTTTTATGTTTATTTGACTGTTTTAGTTGATGATTATTAAGTTTGTAATAATAATTAATAATAATAATAATAATAAAGGAATGGCAGTATTATTTTCCCAGTATGTCAGGATTTAGAGACTTCAGTTAGGTCATTGGCATAGTTCAAATAGAAATGTGCATTAGATTATTTTAATTGGGTTGACATACTATTTTGTTAGGTCAGAGTGATCAGATGTATGTGCATGTGTATGCTAAGCACACAAAAGAAAGGATTTTAATTTAATGAATCAACCTATTTGGTATTGGCATTAAAACTGGTCAATAGAAGTCTTTTGGCTAAAGTGAGATCCCAATGTTTGGGATTGAAGGATTGGGTTAGGTATTTAGTGGTTTTCTGAGAACAGGAATTGTCAATGAAACGTGTTTATATTGATTAGTCACTTGGAATGGGGACACTGAACATAAGTTTTTAGACCTGTTTAGGGTGTTTTCAAATCATTTTAATCAAATGTTTAATCTATGGCTATGTTAAGATAAAAATCAGTATAAATAAGGATTATAATAAAATTGAGCTAAACATTTATTAAATGTCTACTTTATATAGAACGGAGCACCAGGTAGTATAGCGGATAGTGTGATGGTCCTAGAAGTTTAAATCTGGTCTCAGACATTTACTAGCTGTGTAAGTCACTTAACTCTATATTTCAGTTTTCTCTTCTGTAAAATGAGTTGGAAAAGAAAATGGGAAACCACTCCACTGTCTTTGCCAAGATTCCCAAATGGGATCCCAAAGAGTCAGTGACAATCAAAGAACTAAACAACAACAAAAATATTCAGAATAATGTGCTAGGATCTGGGGGAAGAGACTGGATCTGTGATTTTATTGGTACACAATATATACATAACAGTTATAAAAAATAACTTGCCTTTAGTCACACAACTAGTGTGTGTCAGAGATGAGTTCAAGTCTCCCAGGTTTGTACTGGTTTCTAGGCTGAAACCCATTACACTATCTCTCCTAGGGAAAGATTGCTAAAATTATATAAATCCATTGCCTCTTGGAGTTACAATTGAGATCTAATACAGTGACTTACACAAAGTAGGCTCTAATAAATGCTTTCTTGATTAAACTGAATTAATTGAATCCAATGATTTAGAAACTTCAAGGTAATGATTTTTTTTTGTTTTTTGTTTCAATGTCGAAAAGAAAAACAATAATAACAATAATAATATTTATTATATAGCAATATATTTAATATAATAATTACAACAATATTTTATTATATTATAACATTATATATCAGGGTATTTTATGATATTATTGTAATTATAGCTCACATTTATGTATTATATACAAGGGCTGTAAAGCACATTATACACATGACCGCATCCTCACAATGGATCCTACACTTTTTTTTGTAGGTAAGTGTGATCCTCTACTTACCCATATGAAGTAAATACTGAGGATAGTAAAAATCTTAATTTTTCAGTTAAGGACATCAAGACTGGGAGAAGTTAGGTGATTGTCAGTGGTCACACAACCAGCAAGTGCCAGATGCTGGTTCTACACCTAGGCCTCTCCTGACTCTAAGGCTTGCAATATTTCCACAAAAATTAGTACAAGTCAATATAACAGATGAAACAATCCTGTAAAAGCAGATAAACAAGCTTTCCTAATATTTGAGACAAGACAGTTCAAAATACTTTCCTTTGCTAAAAGTGAGTTTTCTTAAATACAGACTCAATCAAATGTAGATGCATCCAAATGAATTTGCTTCCCAGATTCCACCTTTCCTTGAAGGCTCATTCATAGAATTGTAGATTTAGAGCTGGAAGTGAGCCCAGAGGCCATGTAGTCCAAGGATTTAAGAGACTGACCTAAGGACACAATAGCTCTCTTAGGTGAAGTCTTCCAGTACTATTACAACTATGGTATTCTCTTCATCTTGTGAGCTCACAGGTCTCCTATCTACATTCTTCACTCATCTGATATAGCAACTTGGCACAATGTTCTGCCCTTGGGCTCAGGAAGACCCGAATTCAAATCCCTACTCAGAAGTACTTTTGGTGTGACCTTGGGCAAGTCATTTGACACAATCTTTTTCAGGTTCTGCATTTGTAAAATGGGGGTAATAATAGCCTAATTCTTATAGTTGTTGAGATGATCAAATAAGATAGCTCTTGGCAAACCCTGAAGGGCTATGTAAAGAGCTATTATCACTAAGTATGACTGCCTGCTTACATCTCCTTTTGTTATTCAATTTCCAGAATTCTTTGGATTCCTTAATTCTACTGCACACACAGTAAGTCTTCAAGAAATATTTATTGGCCAAACACTTGCAATAGAGCATTGTAATAAAGTCTCAGCAGAGTATAGGTAATTTTCATTTGGCTGAAAGTTAAATTTTAAAAGAAAGCAACCCTATGAGATGGTGATTATTATTATATCCTCAGTTCACTGATGAGGAAACTGAGGTGGAGAGTCATTTTAATCACTTGTCCAGGGACTGAAGCAAGATTCAAACTCAGCTTTTTGACATTCTAACTCCAGCATTCTATCCACTGTGTTACTTAGCTGCTTTTAAGTAACTGCTTTTAAACTTCTTTTCTGAGAAAGACACAAGAAAGAAGTGAATGACTAGCAGGAACTCATTTTTAAAGAGAACCACCAAAACTAGGGTCAATCTTCATTCCGTTCAGTCTCATTTATCATTTGCATCTACACTAATTCAATTTAATATCACATTAACAATTAACATTTATAAGGATGACTTTTAAAACATACAAGATCCCAAAGAACTTTCTGAATGCTCCAGGACAGATTAAATTATGTTCAGTATAGTTTTATTTGAAGTCCATTTTACTTTAACAATTGAAAATTAATAATCTGCCTATGTTAAAAATTCAGTTAAACAGAATATTTAATTATACAGTTTACCTGTTTTCCTCCTAAACAAGTGAGGATTTATTTATCCTGAAATATAACATATGTACTTCAAGATACATTATTGAATCAGAGATTATATTGGTAAATGAGACAGTGAAGATGATATTTTAATTCAAGTGCCTTCCCTCTCTTATTTCCCATTTATCCTATATTTAGCATGTTTGTATATATTTGTTTACTTGTCATCTGTCTTGGATTGTGAGCTCCTTGAGGGCAGGAACTGTCTTTTTTCCTTTTTCTATCCCCAACTTAATAAATATTTATTGATTGGTGATTGACTAAACATTTTTTCTGCAAGTGATTACATTTTAGATCACAGAATCAAAAATTTTAGAGTTTGGAAGGGACCTCAAAGTCCATCCAGTCTAACCTGTTTCCTGAATAATTCCCTCTACAACATAATTGACAATTGGTTATATGGCCTTGACTTGAAGACTTTATACAAAGATAATGCCAAGTCACCAGAAATGTGTAGAATGATTATGTCAGATGATCTCCCATCTTCATTTTGCACATTCTTAGACTAAAATTGTTACTACTGGGCTCTGCTAAGTAACGTGTATTGCTAAGACAAGCAACTACCAATTATAGTGATATCTCTGCTTTGGAAAAAAAAATAAACTTGTAATTAAAATTTGCAGGTGCAACAATCTTACCACTATGAACCTTAGAGGAAATCTGTGAAATTATCCTGAGCAATTTTCTCTGGAGTAATTTGGAAATTAGCCCACCTGGAGACATAAACCTACAATTTCCTCTGCCATTGTATAATATCAATCTTTATCTTGTCAGAAATGCCAAGGCTCTCTTTGCATTGAGAAACTCTTATCTGAATACCCCAATCCAACAGCAGTGGAGGGCATTTCAAAACATCTGAGCTAGTGGCCCACATTTGTAGTTATGGCTTTTAATATCATAAACACAACCGAAAGTACTGCAGGGCAGAACAAATCTGCCAGCAAAGTATTATGGAGTTGTGGCACCTCAGATACATGTGCAGACTTGAAAGTGTTGTTTCTTGTGCCAAAGCTTGCGTTCCTTTGTAACCACATGCAGTCTTTCTAACTGGCATTTTGAAGACTATGGTATGCTAACACAATGCAATGGAAAACAAGGTTTGTTAAGATACCATTATTTTGTCAGGAATACCTTTGGGGAGATATTGTCTATCAAATCTGCTTGTTATCAGGGGAGGGAGGAGTATGAGGATAGTGTACACATCAGAATGATGTATTTATCTAATACAGAAATTCTGTATTCTACTTGTCGGGTGCAATCTATGCTCTGTATAACTGTGGGCAGACAGTTTCTTAGCTTTGGGCACACTATCTATAAAAGGACAGTGTTGTTTATTTGTAAGAGAGCTTTGGGATCTTTGTTCACAGCCATCATGATTCAAACATCTTTTATCCTTGAGCTTTGGTGGGTTGTCTCTTCATTTAGCTGCTCCTAATTTTTCTGGAGCACCAGAGCTCAGAAAATTTAGAAATGTTTAGAATGCTACCTTTCTTTCTCAGCTGTTTCTATTATTGAAGGCCTGGTATTGAAGGAAAGCTCTGGTGCAGTTACAAAAGTACAAGAACTTGTTATTACTTATTATTGCATAGCTCAATTGTTTTTACATCTTTCCATCTCTGTCCTTCTACTTTTCCACCTACTTATTTGTTCATACTACATTTTACACACGTCTAAACATCAAAGATTGTTGTAATATAAATTCTTTCTAGATGTATGTCTACTTTGAATATGATTAATCCTTTTCAGTTAATTTCATGTTTTTCATTTCTGATGATTAAAAGAGCAATCAGCCTGACATATTTACAGAGGTTCAACAATGTGGAAAGCAGTGGACTGGTCTTAGGTTCCCCTTCGTTATCATCTCTCACCATCATCTTTTTTCACCTCCTCTTCCTGACCTGGCTTGATGATAAGCCTCCTTGGAAGAAGCTTTTTTGGCAAAGAATGGTGCTTTTTCTATAGTTGTATTTTGGATTCCCATGGATGAAGCTTGAGAAACTGATAGCAATTTTTTGGGGGGCTTTTCTGAGCTTTAACAAGTTAGAGAGGGTCTTGATTTGTGCTATATTTAAGTAAATGTATGGTTTCTGGAAAATCTGAGTTCTAACAGGAACTTGAGGAGGAATTATAATGCAAAGGGAATACTGGTCCTCAGTTTCTATCTCATCTTTAGTATAGAGTTGTCATATCCACAAAGGCATTGCCATTTGGTGATGTTTTTTAAAAAACTACATTTTTCAGTTTGCAGTATTAAAAAAATTAAATGGGAAGGGGAAGAAGCATTTACTATATGACAGTGTGCTAAGTACTTTAAAATATCTCAATGATTGGTGAGAATTTGTTGGAAAAACAAATTAATAAATAAAAAAATGTTATTTCAGTTGACCATTGTAGCATCACTACATTGTACTGCTGCCCCGCCCCCCCCCCCCCAATCACAAAGAGTTATACTTTTAAATAGAAGAAATGGACTTTCTTTGTACTTGAAGAGGTGGAGAGGCCTCTTTCACAGTAGGATACTCCAAAAAAAAAAAACAGTCATCATTTAGCCCCAACCTTAGCTCCCACCCCTGCCTCCTCCAACTAAACTTAGTGGAGCTGTGATGATTTAAAACCTGCTGTGAGCATTCACTGCAAAACTCAAACAAATTGGAGGGAAAAAAGGAAAGCAAAAGATAAGGTTGGCTGCCTGAGCATAGCAACTATTTTCTGGGTCTCCATCACCTGCTGCTGTGTGGGGAGTATGTGAATGTGAATAATAACTTTTTGTTTTATTTTGGTTTTTTCCCCTTTCAAAGTGGAGGGATAAAAGAATGTTTGAAATGCATGAAAGCTTTCTGTTTCATACCTGGCTCATTCTAGTTTTTCTTCTTGGGGTGCCAATGTTAAATACTATTGGGAAATGATTTTCAGTGAGGTCATTTCCCTTACCAGTACACAAAATTACCCTGTCAGCACTGCTGTGGTGGTTATCTAGCATAATTTTTAGTCCTGGGGAGAATGAGCATGGTGCCAATTACTTAAGAGGTGCTTATTATGAATAATAGAAAGCAAATATAATTACCACACATCCATTGCACAGGAAATAAGCATAATAAAGAAAACCCTTCAACACAGTCAGATTTATCATCTGTATTTGACAGAGCTTCAATAGGAGGTCTCTGCCTCTCCCCTCACCCTACCCCCTTTCTTTTTCTCTAGTGAATAGAGAAAGGCATGCACTAGAGAAAAGACTGAGACACAAGAAGCAGGAAACAGCAAAAGAATTCCTTCTCCTGAATCAAGAGCATTCCTTGCAACAATTAGAAAAGTCATCCAAAGACCTGGCTATAACTTGAAGGAAATATAGTTTATAGCTCTTCTCTGAAGAAGCAAAAGTAATTTTTAACAAGTTGTCTACAAATATCAGAAGTTATTTCCCACTATTTGTATAATAATATGAACAAGAGTGTGCTGGTAAATGTTTAAGGACTGGTATACCTCCCCCCAAAAAACATAACAAAACAAAAACAAAAACATCCACAGCACACTTTCAATGGGGTTAAGTGATTTGCCCAAGATCGATCACACAGCTAGGTGATTATTGTCAGAGGTTGGATTTGAATTCAGGTCCTCCTGACTCCAGGCCAGTGCTCTATTCATTTCACCACCTAGCTGCCCTACTTTTAAGTATTCTAATATGGACCTTTAACACATTTTCTCCATAATATTGTTAACTGTAAACAATCACAAAACAATAAGTCAATTTATAGCATCTGCCCATTCCTGAGGTATAAATGCCCCCATTGAAAATTTAATAATTGGCTCTCTGAAAGCTGTAAGACAAGCTGGTTCCCACCTGTCTCTGTTTTATAACTCACATTTATGTGGTACCTTGAAGCTTGCAAAGTATTTCTTCACAACAATAATCTGAGGTTGGAATTACAAGTACTGATATCTCCATTTTTAGGAGGAAGGAAATGGAAATTCAGAAAGATTAAATTACTTGTCCAGTATCACTGCAGGGACAGAATTTGATCCTTGGTCTTCTTATTTTAAGTTCTGCATCATTCTAAAATCATAGTTATATAAATAAAGCAATACTATATAGTGTAAAATTCATTTTCAAGCTATTATAATTTTTGGCTACTGCTATTCTTTCCATTTATATGGTTGTACTCATTGTGTATATTGTTTTCCTGGTTACTCTTACTTCATTTTGCAACAGTTCATGTAAATCTTTCTATACGTCTTTCTATTTATCATGTTCATTATTTCTTACTGCAAAGTAATGCTCTATTACTTTCATCTACCACAATTTGCGTAGTCATTTTCCTATCAGTGAGAGTTCTTTCCTATTACAAAAATTGCTGCTATACATACTTTGGCTTATATCGATCTTACTTTTTGTAATTGAACTTTTCAGGGTATAAGCCTATAAGTGGAATATCTGGGCCAAGTACATGAACATTTAATTTCTTCAGTTGTCCTGATACATATCTGGCCACTCAACCCAGATAACTCTGGAGGAGAGAGTAAATCTGGTGATTTAGTACAGAATTCTGTCACTAAAATCCATTCTTGTGCTTGTCATGGTATCACCTCCCTGATGTCATGGTCTTCTTTGAGAACAAAGGACAAACATCATCAGCATCATCAAACTACAGAAGGGGACTGGCCTATGACAGATCCCTTTTCTGTGTTGGTGTAGGATCAGTGTGAACTTCCCCAACATTTGTTCTCAACTCAATTCTTCCCTCCTCCCCCTTCCCCTCTGTCCCCCCCACACACTTTCTTATAACTCTGTGAAACAATCACTATGAACATCACTATTGACTTCTGAGCAGAAGTCCTCTCTATGGGGCATTTTTCATATTCATGGCAAAATGGACTGTATTTTTTTTTTTCCACTACCCACTAGGTAAGGTGTTTAGGAAGACCCAGTAGTTCTTTCAGATGAGTAGGGGACTCTTTTATGCTGTGCAAGAATGAATCAGAGTCATTAGTCACTGAAATTAGATATGTTCTTGGATAAGAATGGGGCAAAGTCATATATTTTACAAGAATGTGGGACAACCAGCCAGCTAATAGCATGCCTTTCCTTTTTGTAGTGCTTACTGCTTTGTTGACAGCCTGAGGATGTATTTTTTTTTATTGTCACAGTTGAACTTGGCAATAGAACTTTTGTCTTCTGTGATACTAACGCCATAGAATATTTATATCTGAGAACAAAACCACCTGAAGTATCTGGAAAACAATTAGAATACTCTGGAGTCTACATCTATAAGGAAGATTAAAAGCAATTGGTTATAGATATACTGGGCTAAAATAGAAGTCTTCCTTCTCCCTGTTTATTAATCTGGGCCTTTAATTATTAAAAAAAACTACTATAAGTTCTTTTCATTATATAATTCCATGACACCATTTTAATTGTGCAAAGTTTTCCTGGGTATTATTTTGAGATTTTTGGTAAAAATCCTTCCACTTAATGAATGACAGTTGTAAGAACGCTTAATTCAATTCATTTAAACTCCATTAACATTTATTAAGAACTCTCTGTGTGTGCTAGGTACTAGGTGGGAGTCAGGAGGACCTGAGCTCAAAACCAGTCTCAGACAGTTGACACTTACTAGCAATGTGACTCTGGGCAAGTCACTTAACTCCAATTGTCTCACCAAAAATAAAAAAAAAGAAAGAAAAAGAGAAAGAAAAGATATTATGGGTTCATGCCCTCATAAAACTTAGTTTTAGAAATGGAATTAGCATCAGCACAAATAACCTTAACTACAAAAAGCAACAGACATAAGTGAGTAAGAAGAAAGGTGCAAAGAATTATATAAGATTCAGAGAGGGATATGTCCATTACCATTTGAGGGGACCAAAGAAGGATGTCTAGAAGTCATATTTGAACTAGACCTTGGCTTAAAGCATGAGAAAAACATCCAAAGGAGAGTGGGAAGGTATTACAAGTACAGTTTGTTCCCGAAGTCTTAAAACAGCCTTAAACTTTAATAACTTTAGAAGTATTAATGCTACAAATTTACAAAAGCACTTTTAGTGAAAGAATAACCTTAAAAAATTTTAAATCCATATTTCATATGTGCATAATAAGATATACATGTGCATTTTTAAGAAATATGTGTTTCTTATATATTAATTTAATTATATATTTATATGTGAATATATATAAATATATTATATTACTATATAAAACAGGGCTGTCCTACCTTTTTATAAAAAGTTTATATTGAAACAATAGACAATATATTTGATTTGCTATTTTAGTGAGAACTCTGGGTAGTTCAACTTCAAAATATTTCTTATATAGCACATTGTAAGAAATATATTAATGTTAAAAATTAATATATTTAGTAAGAAATATATTTTTATTAAAATTCAACATAACCACTGTCTTGTGCTATACATTTCTCTAGTTGATTGTCAACCTTTGTAAAAAGTTTTCTTCAGCTCAGTGACTGAAAGGATTACATTTCTAATCCTAGCTTTAAGCTGAGGAACAGGGTGGCTAGGTGGCTCAGTGGATAAAGCACCAGCCCTGGAGTCAGGAGTACCTGGGTTCAAATCCGGTCTCAGACACTTAATAATTACCTAGCTGTGTGGCCTTGGGCAAGCCACTTAATCCTGTTTGCCTTGCAAAAAAAAAAAGATAAGGAACAGAAGGAAATGGGCGTTTATATAGTATCTACTACATGTCAGGAAACTGTGTAAGTGCTGTACAAATATTATCTCATTTGATCCTTACAACCCTGCAAGACTGATGTTTTTGTGACAATTGAAGAAACTGATGCAAACAAAGGCTAGCAGTCTTGCCCAGGGTAGCAGAGCTAGAAAGTATATGAGACTGCATTTGAACTCAGGTCTTCCTTATTCCAAGCTCACCTCTCTAAACACTCTGCAACAAAGTTTTGATGCATATATTTTGATGTGATGCAACAAAAATAAAGTCTATGGAAATAGATAAGGTGACTTAAGTGACTGAGAGAACCTCTTTTACTGAGCCATGAAATAAAGAAAGTGACATCAGAAACTATCATACAACAATGTATAATGATAGGATGTCTCTTTTTAAAAATTTATATTAAAAATATATTAATGGGGGCGGCTAGGTGGCACAGTGGATAGAGCACCAGTCCTGGATTTAGGCATACCTGAGTTCAAATCCAGCCTCATAAACTTAAAAATTACCTAGTTGTGTGGCCTTGGGAAAGCCACTTGACCCCATTGCCTTGCAAACACTAAATACATATATATATATATATATATATATATATATATATATATATATATATGTATATACATGAAAATTCACCATCCAAAGTAAGTGTAAAATAAATTTTAGTAATTAAACATTCAAATGATTTTTTTGTAAATTTGTGCTATTTATTCTTCTGTCATTATTAAAACTTAAGACTTTATAGGAAATCATAAGAAACAATAGGATAGAATTTGGGAGTTTGAGAGTCCATTTAGTACATGGACTGGAATAGAAAGGGGAGGTAGAATGTTGGCAAATGGTGGTGGAGGGTCTTGAGGATCAAGGAAAATATTTTGAATTTTACCTGGTAGTCAGTTAGTCAATCAGTCAATAAGCATTTATTAAATACCATCAGTGTGCTAATACAAAGAAAGACAAAAACCAGTCCCTGTTCTCAGGGGTGCAGCTATGTGGCAGTGGCTAGAGTGCCAGACCTAGAGTCAAGAAGACTCAAACCAACCTCATGTGATCCTGAGAAATTAACTTATTTTTTTCCTGCCGTAGCTCTATTGTTTCAATTGATATTTTATTTTATTTTTCCAATTACATGGAAGTTTTTCAACATTCATCTACATGCATATGCATATTTTTTAAGTAACATAATTTTCTTCTACCCTCCCTTCCTACCCCTTCCCTTCAGGTCAATATTGTACATACACAATTGTGTTAAACATATTTACCAAGAGGTTATTTTCAGTATGAGGAATTAGGATTAAGGAAAAAGAAAGAAAATCATGAGATAGGAAAGAAATAAATTAGAGAAAAATTTTAAAAATGGAATATAGTGTTCATTCAGATTCTGAAGAGTTTTTTGTTTTGCTTTGCTTTGTTTTTCTTCTGGATGGGGATAGCATTGTCCATAGCCAATCTCCTAAGGTTGTCCTAGCTCTCTGAACTGCTGAGAGGAGTTACATCCATCAAGGTTGATCAACAATGTGTTGTTAATGCATACAATGTTCTCTTGGTTCTCTGAGCAATTAACTTAACACTGTTTGCCTCAGTTTCCTCATCTGTAAAATGAGCTGGAGAAGAAAATGGCAAACTTCTCCAGCATCTTTACCATGAAAGTCCTAAATGAGGTCACCAAAATTGGACACAACTGAACAAACTCTCAATCTGCTCATAATGAATTGGAGGAAACAACATGAAAACCCCTATGCCAAAACAAGATATAGATAGGATAAATTGTGGATAGGCTTAAAGAGAAGACATTAACTTTAAGAACAGGGAAAGGTTTGCTACAGAAGGTAGGATTTAAGCTGACACTTAAAGGAAGAAAGGGAACTAGGAGGCAGAAAAGAGAAGGAAGGGAATTCCTGGCATGGGGAGAACCAAAAAAAATGCTAAGAGCCAGGAGATGTTGTGTCTTGTTGGTGGAACATCTTGGAAGTCAGTGTCATTGTATCAAAGAGAATGTAGAAAGGTAGGAAGGGGTCACTTTAAACACCAGACAGAATTTTATATTTGGTCTTGGGGATAAGAGGGAGTCACTGGAGTTTACTGACTGGGTAGGAAGGGGATAAGGAAGGAGTTTGGGTTGGTTGTGGTTGAAGTGACAGGTCAGACTTCTGAGTAAAGGTTGGAATGTAGTGGGGAGAGACTTGAGGCAGAGAGATGAACTAGACTATTGTAATAGTCCTAGCATGAGGTGATGGGGGCCTTAGCCAGAATGGTGGTCACAGCAGAGGCCAGAAGGGGAAGTATCAAAAGATAATAGAAATCAGGAAGAGGATAAGACTTTAAAAGGAAAGATAGTATGTTCAGTTTGGGATAAATAGAAATTGAGAGTCTATGAGATATCCAGTTTAAGATGTCCTAAAGGCAGTTGGAGATGGGAGAGACTGGGTGTTGGAAGAGAGAGATAAGGGCTGGACAAATAGAATTGAGAATCATCTATAAAGAGATGATAATTAAATCCAAAGGACCTGATGAGACCAACAAGAAAAATAGCACATGGGAGGACAAGAGAAGAGGGCCTAGGAAAAAACCTTGGGGGACCCATAGGATTTGCAAGTATGATAAAAATGCAGATCTATCAAAGGAGACTTGGAAAGAAGGATCAAACTGATGGTAGAACTAGGAGAGAGCAGTGTCACCATAGCATTTAGAGACGAGAGCATCAAAGAGAAGAGCATGATCAAAGACTGGGGTCAAGAAAGAAAAGGGCTAGTGGGGAAAAACCATTAAATTTGGTTTTTAAGAGAACACTGATCACTTTGGAGAGAGAAGTTTCATTTGAATTATAAAGTGGGAAGCCAGATTGCAACAAGTCAAGAAGAGAGTGAAAGAAAAGAAAGTGGAGATGTCTTTTGTAGATGGTCTTGTTAAGAAATTTAGGAGGAGAGCTAGAGCACAAAAGCTATGAGGGTTGGATGGATCAAGTAGGGATTTTTTGAGATGGGTGGAGATGTGGGCATGTTTGTAGGCTACTGGGAAGTAGTCATTAGACATGGAAGGATTGAAGGTTAGGGAGAGAATAGGTATGACAGATGGGGCTGCCTGCCTCAGAAGATGGATTTCTTTTTTTTTAGGATTTTGCAAGGCAAATGGGGTTAAGTGGCTTGCCCAAGGCCACACAGCTAGGTAATTATTAAGTATCTGAGGCCGGATTTGAACTCAGGTACTCCTGACTCCAGGGCCGGTGCTCTATCCACTGCACCACCTAGCTGCCCCCTGCCTCAGAAGATGAAATGGAATGGGAGAGCTTGTACATGTAGAGGGGCTAATCTTGGCAAAGAGAATGATCACTTCTTCATATGAAACAGGGGTAAAGAAGGAGAAAGCCACTGAGTTATAGGAATGAGGAATAGGTCTTCATTCTCACTCCCCCCCCCAGTAAAATAAAGGGCAAGTTTCTCAACTAAGTGCAGGGACAGGGGAGCTGTGGAAGTCTCAGGTAGCAGTAGGGAACCCCTGAAGTGTTATAGACAGACAAAAAGTATACTCTAGTGGAAAGAACAGTGGATTTGAAATCAGATGCAGATTCAAATACACATTACTACCTGTTTGACCTTTTGAGTCATCAATTTTTTCATCTATGCAACTTGAAATTATATAATTTTCTCTATTAAAGATATGAATTAATTGCTAGTGGCAGATTGGATAAAGCACAGAGCCTGGAGTCAGGAAAACCTGAGTTCAAATGTGACCTCAGACACTTACTAGCTATGTGACCCTGGGCAAGTCACTTAATCTCCATTTGTCTCAGTTACCTCATATGTAAAATGGGGAAGATAATAATAGGACCTATTTCTTAGTTGTTGTGAGTATCAAACAAGATGATAACTATAAAGCACCTAACACATAGTAGGTCTATATAAATGTTAGCTATAATATGGAGATACCTAAACTTAATTGACCACTGCCTGAATAGGCTATTACCCATTTTATCTCTAAATGAACACAATCCTTTCTCTGAATTTGGGTTTGGTTTCTTTGTTGAGGCCACAAACTAATATCTGGAAAAATGCCCAAGACTATAAGTATAAATGCTTTCTTTCCCAGAAGCCAGCCTGTACCTTCACCTGTACCTCTGCTCCAGGAGGGAGAATCCAGATGGTTTGGCTGTGGGTTATTTCTGGTCTGGAATATCTGAAGAGGTTCTTGCAGTTCAAGGAGAATTTTGGGCCAAAAGAGGTACGCTGGTATTCTGGTCTGAAATGTAACCCAGAGGGGTCTTTTCTTAGTGGATGGAAGTCTTCTATTCTTGGCATGATTCAGGGTTACAAAGGGTACCTTGGGGTTTTTTCCGAACTTGTTCCTATCTGATCTTGTACATGTGGCATTAGCTTGTATGACCTTCTTTGGAAAAGGAGGGAAAAACTCTGCGTGTGTGTGTGTGTGTGTGTGTGTGGTTGTTTCACTGTATGACTTCTGGCATGGATTGGCTATTAATTTGGGGTTTACTATAGTATTTAGCATATTACTAGTAGTAGATGCTTTTAATAGATGTTATTTTTTATTTCCTATATGTATTGCATGATATAACCAGGGTTCTTAATCTGTGCTTTTTTAAATATTTTGACAAATAGTATTTCAATATCAATATAATCAATTTCCCTGGTGATCCTATGTATTTTATTTTATGCATTTAAAAAGAGGCAGGTAGGTGTAGTAGATAGAGCACTGGTCCTGAAATCAGGAGGACCTGAGTTCAAATGTGACCTCAGACCCTTAATAATTACTTAGCTGTGTGAACTTGGACAAGTCACTTAACCCCATTGCCTTACAAAAACCATAAAACCCCAACATTATTTAGAGAAGGGGTTCAGATTGTTAAAGGGGATGATGACATACAAAAATGTTTAGAACCTTTTCTATGATAGATTACAAATTACACAACATGGATTTGAGCCCTACATCTGATCTCCATCACATATTGGCATACCTTAGGCAAGTCATTTCCCTCCTATCCCTGACCTCAATTTCTTCATCCAGATGGATTTATTGGATTTATTTATTGGACTGATTTATTCATAAAATTCTTTTCTGTCCTAACATTCTATGATTAGTTCAAAATATAGGCCAAGAAGATTATCTAGGTTATTTTAGTAATATATGAGGCATAAGATATTAAAGGAGGACTTTTCCCAACAATCATATTCATAATAGCTAAATAGGAATACATACCTCAACATAAAGTATTCTAACTAGGTTAAATTCTTAACCAAATCATACATTTGGTTAGGAAAAAGTAGCATTTCATGGGGTAGTGTAAAGCACACTAAAAGCCAAGAGACCTTAACTGTAATCTTAGTGCAGTCATTCATTAGCTGTGTAACTTTGGGTAAGTTAATTCATCACTCTGAACCCCAGAATCCTCGTCCTGCTTCCTTAATTCTGTGATTTAGGCCAAGCAAAGGTGATGAACTAATTGATCTCTACAGACTGACTCCTACAGCTTTAAAATTCTGGGACTTGTACATAGTTTCAACTCAAAAAATATTTGATTGAATGACTAAGATTCTCTTAGTCTTTGGGTTAATAAATAATAGTGTCATAGACTCCTGCCAAAGGCACAGAGGGCCAAGGGTCACCATTTAGGGATATTTATCTGCTTTTGGTTCAGAGCCCTTACCCAGAATGCTGGAGAAATCTCTCTAGGGGACAGTCCAATTTTGCTGATGCAAACATGCTGACCACATTATATCAGAAGCAGTTTTATTATTCAAACAATCCAGAAAGGGGAACAAAGAGAAACCCACAAGTGGTTTGCTCTGACCACATGATCTTTCATTGAGTGCCACTGGGAGATCATAATGTCCACACTACTGGTCTAATAGATGTCTTTCCAGTTTCAGTTTTCTCTTTAATTCAGGGCTTCCAGAATGTCTCTACATGTCTGAAGATCTTGAGATGTCTTTCCTACAGTTCTCGTTTGAGGCTTGGGAAATTCCTTTGCTATCTTCTCTCTTATAAGAGACAGTATTGGTAGAAAGAAAAGAGCTCTGTGACCTTGATCCTGGGTAAAATGAAGCAGTTGGACTAATTGAACCCCAAGATCTTTTTCAGTTCTAAAATTGATTTAGGATAATACTGAGATTACTCTATAATTTCTCCTATCTCTTCAGTATTATCTCCCACAAATAGGATCTCTCTTTGCTTTCTGACACCCTATTGCTTTATCTTAGAGGATTCCTACCCTTCCTTGTGGGCTGGTTTAATCTGACCTTTTTGCCAAAACCTCATCCCAATTACAAAGATAACATAGATATTGTTGATTATAAGAAACTGAAAAGATTTTGCACGAACAAAATAGATGTATCTAGAATAAGAAGGGAAGTAGATGACTCGGAAAAAAGTCTTTGTATTAAATATCTCTGAAAAGGGTGTAGTATTTAAGATATATTTAATCAAATCAGTGGATCAAAATCAATTATTAAGCATCTACTACAGGATAGGCATTGTGTTAATAGCTAACAGAAATATAAAAGATCAAAAGTCACTTCTCAATAGACTAGTGGTCAAGGCTTGTGAACAAACAGTTCTTAAAAGAATTGCAAACTATTAACAACCCTGTGAAAGAATGTATCATTACTAATAATAAGAGAAATACAAATCAAAACAACCCTGAGTTTTCATCTCACATTGAGCTAATTGGTAAAATAACAAAAAGTAGGTCAGTTTTGGAGACTTTGTGGAAAGACAGGCAAACTCATTGCATTTTTAGATACTACAAATAAAATGGATAAAATATCCATTTGCTTTGTTTCTGAGAGTCATTCTCCTACTTGTCATGTACTCCAAAGAGATATTTAACAAAGAATAAAGGCTACATATAAACCACAAAGAAATAGTACTACTTATCTTAGTAAAGAACTAGAAATTTTATGCCTATCAGTTAGAAAATGGCTAAATAAATTTCATATATGAATTAATGTAATATTACAGGGTATGAGAACCAATGAGCATTTTTGGTATAAATTAGGGGTTTAATAAAACACTATTGACTTCTTGATCCCAGTTCTGTCATGTTGGTTCATATAAAGTAAGACATGCCAACCCTTCAAGTAGATGAAGCCTCAAAGTGGCTTAGTGGATAGAGTGCTGGTCTTGAAATTAGAAAAACTGAAATCTTCCCTTATTTTATTAGCTCTGAAATTCTGGGAAAGTCACTTAATTTGCTTGTCTAATCTATAATAGCAGCAACCAACCAAGGTTGCTGTGAGAATAAAATGAGATATATGTTAAGTGCCTTGTAAATCTATTTTAATGTTAGCTATTATAACAAGAATAAGGCACTGGACTTAGGGGGGAAAAGAAACAATAAATACAATGAATACAGATAAATTGGGGCATCTAGGTGGTGCAGTGGATGGAGCACTGGCCCTGGAGTCAGGGGGATCTGAGTTCAAATTTGACCTCAGACACTTAATAATTATGTAGCTGTGTGGCCTTGGGCAAGCCGCTTAACCCCATTGCTGTGCAAAAACCTAAAAAAAAGGAGGGGGGGCTTTAACAGATAAATTAATGTAATGGAATATTACTTTGTTGAAATGATGAGTGTGATTACAACAGAAAAGCATGGGAAGACTTACATGAACTGATGAAGAAAGCAAAGCCAGGAAAACAATATATAGAATATATAATTGCTAGAGCACTGCAAATAAAACAAACTACAAAACAAACAAAATTGAATATTGTGTAAATATAGAGGACAAATTTAGCTCCAAAGACATGAGAGGACAAGTTTTCCCACCTCCCATTCTTTGGGGGATGGGGACGTAGAACATTGCTTACAATGTTAGATTTTTTTTTTTTGACATATTGATTGATTTTGCTGAGTTTATTCTCATTCTTTTCCTTTTCTTTAAAAATAATATTTTAAGAGATGACTTTTTGGGAGGAGGAGGAGGGTGTCAGGACATCTAAGGGAAGGTGCCCCAAAGACAGTAGATGCCCAAATAGAAGAAGAGATAGAATCAGATAACAAAATAAATATTTTGGAGCCATCTGAATATAGTTGAAGCAGCAGGAGGGAAAGGTGGAAGCAAGCCCTCTAGGACATTAGATAGCTTTCTCTTTCACTTAAATTCCTTAAATAACTGATATTTAAAATCTCTTCTTTTATCTTTCACCAGAGAAAAGCAGGACTGGAAGCAAAGAGATGAGTCTCTTACAAAGTGACCCACAGCCCATATGGTTCATTGGCAATTCATGGCCTTCAGCGTTGAGCCTTAGTGTTGTAGGGAAGGATAAAAGAGAATCATGCTTGATAAGTAGGAACTGATGGATTAAAGATACATTAATGAAATTAAATATATACATTATATACTATATATATATATGTACATTAATGAAATCAAAGCATTCTTGTTGCAATGGAGTAACCATGTGCTATATAGTCAATTGTTTCTTCATACTTGGTATCCAAGAATGTAAAGGTGAACCTGGAGGGAACTTCCTCCTAACCCCTACAACAAATCTATGCTTTTAGAAAGGGAACTGAAGCAGTTTGAAGCTAAGGGTGTCCTATTCCTATCTCCCAAACTGGGGAGACCTGAGAGTCCCTGAATTACCCCATTCTGGGCTCATACTATATAGCCCACCATATGCTAATTATGATCCTTCTACCTAATACCCTGAAAAGTTGAGGTGAGGGAAGAGAGCAAATATGTTGAGCATGGGGGTACCTGGGGATGCCAGTAGCCTATGCTCTTGTCTCCACACTGCACCAGAGGGACTACTACTACCAGTGGTGAAAGGTATAGGCTTAACTAAATAGATAACATGTATTCAGTGTCTTTAGGTTTTCAAGGGCTTGGCATCTATTATCTCCTTTGAAAGTCACAATTCTGGGAGAGAAATACTATTACCTTCATTTGGCAGTGAGGAAAAGGAGGCTGAGGGAGTTTGGTGTCTGAGGGAGTATTTGAATTCTGGCCTTCCTTACTCCAAGTGTGGCAATCTACTATACCATCAATGTGCCTTTAATCTCCATGGGCTCCACCAGATAACAGCTTTTCCTTTGTCCCACAACCAGGTTCCTTGGAACTGCTTTCCTTAGAGAAACTCAGGTCCCTCACATTTCCTGCCCTGGACTTTTCTACTCTTAGGTCAAACCCTGACCTGACTCTGGAACAAAGACCTGATTGCCAACCCCCTCCCCCAACAATTCTCTTAGCCACCAGTTTCATCATGTAGCAGCATAGCCCACTATTGGCTTAAATTCTTCCAGCAAATTATAATCAATTGCTTTCTTTCCATAAAAATGGCTTCATTTGTATATTTCTCTCCCTGTCCCCCAACTCTGCAGCATCTTAATTTCCTGACAGTAATGGCTAAAGCAGGATTTAAACCCAGATTGGCTGACTCCATGGCAATGATCTTTCTGCCACATGATATTGACTCTGATCTCTAATCTAACAGTCTAATGGATCTTCCACCTAAAATCTAATGGCGTCGGATAATTCAAATGCCCTTACAATGAGCTAATGCATGTGGAAGTATTTTGTAATGGTACACCTGAGTTATTTTTATGAAGAGGATGGCACAAATAATACGACTAATGAGAAAGCTGTAAGGAGCAGCTGAAGTAATAGAATTACTGGAGCCAAAGGAGCATAATTGTGTAAGGGGGAATAAAATGTTTAGAAGGCAAGGAAGGGAACAATCATTTATTCAGCACCTATTATGGGTCATGTGGATAGCTAGGTTTACTTGGGTCTTCAAGTCAGAAAGATTTGCCATCTTGAGTTCAAATCTGGACTTAAACACTAGCTGTGTGAACCTGGGCAAGTCACATGACTCTGTCTCATTTTCCTCATCTGTAAAATGAGCTGGAGTAGGGAATGGCAAAATCTACTCCAGTATCTGCCAAGAAAATGCCACATAGGATCAAGAAGAGTCAGATGGGACTGAACTACAACAACAATAGGTCAAGCCCTGAGCTGAATGCTTTTCATTTATTATCTCATTTGATTCTAACAAAAGCCCTGGGAGTTGGTGCTTTTCTTGTTTCCATTTTAAAGCTGAGGAAACTGAAGTAGAGGTTAAGAAACTTGGCCAGGGTTATATAGCTAGTATCTGAGGCTGATTTTGAATTCAAGTCTCTGTGACTCCAGATCCAGAGCTTTTCACCCAAGAGGGTAAAGGGGGTATACAGAAAGGGTCATATGAGGCAAAGGGTCTGGCATGTGTGAGAGTTCAAGGGACAGAAGAAATAGGTTTGGTTTTCTAGACTCAACTGGAGTGTATGGGCAAGGATATAATGAGAGGTGAAATCATAGAATGAAAGGAGTCCATTAGTAGAAGGACTTGAGAACAGTATGATTTAATGGGAAGAGCGTTAGACTTGGAGTCAGAAGAGAGTAGGGGGCAGCTAGATGGTTAAGTGGACAGGAGGATCTAAATTCAAATACCACTTCAGACATTGGGTGAATCCTTTACTCCTTGCCTTAACCACTAAACCACAAGTCTAGGGCTTGAATCCTACCTTTGAGAGTTGCTAATGATATGATCCTAAGCACTCAATCTTTCTGAATCTCAGTTGTAAAATAAGTGAAATAATGTTTCATAGTGAAGTTAGTGAAATAAACCTCACGGGATTATTGTAGGGATCCTTTGAGTTCTTTGCAGTCCTTAAAGTAAAAGAAATATCATTATTATAATTATTGGGATTATCAATCAATAAAGGCCGATTGTGAGGCAAGCACCAAGCTGGGAATACAGAGAGAGAGAGAGAGAGTCAGTCCTTGCCCTCAAGGGAACATTCTATTGAGGAAGACAAGTACACATACAAACATTTGCAAAACAGACACAAAATAAATACGAGGTAATTGAGGAGAGAGGAGGCACTAGCTGCTGGAGGAATCAGGAAATGCCTTAGGTAGCAGATGAGGCTCAAGGAAAAAGTAGGGATTCTAAGAGGAAGAGATGAGGAGAGAGTGCCCTCCAGGTCTGGGGGACAGGCAGTCTGTGCAAAGTCCAGGAGGTAAGAGATATAATCTCATGTGTGAGGAGCAGAAAAAGGTCAGTTTGGTTGGACCATCCATATAGTAATGTACAACAACACAGGCACATCTGTATTGCTTCCAAGGGCCTACACAATTGTAATAATTGCTTCTTCCTCCACCATACCTCTTACTCAAACTGTAGGATCTTTCAGTTATTTAAGGTCAATAAAAAAGGCAACAGAAAACATTCTAGCATATTCAGATCTTAATAACACTTAAGGAAAATGTTCTTTATTTAGAATATTTGTAATTCAGAGATTTTAGAGCCTGAAAGCATCTCAGAAATCATTCACATGATACCCTACTTGGATCTTTTCTCTCTCCTACTTATTGTATGGATGATCTGTACAAACTGGTCTTTTTGCTGTCCATTCCTCAAGAGACTACATCTCCCACCTCCATAATTTGCATAGTCTGAATGAGACTACTGCTCTTTTCAATAAAACATGCTCTAATCCACAATTAAGAAAAGCTGAAGACCAGTTGAAAGAAAGCTTAACATGAAGCAGCCATGTTTCAGGACCTAACAAAAATTATAGCCATGTAAAAGGAGAGGAAGAAGATAAAGGATTGGCAGGACAAGGGAATGTATTGAAGGATGGGGGAGAACCAAAAATGATCTCAGAATTTTGATCTTTGAAGATTACAGGTGTTACTAATTTGGCAAGAGTAAAGGATTAATGATAAACTCAGATTTCACATTCAATTTTTAGGCATTTATAAGGGTAGGGAAATTTTTTTTTTTTTTAGATTTTTGCAAGGCAATGGGGTTAAGTGGTTTGCCCAAGGCCACACAGCTAGGTAATTATTAAGTGTCTGAAGTCAAATTTGAATTCAGGTCCTCCTGACTCCAGGGCTGGTGCTCTACTACTGCACCACCTAGCCGCCCCTGAAATTTTTTTCTGACAAGAACCATCTGGATATTTATAACATCATTTGTGAACCATATAAAATTATCACTTTAAAAATTAACCTCCTATATCTGGTCAAACATTTAATTAATTTCCCCCAAAAAGCACCTAGATTTTTTGAATTTTGAGTCCTGTCTGTGATTGTCTTGGCAACTCCAGCTCAAATGAATTCTTGGGCTTTATAGGACTGCAGACCTGTTGTTTCTGACCCTTGCATTAGGAAAACAAGTGGAGTGCCCTGAAGACAGTAGGAGCTGCCCAGTGGTGAGAAGAAGAAATAGAATTAGAGAATACACAAAAATTTAGGCATTATCTTTACACAGGTCATAGATGAAACATCAGAAATGAATAAACTGCCCAAGGGAGTGAGAGTTATAAGATTTTGAGTATTTTTCAATTTCATAGGACTTTAGAATTGTAGATTTAGAGTTAGAAAGAACCTTGGAGGTCATTGAATTTTACTACCTTATTTTTATAGACAAAGAAATTGCAGCCCAGAGAGGTTGTGATATGCCTAGAGTCATAGAGCTAATAAGTATCCGAGGCAGGATTTGAACCCAGGTTTCCTGGCTCCAAGTTCAGTGCACTGCTCATGACAATACTAAGCTTCTCAACTAGGCATTTCTTTTTTCAATAAAATTCATGTCTTAGTTTTATTGATAGGCTCCTTTATACTCAGCCCTTTGGTCCTAGAAAGGCAAAAACAACTCATTTGAGCTCAATCCATCCTGCCAGGATGATGATGACCAACCCTGCCCCCAAATCATCACAGCAACAAGAGAGAGTTCAAGGCAAAAGATCCAAAGCCACACCATGCGTTCCCACCTTCATCTGGGCTGCTATTCAGTTTGGTTATTGCTAGCTGGATTTGGAAAATCACAGACTTTGGGGACCAAACCTGTAGAGTTTTACAAGCCCCTGGGGAACAGTCAACCCAAAAAATACCCTCAGGGAGGACTAGAAAACCAGTGAAGAAGGGCTCACTGTGAAGCAAGGGCCATTTCAGGGTGCAAACAAGCCTGGGGGGGTAGGTCTGATCCCCGGGGACACTACAGAAATTGGGGGTTGGCACAGAACCAAAACCGAAAGGCAAAAGGAATATTTATAGTATTTTTTATAGTATTAAAAAGTTATAGTCAAATTGTGTGTCCACTGATTGGGTAATATCTCAACAAATTATGACATATAGATATAACAATCTTATTGAATTATTAAGAAATATTTATTGTAACGAAGAACTAGAAATTATGGCGATGTCTGCCAATTAGGGAATAACTGAACAAGCTGTGGAATATGATTGTGATGGAATACTACTTGCTATATGAAATGATGGGCTTAATGATCTTAAAGAAAAGCATGAAAAGTCTTGTACAAAATAATGAAGAGTGAAATGAACAGAACTTAGAGAATGTTGCATACAGTAACAGCAATACTGTTTTAACAACAACCTTGAGAAAATAAGTAATTTTACCCCAGTTCTATTTTTTTGGTTTTAGGAACTAGGGCCATGATTAAGAGGTATGGCTGGGGGTGTTTGTATTTTGTTGTTAAAGGTGAAATTCTTGGACCAAAACTAGACAGACCAGAGTGAAAGTATTTATCAAGAATGTTTTCATTAGTCAAAAACAAAAGTTGGATTGGATAGATTATAGTCACCAATTTGTCATCAGAAAAGTCACAAGCTTGTGCTTTGCCTACATTGCTGGAGCACCATGGTGCCTTGCTGTTATGAGAGGGAAACCAAATCCATAAGGCCAAGGACTCCCACAGCACCCAGACTTGGGTCAGATGTCCTGTTTCCTATCAGGTCAGGCCATGGTGTGATTGATGACTGCCCTGGAAAAGGCAGTGAGAAGTATGTCTTTGCACAACGTTCCCCTCACTATAATCCACATAATATACATGTCATATCATCATTTATTTGATGTCATGTTCTTCTTTGATTATGAAGGAAAACAACAATTTTGGCTATTAGCTATTTCTATGCTAAGAGGAGTCCAATGTCTCTACAATGCAGATGCTGGAATCCAATTTAGAATGAGATTACTCTACTTGTTTTGGTGAAGTTGGACATAGTCCCTACTTAGTCAATAATCAATAACTCTCCACTCTCCAACCCCTCCAATTTCTTTTTTCCAAGACTGGGTCTCTTGTATCTCCCAGGTTGGAAGCAGCAGCCACTCAAAAACCTTATTCTAATCCTTACTGGTAGTGAAGCCTGACAGGGTTCATTTTGATGCACCTCCTTAGGCAGCCTGGTAGCCCCCACCACTTCACATTGGTGAAGATATCTGATCATCTTAGCCCATTGAATCTTAGAATCCCCTAGCCTTGACTAATTACAAAGAATATAGTAAGGAAGACACTATCTGCATCCAGAGAAAGAACTAAAAAATGATTTTATATACACATACACACACATTTAAATCTAATGGGAGTCATTTCTAAGATGGGGGGGGAAGAGAAGGGGAAAAAGAAATTTACAAGATAATTTTAAAATATATTTAGAAGGAATAGCAAATTACACATAATAGATTTGTAGTTTCATATGCAATCATCTTTTTATTTTTCTATATTATGGAAATGCTAGTTTTATTCCATAAATTAAAAATAAAATGAGTAAAACATTTTTTTAAGTGATGATTAAGAAGGATATAAAAATTCCACCCCAATCCTTGGAAAGACTTCTATGAACTGATGCAGAGTCAAATAAACAAAACCCAAAGAACAATTTGCATGATGAGCCCAGCCAGGTAAAAGAAACTAACACTGAAATTCTTAACAACTCTGACCAACGAATTGACTAATCATGACTTCGAAAGACTGATGGGAAGCATGTGTACTGTTTCTCAGGAGAGAGATGGTAGCAGAATGAGGCATATGTAGCTAATATCTTAATTTGTTATAATTAAGTACACTTGCTTATTACAAGCGAGGATGCTATGCATTGGTGGGGTAGAATATAGGTAGAGAGAGTTAGTGGGAAATGATAGTGCTTTAAAAAAAAGGAAAAGAAAAAGACATCAATAAAACTTTTTTTTTTTAATAAGTAAATCAGGCTTGGAGAAGAAAAGATACCAGTTCAATCTCCTCTAGAAAAAGAAGACAAAAGAAGAGAAACCAAATCAGCCTTGGCACTACCCTGTCTATGGATCCTTTGTATTTTCCATTGACCTGAGAGGAGACTGGCATAGGAGGCACACCTTCTGGGAAACTCAAAGAACAATGAACTGGGGAGAGGGGACAAAGGCAGCCACATTTCATCCTTACTGAGATTATTTGACTGTGGTGTGTATATCTTTGCAGGGACTGCTGAATAAAAGCAAAAACAAAAGTATGTAAATTTATGCTGTTTCCATGCTAAAAGGAGCCCAGTGTCTCTACAATGCAGATGCTGAAGTCAAATTTGGAATGAGAGATTACTCTACTTGTTTTGGTGAAGTTGGACATAGTCCCTACTAGTCAAGAGGAGGATATTAAAATAGGCTTTCTACTCCCCAACCCCTCCAATTTATTTTTTCCAAGACAGGTTTCCTGTCTCTCTCAGGCTGGAAGCAGCAGTCACTCAAGTAATGTATTCTAATACTTATTGGTACCAGAGCCTGATAGGGTTTGTTTTGATGCCCCCACCA
The DNA here is from genome assembly GCF_037893015.1 of Macrotis lagotis. Lineage (NCBI taxonomy): Eukaryota > Metazoa > Chordata > Mammalia > Peramelemorphia > Peramelidae > Macrotis > Macrotis lagotis. Next base: position 448,957,289 of record NC_133666.1, on the reverse strand, counting down.
CTTCCAGGGGGTCCAACATATTGGTGAGGATACCTGATCATCTGCATCTTAAAATGCCCCAGCTTTGAGTGATCTCCTAGCCTCAGCCTTTGCTGTAGCAGGGATGACAGGAGTAGTGGTCTATTCTTGGAATTATCTTGGGACTAGTTATTGTTTTTTAAAAAAACATGCCCATGGCACTTCTTATGTAGAAGTTCTCATTATCTCCAGGAAATTCTGGTTCCATCTGAATTCTGTGAAGGATGCTTTCTATGACAGAGGTGAATGCCTTTGTGGAATATACAGCTAATTGTGAATTTTGTTTTTTGTTTTGTTTGCAAGGCAAATGAGGTTAAGTGGCTTACCCAAGGCCATATAGCTAGGTAATTATTAAGTATCTGAGGCTGGATTTGAACCCAGGTACTCCTGACTCCAGAGCTGGTGTTCTATCCACTGCACCACCTAGCCGCCTCAACTGTGAAGCTTTTTAAATATTAATAAGATATTAACTAGAGGGTCATCGAACAAAGTTATATCTGTTGTTACATCTATCAAGGAATGTTCGATTTAGTTCAATAAGTTTTTATTATTGTGGAAGAAGAACAAGTACTTAATAAATGCCTGTTGAGAAACTGTTAAGTTGCTTGCACATTGACTAGGTATTTAGGGTATAAAGACAAAAACCAAACTACTGTGCCCTCAAGGTACTTATAATCTGTTGGTGAAATATAACATATATACTGATAAATAAAACATTAACTTTACAGCAAATTTTATTCTCTATATTCTTCAAACCTAACCCAGTTGCCCTCCTCCAGACATTCTCCAACTAATCAATTTCCTTCTTAAATTATGGTGCCCCAAATGGAACATAATATTACAGATGAATTCTGACAATGAAAGTTTGGGAGGGAGGAAGGGCAGGGCCAAGATGGTAGAGGGGAAGCAGTGCAGTGAGTTCCCTTCCATCAACACTTCCAAACGGGTCTAGAAAATACACAAGATAGGATACTGATGGAGAAATTTAAGGGAACAAATAGGCAGTCTTTTGGTCTTGGAAATAGAGTTAGTCCAGAAGTATGCTGTGTGTAGACTATTCTAGTGCCTGTAGTTTTAAAAATCCAAAGTCTCCTTCAGCAACCAGGGCCATTTCCAGTAGTCCTGATACATGTCTGGCTACTGAACCCAGATAGTCCTGGAGGAGAAAGTGAGGCTGATGACTTTGCACAACACCCCCCCCCACTTAAATTCAACTCACTTGCATGTCATGGCATCATCTCCCTCTGAGAACCAAGCACAAAAAACAACAAACAACAACCTGTGCCATCAAAAGTCTGTGTACTAGGTCCCATACCAAGTACCATCATAACTGGTCATAGGGGTGGGGACAGGTGTGAACTGGTAGCTTTGTCACCCCTCTATTCAGTTCTGGATCACAGATCTAAGGTGGATTGAGAAAGAGACCTGCCCAGGGAATTGACCTTCCCCAGTAAAGAGGTCCTGGATTGTATATGGAGAAAAGAGTAAGTTGGTGATGACAGTGGTTCAGCTCTGACTCTAGGAGCAAAACAGGGACTCACTTCCAGAATTAAGTGATCATGACAGGAATTTCAGACCACTATACAATAATTCATCATGGTGGGGGTTCTTCTTTATTTGCTTATTCTTCCAGCTGGCTTCCTGACTTTAGACTTGATACGGGGGCCAGATTTAGTCACTTCAAGGAAGGCAGGTCTGGGCTATCTTGCTGTTACTTTCTTATAGTGTTGAGCATCATATTCTGAGATCTTTGGTAGAGATCAGGAACCTATAAGCTTTCAATGCTTTCCCAAAAAATCTGATTCAGGGAAAAGTCTGTTGTTCCCCTGGTGTGAGCCCTGCAAGTTCCTGGCTAGAGTTAGGGTCTGGGCAAGAGCAGAATGCTGCCGAATTCATCCCCTATCACTCAGTTGGAAACTTTATTGGTTCTGAATGCCAAGACTGTAGTCTCCTCTTTGGTCTGAAAAATCCCCCCTTGCTTATGAGCTCCCTGTGCAACCACATTGGTGTCAAGCTTTATTTATTACTATTTATTATTTTCATTATTATTTATTTATTATTTTTTCATTTCCTATTTTAGCATTACAATCCCTATGATAACTATGATATATATATATATATTTTTTGTTGTTGTTGTTTTATCTAGAAGATGTAGGTCTTTATAGAACTGATCAACTTGTGTCTTTAGCTTTTGCCTAGTTGCTGAATTCTTTTTTGGAGTTATTCATAGTTGTTCTCCGTTCTTACCTGGTAGCATAGTGGATACCTTCTTATCTGAAGTGCTCATCTTCTGGTGTCAAATTTTTTATCATTTTAATATTGTCCATGTTGTTCTCTTGGAAAAAATATTGGAGTAGTTTGCCATTTCCTCTTCTAGTGGAATTAAGAGTTTTAACAAGATAACTCATTGGTCATAGCAAACATTTTTCAAAAACCCAAAAGTTAACTTTATACATGGACATCATCAGATAATCAATACTGAATTCAGATTGATTATATAATTGGAGCCAAAGTAGACAAGCTCTATACAGTTAAATAAGACTTGGAGCTAACTGTGGCTCAGATCATGAGCTTCTTATTGCAAAATTTAGACTTAAAATGAAGAAAGCAGGGAATATCAGCAGACCTACAAAACATCCCTTATGAACATGAAGTGGAAGTGAAGAATAGATTGAAGGAATTAGATCTGGTAGAGTAGCTAAAGAATTATAGACAGAGGGTCACAATAGTGTACAAGAGGCAGTAGCAAAAAACATTCCCCCCTACCAAAAGAAGAGCAAAAAAGTAAATGACTGGTTCATGAGACTTTATAAATAGCTGAGGAAAGAAGAAAAGTGAAACAGTAAGGAGAAAGGGAAAGTTATAAATGAATAAAGAATCCAACAAGGAAGGAAGGATAAGATTTTCTTAAATAATTAATACAAAGAAATAGAAGAAAATAATAGATTGGGAAATACAAGAAATCTCTCCAAGGAAATTAAGATATCAAGGGAATGTTTCTTGCAAAAATGTACATGTTAAAAGACAAAAACGTTAGGGACTTAGGTTAAGAAGATGTGGCGAGAATATACAGAAGGACTATAAAAGGAAGATTTTAACACTGATAACCATCATGGTGTGGTTACTGATCTTAGTCACATATCCTGGAAAATGAAGTCAAGAGGGCCTTAAGTGTTGTTGACAATAAGGCTAGTGGAAGTGATAGAATTCTAGCTGAGCTATTCAAAATCTTAAAAAGTGATTCTATTAAAGTGCTACACTCAGTATACCAGCAAATTTTGAAAGCTTAACAGTGGCCATTGGATTGGAAAACACAAGTTTATGTCCTAACCTTAAACAAGAGCAATTCCAAAATGTGTTCAAAATGCTGAATAATTAACACTCATTTTTTATTTCCATGGCTGCAGTGATCGGTTTGATTATGTTTAAGATTCTATAAGCTATGCTTCAGCAACATATGAACAGACAATTATCAGAAGAGCAGACTGGTCTTTGAAGAGGCAGAAAAATAGAAATCAAATTGTCAACATTCACTGGATTATGAAGAAAGCAAAGGAGCTCCAGAAAAACATCTACTTCTGCTTCACTGAGTATACTATGTTGTGTATCACAACAAAATGTGGCAAGTCCTCAAAGAGATCTAGGAGTACCACATCATCTTAATTGACTCATCAGGAATCTGTAAATGGGTCAAGAAGCAACAGAACTGAACATGGAATATCTGATTGGTTTAAGTTTGAAAAAGGAGTTAAACAAGACTGTATAATATCACCACATTTATTCAACTAATGTGAAGTGTACATCATGCTAAATGCCAGGGTGGATGAATTGAAATGTGGAATTAAGATTGCTGGGAGAAATATCAATAATCTCAGATATACAGATGAAACCACTCTTATGGCAGAAAGTAAAGAAGAATAAAGAAGGCTCTTGATGAGAGTGAAAAGGGAAAATGTAAAAGCTGGCTTGAAGCTTAACATTAAAAAAATTAAGATCATGGCAATTGGTTCAATCACTTCCAGGAAACAGAGGGGGGAAAAATGGAAGCTGGATCAGATTTTATATTCTTGAGTTCAAAGATCATTGTAGCCATGGGATGAAAAGATGTTTGTTCCTTGGAAGGAAAGTTAAAGCAGACAAAGGTCTGTAGAGTCAAATCTATGGATTTTCTAATAGTAATATATGGCTGTGAGAGTTGGACTATTAGGAAAACTGATAATTATACAATGTATAATTGACTCTTTTGAATTGTAGTGCTTGAGAAGACTTTTGAAAGTCCCTTGCACAAGGAGATCAAACCAGTCAATACTTAAAGAAACAAATTCTTTGATGAACAAATATTAAGCTGATGCTTGAATATCAAAGTATCACATAATTATGTTGGAAAAGATTGAAGACAAAAGGAGAAGAGGCTAGCAGAGGATGATATGGATACATAATGTGATGGAAGTAATAAATATGAGCTTGGACAGACTTTGGAAATAGTGGAGGAGAGAAGGACCTGGTTTGCTATAGTACATGGGATGATGAAGAGTTGGACATAACTAAATACCTGAACAACAACAACAAATACAATATATATCCATACATCTATGATATATATATATGTATATAAAACGCATATCTATGATATGTATATAACATGCATACTTGTATACATACTGATGATCTAGCTATGATATGTTTTATAAAATTTACACATGCATACATATATCTATGCTACTATGTGTATTCACATATCTATGATATATAAAATTACACATATATTAATGATTTGTACACATTTATACCACATAACATACTACACAATGCACTATCTATGTATAAATACACATGCATCTTTATATACACATATGCATGATCCAAATGTATAGCCAAATATATACACACACATATTTATATTTAAATTTATAAACAAGGAAGCATGATTAAGCTTTTTCAGCCAGGGATAGGTTTATTGGCAAGGAGGTAGAATATTACTCGCAAAAGTCTGTTTTCTGTTGCTATTTCAGAAGTCCTCATTTACAGTCTTTTTTTTCCCTTGCCTTCCTATGGTTATGTTTTCCATCATTCTAGCTATATGTGTATCCACATATCCCCCTACATATGTCTGTGCTTCAATGCTGTCAGCTCTCAGAAGCTGGGAACTGTGTTCAGTTTTGTCATCAGTACCATTTCAAGCCAAACTCCATACTTAACAAATACCAGTTGATAATGGTGATAGAATAGTTTATACTTAACACAGCCTCTTTCCTGTAGAGAGGTGAAGATAGCTCTGCATATATAATCTCCTTTATTCTCAGGTTTTTTTGTTAGTATTTTTATATGTGTGGCAGCATACAAATACACCAAAAAGTTAACTTAAACTTTTAAAATAAATGTTCTGAGTTCTTTTCTAGTCCTTCTGCATGAACAGGCTTACTTTTGATCAATCATCTCCTATTTGGTCTTGTGTGTGTTATTTTTAGAACTTCATAAAAGAGTAATTGGAGTTAAAAGGCAGCAACAGAATTATGCACCTGACTGAGCTTTGGGAGATAGAAATTCTAATCTCTCTCTTTTTTTCTTTCCTCCCTCCCACCTCCTTTCCTTCCTTCCTTCCTTCCTTCCTTCCTTCCTTCCTTCCTTCCTTCCTTCCTTCCTTCCTTCCTTCCTTCCTTCCTTCCTTCTTTCCTTTCTTCCTTTTTTTTTGAGGCAACTGGGGTTAAGTGACTTGCCCAAGATCACACAGTTAGTAAGTATCTGATTGGAACTCAAGACCCCCTAACACCATTCTATCCATTGCTCCACCTATCTGCTCTAATCTCTTCTTGACACAAACTATGTAACTTTGAACAAATCTCTGCTTCTCCAAGTCTTTGTTTCCTCATCTACAAAACAAGGGAGCTGGATCAGATCAGCCCCAGTATCCTTCTTAATTATTAATAAGTTTTTGATCCTACATTTCTTAATCTTGTTTTTCCTTAATTCCACATTATCTTACCCAGTCTTTTCTCTCACATGTTCTAGTTAATGGATATTTTCTCATTTTCCTTAATTGAACAGTCATAATTTGGTCCCCTGCTCTCCAATTCACATGTGACCACCACTGTCTTTCAGGCTTTCCTCACCTCTCCCTTGGACTGGTGCTCCTCTTTGGTCTCCCTTTCCTCAAGCTTGTTTCTTCTCTAATTCTATTTCCATATTGCTGTCAATGTGATATTCCTAAAACACAGGTCTGGTCCTGTCACTCCTCCAGGAACAAAAGCAAAGTTCAATTTAGCATTCAAAGTCCTCCCAGACTTCCTTTCCATATTTATCACATTTTTATTCTTTTAATTTGGGAATAGAGATAATGCAGGGAAAGGTCAAGCAGTGGGCCTGAGGTCAGAGTAACCTGAGTTCCTATCCATACTTATACACAATTGAATGAGCCTGGTCGAATCATTTAATCTCCATCTGTCCAGTATTATTTCCTGTAAAATGAGATTTTTTGAGAAGTTGTTAAGGGTACATGCATATATACATACATGTATATAAATATACATGTGTATGTATATGTGCATGTTTATGTATATATATGCATAAATACCTTAGCAGTAGTTACTTAATAAATTTAATAAATGTTTGTTTTCTCATTCTCTTCTTTGCACCCCCCCCCCCCACCACACACACACATGTCCTACAGACTAACCAAACCAGGCTGAAACATTTGCTGGTTTAATTATTCCAGTTAATGTTCTGGCAACTGAACTGTGGAACATTTCTTAGTACATTAATCTTATAGAACCTCTGTTTGGCATTCAATCTTCTTACACCTTACTCAATATTTTTTAATCTTTTTTTAAAATTTATTTAAGGCAAAGGGGTTAAGTGATTTGCCCAAGGTCACACAGCTGGGCAATTATTAAGTGCCTGAGGACAGATTTGAACTCAGATCCTCCTGATTCCAGGGCTGGTGCTATATCCATTGCACCACTTAACTGCCCCTACACCTTACTCTTGAAACATACTTTTCAATCTGGTGATCCAGGTCTCCTGGTTATTCCACAAATCCAATACCCCAACTCTAAGCTCCAGGAATGTTCTCTGGTTGTTCCCCATGCCTGGAACATTTTCCCTTCCTCTAGCTGACTTCCATGGCTCCCTTTAAATGATATCTCCTATTTATCCCATACATCATTTTGTTTGTATATATATATATTTGTTTGCATTTGGCTTCTTCTGTTAGATTGTAAGCTCTCTTAATTATTAAATGTACAATCATCCATAAGTCAATTAACCTCTCTGGAAAATATGGATAATAAAACTTGTGCTGCTTATTTAAATCTTATTATAAGCATGTTAATTATCATACAATTAACATATCCATTTCTTATATTCCAATTCCTCCTCATTTGGAATTCTTATATAATTCATAGTTTCCTTCCTCAAAACTCTGATCATTGACCATCATACTGACACACTGGTGCCTCTTTTTGTTCACCTCGCCTAGGCTATTACAGTGGCTTTCTAATTAGTCTCCTGAACTCAAGACACTCCGTATTCCAATCCATCCTATATATCTCTGCCAAAGTGATTTTCCTTAAGTGCATATCTGACCATTTCATTTGCCTTTCAAGTAAAATCCAGTGCCTCCTAAATTGCAAGCAGGATAAAATGTGAATGCTTCTGTTTAGCCTTAAAGCACTCCACAACCTGACCCCAAACTAAATTTCCAGTCTTTTTTTGTATGTCACTTTCCTTCCTTTGTGAGTCAGCCAAAATGGTCTTTTTTCTGTTCCTCATATACAACCCTCCATCTCCTTGTGCACTATCCCTTATCCCTCAAATGTCAGATTCACTTCAGCATTCTCTTTGACTCTTCATTCTTCCTTTTCCTATGTATCAAAGTTGTTTTCAAATTTTGTCCATTCTACCTCCACAACATCTCTCTCTAGTTGAGGAACTCATTGTCTCTTACCTGGATTATCTGCAGCAGCATCTTTATTGTTTATCCTTGCCTCAAATCTTCCCTTTCCAAATTATCCCGAGGGAGGAGGCAGTATGAGTGAGTCAAATTGGCAACATCATCTTGACCATTGCCTACAAATACTGATTAACTGTAACCACAGCTACTGAAGACCTAGAATGAAAAAGTTCTGGACACCAAAGTCCTTGGCATTGTCAAATCAAAAATGAAGGCTTAGCACTGAAAAATAATATTATAGAAGATATATCATCTCCTCCTTGCTGTTGCATCTCTAGGACTATGGGATCTTTCCATTTGACTTTGCAGCTAAAATCTCCCATGTTTGTATGATACACACACACACACACACACACACACACACACACACACACACATACACACACATATTGTCTCTCTCATTAGAAGAGAAACTCCATAAGAGAAATATTTTTTATTCATGTCAATGTACTCAATACAGTGCTTTGTGCATAGTAAGTAATTTTTCATTTTTCATTCATTCATTCATATTCACAGCTATAAGTAAGAGGAAAATAAGGGTTTTGCCCCTATTATATAGTAAATTTAGGGGCAAATGAAAACATTTGTGATCCTTCAGCAGTTTAGTGCCTAATTAGCAAGAATAATTGGTTAAAATAGGAATGAGAGCTGGAGTAAGTTGCATCCCTGTTCTATCCTGCATAAGTCTAGCCTGATCCCTTGCTGAGGTCTCTACTTCCCTACCCCAGGGATGATTCCCAGACCTCTCTCAAGTGAGGGCACACTTCATAAACTTGTCCTAGGTATGGTTTGTGGTTCTTACCCAGGCCACAAAAATTCTTAATAGTAGTTCAATAGAAACCTAAACCATAGGAAGCTCTTTGGTGAGAAGTCTGGCAGAATTATAGGACTTGTGTGCTTTGGCATCCCCTCCTCATGTACTTCTTTTTCCCATTATTTATAGGAATGACCAACCATTTTGAACATACAATGAATGAATGTCCCTTACCCGATTCATTATTTTGTATTGAAACCAAAACATTGTGTTTGTTTTTAAAAGGAGGAAATTCCCAAGACATCTACTATATGTGAACAAGATTTGATTTCATCAGAAATCTGTGTCCTTAGGAAAATCAACAATAGGAGGACAATAGCAGCAATAACCTTAATTTCTTCTTTTGTCAAGATAGGTTGTAAACCCCTGTTAGTTATTCCTAACAGTAGCCAGATAGGGGAGAGTGAGTTAGGGAGTTTCTTTTATAGATAGTGAAGGGGAAGGAAAGGGATTAGAGGCTTGCCCTGAGCCCCAGGAGAGGATATCAGAGCTAGGATTCTCACTGGGGAGCTCTTGGCTGCCACTCCTTTGCTCAATTCACTAGCCCTCTCTGGATTGTTTAAGATTAATTTTTTAAAATGACAGCTAATTGTACTACCAGGGCCTCTACAATAGAGTTAAATACCCCACTGTAACAGCCACTGCATTGGGGATGATGCTCTCTCATAAAAGTCTCCAAGCATTAAAAATGTAAGACAGTATTAAAACAAAATTAAACATCTGAAGTTTCTGGCACCGCTGCATCATGGCCTAATTCTCCAATGTGCAGTGATTTAAAAATAAAATCAGCTCCTGCATCTCGAGGATGGTATATCTCCATGCTGTGCAAATTAAATGAATGATGTTCAGGCGGTTTGGCCTCTGATTATGCACAGAGTTCAGCCCTCAGGAGGTTAATGGGGCTATATTACCAGGTGATGTACCACCAGGTCTAGAGGTAATGTGGGACAAAAGGTCAATGTGTAAATTTCCTTGTCCTTTTAAATTCTGGTTAGAATTTGCCATTTGAAACATTAACCCGGTTGGACTTTTTATCCCCCCCTTTCTCTTTAAGATGGTTTTAATTACTTACATTAGAATGGGATTGGAAACTTGCCTTTGAGCTCTAAAATGGAGAACAGGGCCTGGGCTCTAATCCTTCTGGATTTTTAATACACTGGAATATTTTCCATAGCATCTACCATCAGGATTAACATGACTTTATAAGGATAAAATCAATTGCCTTCCTGTTTGGATATTGCATTTAAATTTCAAAGACTCCAAAACAATAGCAATAAAACATTAAACAAAGAACTGATGTGCATCTGAAGTGACTGCTTCTAAAATGGTAATGTGGTGTACTTTCAAGATGTCTTGAATTTAGTTTTTTTTTTTAATACAGAAAATATGCTAGTGCTTCTAGTGTCTCAAAGAACATATTTGGAGAAGTGATTTAACCTCTTAGTGGTTTAGTTGGTTACCAATAAAGAAGAGATGTGACCCTTGGACCTCACAAAAATCCTTACTTTGCAATTCTCTGATGTATTTATTGCAGAACTATATATAAAGTGCTGCGCAAACTTTAAAGTTCTAAGTGAATATCATCAATTTTTTTCTGGTCGAAGAATACATTACCAATGGGGTGGGGGGTGGGGGGGAAAGGTTACAATGAGGATAGGAATCATGACTGGTCTTTGAATTTTCTCAGGGCCTGTTATGATTACTATGTACAATATACATACTTAATAAATATATGCTTAATTAATATTACTGAATCAGAGAACCTGAGAAGGGAACTTTGGAAAGGAACTTAACCAGAAACCCCTCTATGAAAACTACAGTTATATTAACTTTACAAGTTACTTAACATTTCCATAGAGCTTTAATGGTTTACTCTTAAAAATATTTTCTCATTTGATCCCCACAACAATCCTGGGAGGTTGGTGCTTTTACTATTCCCATTTTACAGAAGAAGAAACTGAGAGGCTGAGAGACATTAAGTGTCTTAGGTAAATGGAACTTACTTTAATGATAAGTCTAGGGTTTCATGTTTTAAAATAATCACTACTCTTTGGTCATTCAAATTATTCTTTTTCTTTTTTTTTAAGTTTTTACAAGGCAATGGGGTTAAGTGGCTTGCCCAAGGCCACACGGCTAGGTAATTATTAAGTGTCTGAGGTCAGATTTGAACTCAGGTCCTCCTGACTCCAGGGCCGGCGCTCTATCCACTGTGCCACCTAGCTGCCCCTCAAATTATTCTTAATCTACTTCTGCCTGGATTGGAGGGGAAAAAATTTAAATTTCATCAGAGTATTTACCCATACTGCTATAATTTTAAGTCTGAATGTGAGTCTGTCCTACATTTCTTTGTTTAGTTCAAATTTGTTGTCTCTTTTCTCTTGCATATACGGTCTGTATTTATGATGTTTGAAAACAAATTCTAGATGTCTTATGTAGATTATTTCATTTATCTGGATGATATCCCTACTAGATAAAAAGAAGGCAAGAATAAGTAGAGGTACTTTATACACCGAAAAACAGGTTCAGTTTGACTAAAGAAAAAGTTAAAAAAAAAAGCTATGTCTTCTCTTTAAAAAGTCATCTTTGATTTGTGATAGATATTATACTAAATGTTTTTTTTTAAAAACTTCTTTCTTCTCTCCCTTCACTGACATTCAGTGACATCATTACCAGACAACATTTACTGAATTTCAGTTGTGTGTAAGGAACATTTGGAAAGAGATGGGAGATGGAAGATAAAGATAAGTAAGAATGAACAGACACAATCCAAGCCCATCAGGTGTTTATAATCAAAGGTGGAACCAGATAGGAGAGATAAATAAATAAATAAAATTTGTGCATACTTGGGATACTATAAATGGATGCATCACAACTCACATAACTCTGTTGTAAAATATATTGCAGTTTTCAATGCAGGAAAGGATCCTGGTACCCTAGCAAGAATATATAGTGAAATAAGCTCCAGACTTGGAACTAGGAAGACCCGAGTTCAAGTCCTGACTCCCACATTTACTAGCAGGGTGAATTAGAAATAAGTCAACTCTGAGACTCAGGTTTTTCATCTGTTAAAATGGAAATACAAATTCTTTTTTTTTTTTTTTTTTGCCAGGCAGTGGGGTTAAGTGACTTGCCCAAGGCCACACAGCTAGGTAATTAGTAAGTGTCTGAGGTCAAATTTGAACTCAGGTACTCCTGACTCCAGGGCCAGCGCTCTATCCACTGGGCCACCTAGCCACCCTGGAAGGTACAAATTCTTTCACTAGCTCTTTTTTTTTTTTGGTTTTTGTAAGGCAAATGGGGTTAAGTGGCTTGCCCAAGGCCACACTGCTAGGTAATTATTAAGTGTCCGAGACCAGATTTGAACCCAGGTACTCCTGACTCCAGGGCCTGTGCTTTATCCACTGCCCCACCCAGCCACCCCCTCACTAGCTCTTTCACAGAATTATTATGGGATTTAAATGAGAATGTGAAAATACTTGTTATAACCACAAAACATTATGAATGATAGTTTTTGTTTTTATTTTTCTAGCTGGGTTGTCATATTAATTTATGTGAAAACTATTTAGGAAAGAACCAGCATTCTAAATAAAACTGTGTTTGTATATAACTAGTAAATAACAATTTGCATTTATTTAGAACCTATTAAGTGCCAGATAATGTACTAAGCACCTTACAATTATTACTATTACTTTACAATTAGTATCTGGTATACCAGAAGCCTGGCCATTCTGCTCACCTTGAGTATGGAAATTGTGAGGGAAATATTTTTCACTCTGATCTATCTGAAAAAACAAATTAACAAATCAAAGACAGATGAGGATTTTGTTGGATCACAATAGACTGAAATGTCACTCAAAGGATTTAGACTGGAATGATAATTTATATATTACATATTATTCTCCATCATATATTCATTGATTCAGCAAAACTAGCCTTCTTTCTATTTCTTAATCCAACATTACATCTTTCCTCTCTGTGAATTTGCCCAGACTGTCTCCTGAGCCTGGAATGAGCTTTCTTCAGGTTCTACTATTTTTAGACTTTCCTTTTTCCTTCTAAGTTAAATTCAATGAGGGCTCTCCTGATGCCCCTAGCTGCTAGTGCCTCCCTCCTCCTCAAATCACCTTCTGTTTTTCGTGTGTGTGTGTGTGTGTGTGTGTGTGTGTGTGTGTGTGTGTGTATGTGAATATGTTCAAATTGTCAGACTTGGGAAAAACTCCAACAACCAATTAGGTGATCAGTAAATAAAATGAAGCATTTAATTCAGGGTAGAAGAACTGCAATCTGGGACAGTGCACTGCCTTTTTCAGACAAGGATATTAGGGGAGAAAGGAGAAAAGGAGATGGCCATGGGTAACAGAAGGAGAATGAATAGTAGGTGTACATAGAACAGCTGAACTGCAGGAAGGCAGTATTGCAGAAGTGTCCTTGTGGTTACCTTAGTTCAAGTACAGGGATGATTAGAAACTGTAAGAACAGGGTAAGGGGGATGAAAAAATATATACAAATTATGTATTTTTATGTGTATATATTGTTTCCTTCAACAGGAAATAGGATCTTTGAGGTTAGACACTGTTTCATTTTTGCTTTTGCATATATAGCTAGGGGATAGAACAATGTCTGATACAATGGAGACAATAAATGCTTGTCTATTGATGGCTTGATGGAAATGATGATCATATGGATGAGTGGTCAGCACAGAGTAGATACTGAAATCCAAGCCCTCTGACTACATATCTAGATTTCTTTCTTCTAGATTATCTAGAAAACTTTCTTCTAGTTCCTATTTCATAAAACAGCTAGGTGGTACAGTAGATAGAATGCTGCTGGAGTCAGGAAGATCTGAGTTTGACTCAGACACCTGCCAGCTGTATTACCCTGAGAAAGTTACTGATCCTTTGTTTGCCTAAGTTTCCTCAACTGTAAAATGGGGATAAGAACAGTACCTGCCTTATAAGGTTAATGTCAGGATCAAATGAGATAAAAAGTGCTTAGCATGAAGTCTGGCTCATAGCTGGTACTATATAAATACTTATTCCTTTTCCCCTACAATGAATGTTTTGGGATTGATAAGGATAACTCTCATCATTGCCAACTAAGGAAGCAATTTCTTTTTCTGTTTCCTTTTAAAAAATATCTTGTATTTTTTTTATTTATTTTATTTGATTAGTTTTTTGGCTTCCCTTTCCATTGATATATCCCTTATAATAAACAAGAAAAAAGGAAGAGGAAAAAGCAGAGCAGTAAAATATGAGGGAAGTTTAAAAGAAATAGGAATCTAGATCAAACAAGATTTTAGACAATAAAATCTATTCTTTGGAATTTGATAATAATAACAAACATTTTACATGGTATTTACACTGTGCAGGTATTATGTTTGATCCTTACTACCCTGGGGAACTGGAGCTACTATTATCTCCATTTTACAGATGAGGTAGCTGAGGTAAACAGGTTGAGTCACTTCCCTAGGGTCACACAGCTGGTAATTGTCTGGGGTCAAATTTAAATCCAGGTCTATCTTCACTCCAGTCCTCTATCTATTGCCCCATCTAGTTGTCCAATTAACCTAGAGGAGAAGGGTGGGGATGAGAGGAGAGAGCAATAGAGACTTGATATTCTTATGGCCAAAGATCCAGGAGTATGGTAATTTCCTTGCCTTGCTGTTTGCAGGCTGTCTAGCCTGATCATGGAGAAAAAAAAACATATTTACTTAAGCCTTTCTAGTGATGGGGCCAATGTATTTGGCATGAGTTGTAGCTTCCAAGATAATCTTTGAGATCTTCTCTCTAGGCTTAGTAAATCTGGAAATATTGTTCAAAAATACATTTGGTCTCAAGTATTATTGTGAATGGGGTCAAAGAACATGCATTACAGTAATGTACAGACTAGCTCTGAGGAATGTCAACTGTCAATCAATGCTGAAGAAAATTTGCAATATCTGAATTTTTTCAGCATGCTCTTCTCCAATTGAGCTCTAGGAAGAGATCTATCAATGTTCTAGGTAGCAATTTGCCTTTTGAACCATGTCCAGAGAGCCAGAATGAACCAAACAAGAGACCTTTCCTTTACTTCATAATTATTTTGAAGTTTTTTGACAGCTCTACAATGTTATTCATGGGGTAATGTCTTTCAATAAATCTGGTCACAGTCTGTTCATGCTCCTTTATTCTGTGAAACCTTGTCTATGTCCTCAGTCTTCAAAAGGGGAACAACCTAATGTGCTAGGAAACCTCTTTTAGTTCTTTTGACTTTGAATCAAAATAGTGCAATTGGGGAATGGTCATAAGGGGAACAAAGTTTTTGCTTGAAAAATTCTTGTAAGCCTATTTGATTAACTGTTTTGAAGAAAACTATGGTAGATTACAGATCCAATTATTGCTTTTAAAATCAAACACTTCAAATACTTATAGTTAAAGTGACATCTTTCTATTGCTACCTTGTGAAATTATTTCACATTTAGGAAAATGATATGTAGAATAACTTTGTGTTGTGAAACAAAACTTAAATAGATGTTTGCTTTCAGTTTTCTTTTTAGGATGGAATCCAATATTTAAAACTAGAAAAAATCATCAATAATTTATAATTAATCACTATAAGTAGAGCTATAAATAATCATTTTTTAGTTTAGTTACTAAGTTAATAAACTACTTAGTTTAGCAACTAAGGTGAATCTATTAAGAATTATTCTTGTTGTTAGGCAATTAGGTGATTCATTGGTAAGAGTGCCAAGTCGAGAGTCTGGAAGCCGAGTTCAAATCAGTGCTCTGCCATTGATTAGCTATGTGACCCTGGACAAGTTATTTAATCCTTTTGACCTCAGTTTCCTCATCTGTAAAATTAGCTGGAGAAGGAAATGTCAAACCACTCCACTATCTTTTTTTTTTTTTTGCAAGGCAATGGGGTTAAGTGGCTTGCCCAAGGACATACAGCTAGGTAATTATTAAGTGTCTGAGGCCGGATTTGAACTCAGATACTCCTGACTCCAAGGCCAGTGCTCTATCCACTACACCACCTAGCCACCCCCACTCCACTATCTTTGCCAAGAAAACCCCAAATGAGATAATGAAGAGTTGGACATTCCTGAAATGACTGAATGACAGAAAAAATGTGTCTTGTTTAGTACCTGAAGTATGAGCTTTAGTATGCATTTGCCAATTAAAAAACATGAATGTGAAAACACCTGTAACTTAGGAGGGAGTAAAGGATATAACCCTAAAAGGAGTCCTCATTAGGAAGTTAAGAAAGTTTCTGCTAATAGGAGCTATTATGGGATAAATTGACCATGTCTTCTTTTTTTTGTGGTAGCAAAAGAACTGGTGTCTAAGCGAGTGCCACATTGATTGGGGAGTGACTGAATAAATTGTAGCATATATGATCATAGAATTAAAGATCTAAGTTTGGAAGAGAGCTCAGATGTTATCTAATCCAACTCTGTCATTTCATAAATGAGAAAACTAAGTCTGAAAGAAATTAAATGACAACATACCCAAAGTCATACAGGTAGCTTATGACAGGACTGGGATGTGAACTCAGATCTTATGATTCCAAGTTAAGCATTCTTTCCATTGCACTACATTTCCTCTAAATGGAATATTATTGGGCAATAAGGAATTATTACATGAACTGATGCAGAATGAAGTAAATAGAAACAGCAAAACAAAATACACAATGACCACAATCATGCAAATGAAACAGAGACTGAAGGACAGCTGAACCCATGTTACATGTAATGAAGAACAGTGACCCCAGAGAACAGATAATTAAACATACATTCCTCCTGGCAAAATTCTAGAATGTATTATTAAAGAGATGGCTGGTGAACATCCAGAAAAGATAACAAGGAGTCAGAATAACTTTAGCAAGAATAGGTCATGCCACAATAATTTCAAATCTATTTTGACATGGTTAGCAAACTAATAGGTTAGGGACTGTTGCAAATTTAACTAGATTATAACAAATTATCTCATGTTATTCTTATAGAAAAGTTTGAAAAATTATAATACTATTTATCTCTACTGTAATCAAATAGCTTCTACATTAGTTGAATGGTCAAACTTGAAAAGTAGTCAGTCACTAATTGTTTAATGTCAACTTAAAAAGAAGTCTTCAGGGGGCGACTAGGTAGCTCAGTGGATAGAGCACCGACCCTGGAGCCAGGAGGACCTGAGTTCAAATCAGACCTCAGACAATAATTACCTAGCTGTGTGGCTTTGGGCAAGTCACTTAACCCCATTTGCCTTGCAAAAACCTTAAAAAAAAGTCTTCAGTGGAGTCCCATAGGGATCTCTGGTTGATCCTGTGCTATTTAATAATTTTATGAATTATTTGATTAAAGAAATAGATGGGATCATTAGTAAATTGACAGATGATTCAAAGCTAGAATGGTTAGCTAGTAAGCTATAAGAGAAATGCAGAAAACTGAATTGAATAAGAAGAAATATAATAGGGCTAAATGTAAAATGTTATACTAGGGTTCAAGAAATCAGATCCATAAGTATAAGATGGAGAAAGCATGGTTACACAATAGTACTTTGTGTATAATAGTACACAGGGAGCAATAGTACTTTTTTTTGAAAGATTTTATTTATTTTGAATTTTATTTTTCCTCTAATCTTGCTTCCCTCCCCCCTTTACATTGTTGCCATGGTATGCATTGATCTAAGTTGAATGTGATGAGAGAGAAATCATATCCTTAAGGAAGAAACATAAAGCATGAGATATAGCAAAATTACATAAGATAACATTTTTTTAAATTAAAGGTAATAGTCTTTGTTCTTTGTTCAAACTCCACAATTCTTTCTCAGGATACAGATGGCATTCTCTGTCACAGATACCCCAAAATTGTGCCTAATTTTTGCCCTGTTGGAATGAGCAAGTCCATTACAATAGTTCTTTGAAGAAGACCTTGGGTTCTTAGTGGACTGCAAGCTCAAGAAGTTTACAGAATGCCATCTACATTCTAAAGCTAATAAAATCTTAGGCTACATTAAGACAGGCATGGTTTTTAAGACTAAGAACCATTCTCCAATGAATAAGTAGTCAAAGATATGAACAAACAATTCTCAAAGAGGAGGGCAAATTATGAACAACCATATGAAAGAATGATCCAAATCACTACTAAGAGAAATAAAAATGAAAACAACTTGAGATTTCATCTCACACTCAGAAAATTGGCAAAGGTGACAAAAAATGTTGCAAGGATTGTGGGAGAGTATCAGCAAACTGTTAGTCAAATCACTAATTAGTCTAATCATTCTGGAAAGTTATTTGGACTTACATCCAAAAAAGCAATTAAAATACTCATCTTCATATACCATGAGGCCAAAGATAGCAAAATACTAAAATATTAATAATAAATATATAAGTTGCAGTTTTTGGAAACAAAGTAGGTGACTGCCAATTGGGGAAAGGCTAAACAAATTGGGGTATATAGATGCAATGGAATATTACTGTGTTATAAGAATTGATGCATATGAAAAATTTAGAGAAGCATAGGAAGACTTTTATGAACTGATTTATAGTGAACTCAGTAGAACCTAGAAAAATAATCTCTATATATGTATACATACATAGTATAGTATATTATAAATATAGTGGTAGTCATAAATACAGTTGTAAATAATAGTATATGTTGTAGTCATTTTCTATCTATCTACCTATCTATCTAGACTGCAACATTGTAAGTAGAAAGGAAAACTCAATCAAATACTACATCTATGCATTTATAATTACCAAATTTGAACCTAGAGAAGAATTGAGAAAATATACTTTTTCTCTTCTTGACATAGATGGACAGCTGTGGGTACAAATATGGCATATACTGTCCTATACTATTGATTGGTTTTGCTAAACTGTTTTCTCCACTCTCTTATCTTCTTTTTGTTTGCTTTTATTTTTTTTTTTATGCTGGGTTAAAATGGGGGAGTGATACATTTGGAAATGAAGGTAATATAAAGACAAAAAGATCAGTACATTTTTTAAAATTAATTTTTATTAAAGATATTATTTGAGTTTTACAATTTTCCCTCATCTTACTTCCCTCCCCCACTCCCAAGATCAGTAAATTTTAAATTTAATTCTTAAAATATGCGATAGTAATGAAGGGAAAGGAGGGTATGGATTATGGAGATACTCCCTCAGTACTAGCCAGCTAGATTCTCTTTTAAGTAAATTAAGGGATGAATGAACATGTGCTTGGAGATGGGGGAGAAATCAAAATGATAATTTCACACTCTACTCATTTGAACTTGAAATATTTTGTATCTAAAAATAAGGAGGTGATGATGGTAGTATTATATTCTGCCTTGGTCAGACCATCTCTAATATTGTGCTTAGTTCTGGGGACCACAATTTAGAAAGGGCATTGATTAGCTTGAGTGTGTCCAGAGAAAACAGGTAGAATGGTGAAGGTCTTTCTTCTAACTCATGCCACATGAGAATGGGATGAAGAACTTGGGAGTGCTTAATTGTTTTCATTTTTTCCAATTAAATGTGCTTTGGTTCCATTTGGGATAACTGGAAGCAGTGAGTGAAAATAGCAAAAAGATAAATTAAGGGTTTGATTAAGAGGTAACTTCTAAAAATTAGCTTCCTTCAAAAGAGGAATCAGCTGCCTCAGGCAGAGAATATATGTCCTTTCATTGGGTGTCTTCAAGCAAAGACTGGATGACCACTTTGGAAGGGGTACTCTGGGGGTTTGAGGGAGTGGGGGAGTGGGGGTGGGGTGTGGAGGTTTATAATGGAAAAGGGAATAAGCATTTACATAGCAGCTATGCCTGGCACTATACTAAGCACTTTACAAATAATTATTTCCTTTGATATTCATAACCTTTGGAAGTAGGTGTTATCTTTTTCTCCCATTTTAGAGACAAGGAAATTGAAATAAATAGAAATTAAATGTCTTGCCCAGGCTGACACAGCTAAGTAAGCTTCTGAGGCTGGATTTAAACTTAGGTCTTCCTGATTCCAGGTCTTATGATTTATCCACTGTAGCATCTAAATTCATGTATTTATATGCATATGTGCATTTTCGTGTACATACACACATAGGTACATGTGGTATATTTTGTATATGTGTATTTATTGCATCACTTCCTCATATATGGAAAGGTACCATTCATTTCTTTGAGCTAGATTTTTAAAAAGTCCTATTCACAAAGGAAAACTCTTAAGTTGTCATAACTTGGGTGCATGATCTTAACACTAAGGAGAAAAGGGGAGGGCAGGTGGGGGCAGGGCGAAGAGGCATTTTGTTTTTACCCTTTCTGCCCACGGTACATGCACTAATATGTAAAAGCACAAGGGGGCAGCCTGGAGCTTCCCTGGAAACCAAAGTATTGACTATCTTGAATTTTTGAAATTCATCTGGTTAAGGAAAGAGAGAGAGAGAGAGACAGACAGACAGACAGACAGACACAGAGACGACAGAGACAGAGAGAAACAGATGTAGAGACAGAAACAGTCAGAAAGAGAGAGAGACAGAGAGACACAGAGAGAGAGACAGAGAGAGAGACTTCTGCTGGGTAGGTTTTTAGTTGAACTTTTCATTCCTCCTCATGCCAACTCTCTTTTCTCTCTTTTGAATAGTCTGAGAAGAAAATGAAAGAGGTTCCAGGCTCTGGGAATCAAGTGATCAAATTTACAAAAACAGGAATGAATGTGGCATATTCATGAGATATTGAGGAGAGTGGCATTATTGGAATGGAGGCAGTTATGTTGTGGGAAATAAAGATTAAATAAATAAGATGGAGCCAGATGAACCAGCAATATGGATTGGTTAAGAGGGAGTCAGGAACTGAACAAAGAATACTGGACTGGAAATTGAGAGGCCTGGTTCCTTGTTCTGATTTTTGTTTTTCAATAGTTTTACAAATCATTTCACTTCCCAGTTTCATCATTTCTGAAAAAAAGGGATTGGATTAGAGATCTCCATAGTCCTTTCTAGGTCTAAAATCCTCTATAAGGGTCTTTATGTCTAGTTCTTTCCTTTTGACTGAAGCTGTCAAACAGGCATTTTTCATTTGGAAGTCTAGTCTTAAACTGAGCATCATCTCATTTAAATGGAACCTACCCCCCCCCCCACCATAAAGCAGTCCATTTACTCTTTCACTCATCTGCCAAATACTCACTAATCTTCACAGAAGCACCTCATCGAAGGTACCATAGAATCTCACCCTCCTAAGTTCTCTAGCCATGGCAAAATCATTCTTTTTTCACCATATTCAAAATTGTACAGTAATTTTTGATTTGTCCTCTAATAGTCTTCAACCACATCCAGTCATTTGATTTTTTTCACTTGAAGTTACTCCTCCTCTTCTTTTTTCTAATATTTGCACCTTAGTTCTTTTCTTTATCATTTCAAACCTAGAATACTGACACAATCTCCCTGATTGCATATGGTACAGCTTCAGTTCACCCAGAGTGACTGCTAGATGAATTTTCTTAAACCCTACTTTCATTAAGTGACTACTAAAATCAAAAAAGCTAAGTTAATTTTCTTTTCCCATTGCAGAAAGTCTAAAACTCTTTGCTGGTTCATCTGGCTCTATCTTATTTATTTAATCTTTATTTCCCACAACATAACTGCCTCCATTCCAATAATGCCACTCTCTTCAATATCTCATGAATATGCCACATTCATTCCTGTTTTTGCAAATTTGATCACTTGATTCCCAGAGCCTGGAACTTCTTTCATTTTCTTCTCAGACTATACAAATCCTGCCTTTCCTTCAAGGCTTAGCCTCTTTCACCTCCACTATGAGACCTTCCTTGACCACTATATCCCTGACAGATCAAGATTTAGAGCTAGGAGGGAATCTTAGAAATTATATAGACCAAATCCCCTCATTTTGCAGGCCACTGGATCATAGACAGATAGAAGAAGCCTAAGAGGTCATCCAATGCAACCTCCTTAATTTATAGTTTAAGATAAAGTGGACCAGGGAAGTTAAGACATTTACCCAAGATCTTCCAAGTAATAAGCAAAAAATGTAGGATTTGAACCCAGGCATGAAGGCCAGAGTTTTTTCTATTATACTACTTGCTTTATCAAGTCTTAATTTATATCTCATACCCACATAGCATCTTATTATTAAAATTTTGGGGCAAGTTTTTCACATTTTTGTTTCTGAAATATTCTACCAAAATAAAACATATGGCATTTAGAGGACCCCCCAAAAACCTACATATGCTTTGGTAGAATGACAAGAAGGAAAGAGCTGTATTTTATTCAACTTAATGGAAAGAGCCAGAAAACTATTTAGATATTTTGCCACAAAACAATCTAAAATGTTTACTTCCTTAAGTCAAGCATGTATGTGTTACCATGAGGAATTCCCATCATAAGAATGCTGTGGTGGCATAGGAATTGTGTTTCTGATGCTCTCTACATGTTTAATCTTGGTCAAATCAACTATCAAAGTCTTAATTTCCTAACTGATAAAATAAGAGGTTTGGATAATATTATCTCAAAAGTCTCTCCCAGCTCTATCTCTTTTAAAATCCCCCCTACCATTTGAGTAGAGAAACATAGGGAGGTGACAAAGATGTGTATCTTTACTATTTCTTAGTTAAAGGACTAAGAAGTTGACTGAGGCAGCTAGGGGTTAAATAACTTAACCAAGATCAAATGATGCCCTCTTAAAAGTAAGAGAGGCATCCTCAGAGTAAGAGAGACCTTGGTTCAGATCCTGCCCCTGACTATTAACTATTTCCCTCTCTTATCCTATTGTCTCCCATATTCTTGTGTTCCTGCAGGCCAACTCTTCCTCCTCCTTTTCCTCTGCCTCACCTGCCCCATATCTGCCACCATTATTTTTTTTTTTAGGTTTTTTCTTTTTGCAAGGTAAATGAGGTTAAGTGGCTTGCCCAAGGCCACACAGCTAGGTAATTATTAAGTGTCTGAGGTCACATTTGAACTCAGGTACTCCTGACTCCAGGACTGGTGCTCTATCCACTGTGCCACCTAGCTGCTCCCACCATTATTTTTTAAACTCTTCTTTATCACTTTTGAAATCCCTGTCTTTCTTCAAGGCTGAGCTCAGAGATCACTTACTTTGTAAAGTCTTTCTTTATCTCTATCTCCTCTAATTGTCTTTGAGTACTTTAGATTTCACTTTTGTCCTTAATAACTTCCCATCTTATATGTCACTTAGGTATATTATATCCTCTTTAGTAGATTGTAACTATTTGAAGACAAAAACTGTCATTTTTCTTTCCTTTTTTTTAAAAATTAGGTATTTGTGAATTTAGGGAGTAAAATAAGCATTTCTATAACATGGTATATTTAAAAAGGTGATTGCACATGAAGTTACAAATCTATTATCTACAACTTGCTATTCTTTTTAAATATATAATAAAGTTCATGAAAATTTCTTCCCCCCCTTTTTATTTCTTTCCTCCCTCTTGCCCTAGGGATGGCTACCATTAGATACAAATAGATGTATGTATATGTAAAATTATTCTATTCATGCTTCTATTTATCAATTTTCTGGTTGTGTTAGAGTCCTTCTTCATACGTCCTTTATAGTTAATTAGTGAACCATATTGTTATAGTTAACAATCAAAATGACATTCACTCAAAGTCATATTTTAAAAAGTAATTTTTCATCTTTTCATTCTGAGACCTACACATAGTAGGCATTTGCAGATGTTTACTGAAGAAGTGAATGTATTAGATGGGTACGGAGGACTTGATCAGGGATCAGGAAATCTGATATATGGTCCTGGCTGTGCTTCTAACTAACTGTAAGACTTTGATTGTCACTTCATCTTTTTGATATTAAAGTTTCTCATTTTTAAAATGAAGGTGTTAAATTAGATTATTCATAAGGTTCCTTCCAGCTCTAATATTCTATGATTTTCTGACTAATCAAGGTTTGAATCTAATACTAATGCATCCGAGGCTAACAATTATAGCTATTCTGGAGTCAATTCATTTTTACTACCTTTTTCCATAATTGTCCATACAGCTCTTCTCCATGCATACAAGGAAAAGAAATGTACCAACATATCTGTAATATATAATCAGCTTCAATTATGCCAAAGGCATATAAGAAGGGCAAGTTGAAAGTTTTCAAAGAAAGGAGTTTGCATTTAGCAAAAAAAAGTAATTTCTTAAGTGGTGAAATTCCTCTTTCTGTCCTTTTTCTAGAGTTTTAAAAATAGTCTAAATGGAATCTCACCCAACTTTCTAAAATGAAATTTACCTTTAGGCTGAAGGAAAGCATTAGAAATTTCATCCCAAAGAATTTTGGAGAGGAGGGACAAGAGGGAGGTGGAGTTATAAGTGCCTGAAGATAGGGGCTTCTAATTAAACTGCCCTCTCAACCATAACTCGAGTGTATGCTCTAATCATCACAATTCAGCTTAAAACTGGGATTGAATTATAATTTGGGTTTTTTCAACTGTGGATCATAGTTCTTAGAACTTTTGATGACTAATAAAAATAGAAAGATTACTGGATTTGAAGTTAAAGGATCTGAATATGAACTTATCTGTGAGACCTTGAGCAAGTTGTTTTTCTTTTCTCAATCTCTGTTTCCTTATCTGTAAAATGAAGGACTTGGACTAGATGACTTCTAGAGCCTATTTTCATTCTATGACTTTTCAAAACTGTATAAAATGTGGATTTTCCTATAGTCAGAGAGAAGATTCATTTGATAAAAGGATATAATGAACAAATAAGTAAAGTTTCCTTGACCTAATAAAGCTAGGTGGCACAGTAACTAGAGTTGTCAAGAAGAACTGAGTTCAAACCCTTTTTTAAAAATTTTTTTTGCAAGGCAAATGGGTTTAAGCGGCTTGCCCAAGGCCACACAGCTAGGTAATTAGTAAGTGTCTGAGACGGATTTGAACCCAGGTACTCCTGACTCCAGGGCCGGTGTTTTATCCACTTCGCCACCTAGCCACCCCTTACCATGACTATTAAGCATGTATTACAATGCATAAATCCATAACCTTAGCCATCAAATTAGTGAAGAACTGATTGATACAATCATAACTTAGTTGATTAAGGGATGAAGGAATTCAACTACCATAAAACATCTCTCTCATGGCATAGAATCTGAGTTGAAAGAGACATATCATCTGCCACTCAAAGATGAGACAGAAACAGTCAGAGTTATCGCTTTTACATAGTAGGGTTAGGGGTATGGTGTCCTTATGAACTGGAAAATATGTTAAAATTTTTTGGCCCTCCCTTCATTCCAAAGAAGTCTGAATTTTTTTCTTTTCTTTTCTTTTTCTTTTTCTTTTATGGGGTGTCTAGTGTACCTTATTGTAAAATTTGGGTTAGGTATTTCATCATAGGTTCTGTGATATCCGCTGGCCTTCATATGTTATATGACTTCTGTAAAACTCCCCCCCCCAATTGCCATTTAATTTCTTATGCCAACCCATGATATATCAAAATTGCAATGAGGAAAGTCATGATGTGGAAGGGATAAATGTAAATGTCTTAGGCAGATGGTAACTTTCACAGGTTGTGAAATGATATTCCTAAAGGATAGTTCTGACTATGTCATTCTTCTGATCAAGAAACTTTAAAGTTTCCCTTCTACATTTGGTTTTTTTTTTTTTGCAAGGCAAAATGGGGTTAAGTGGCTTGCCCAAGGTCATACAGCTAGGTAATTATTAAGTGTCTGAGACTGGATTTGAACCCAGGTACTCCTGACTCCAAGGCTGGTGGTGCTTTATCCACTATGCCACCTAGCTGCCCCTCCCTTCTACATTTGGCTCAATTATGAACTCCCATTTGATTTGTTTGTTTGTTTGTTTGTTTGTTTTTGGGGGGCAAGTGGATTAAGTGACTTGTCCAAGGTCACATAGATAGTAAATGTCAAGTATCTAAGACTGAATTTGACTTCAGGTTCTCATGGCTTAAGGGCTACTGTTCTAAGTGCTGCATCAACTAGCTGCCCCCCCCCCCCCATTGAAATTAAGAGGTCTTTATAACTTAGTTTCTTTTTTTTTTTTTTGAAAGGCAAATGGGGTTAAGTGGCTTGCCCAAGGCCACACAACTATTATTAAGTGTCTGAGGCTGGATTTGAATTCAGGTACTCCTGCCTCCAGGCAGGTGCTCTATCCATTGCACCACCTTGCTGCCCCCTATAACTTAGTTTCAACCTAACTTTCTAGGTTTGTTTGTTTTTTCACATTCCCCTCCTTCCTACACATATAAGTACATGCTTATACATATTTACACATACACATATAGGTTCTATTGTCATCTAATAAAGAATGTGGATTCCTTAAGGACAGGGACTGTTCTATTTTTGACTTTGTATCATTAGAGTTCAGCATAGTGCCTGGTCCAAAGAAGGCACTTAAAAAAAAAATCTTGTTGGTTTGGTTGATGATCCAATTTCTGCTTGAAGGTTTCCAATAATAGGAAACTCATTATTGCCTGCTACAATTTCTATGTTTAGAAAGCTGTAAATCTATATCGCTTAGATAGTTGTAATTGTCAGGAAATTTTCTCCAATATCCTAATCTTCCATTTTCTCAATCTATTCAACTTCAATGATCTGCTCCTCTGTTTCCCTTCTTCTGTACACTGGAATGGTGTTATCCTTCATTTTATCATTGCTACCACAACGCTTACACATTCAAGAACTTCAAATTTCTTTATCTCATAATAATCTTTTATCATTCAATCTCTTCATATGTCTTTCTACTTCTAAACTTATTTTTCTATAAGAAAGAGTTAACCAATCAATCATCCCACTCCACTTACTATAACCTGATATACCTTGTCTCAAATTCATACACTGCTGAATGCCCCTCAGGAAATCATTTGATAGTGCTGTTTAGGTCCATGATAAATTTATGTTTTCTAACTTCAACTGGACTCTCACTGAAGCAAGATAAATCTCTTCTCTTCTCTCCTTAAGCTATGTATGCATGCATACACACTCCCCCATACTTTTACCTGCCTCATCTCATTCTTTACTAATAAAATCAAATCAAGACCAATTGCTGTGTTTCCTTTTTTCTTCTTAACTCTCTTCATCTCAATTTCCTTTGACATGATCTTCCATTTAATCCCTTTTATTCCAGTATCTGATGAAGAGATGACTCTTCTCACCAAAGCCAACCCTTCCACAAATACTCTTAATCCTATCCTACCTTATTTTTTTCAACAGATTGCCCCACAGTAAACCAGAGTGATTGATTGGCCAGCAATAGGTCCCAGACCAAGCCTCACTTGCTCATTCTTTCAGTGCTGATTGATTCAGAGTGAATATAACTAGCAGTTGTTTCTATTTTGCCCTCCACAGTTTGATTTTTTTTTTTAAATTGGCCATTCTTTGCCTCTTTGGTTTTTTTTTTGGTTTGTTTGTTTGTTTTTTAGGTTTTTGCAAGGCAATGGTGTTAAAATGGCTTGCCCAAGGCCACACAGCTCAATAATTATTAAATGTCTGAGGCCGGATTTGAACTCAGGTACTCCTGACTCCAGGTCCTGTGCTCTATCCACTGCACCATCTAACTGCCCCCATTCTTTGCCTCTTTGCCCCATTTCTTTCTTACCTAGACTTAATCACTGAATGGGCATTGACTTAGTCAACCTGATATTTTTAAAGACCTTAGTTCAAAAACACCAGTGTTTCTCTCTGCATACAGGGCCATTCTCTAGTCATCCTGATCCCTATCTGGTTACTGGACCCAGATGATCCACTAGGAGAAAGTGATACTGGTGACTTTGCACAGTCCCCTTCTACCCCCACCTCTCCCTTAAATCCAATTCTCTTGCATGTCATGATTTTCTTTAAGAATGGAGGACAAGAGGACTGCTAAGTGGCACAGTGGACAGAGCACCGGCCCTGGAGTCAGGAGTACCTGAGTTCAAATCCGGCCTCAGACACTTAATTACTTAGCTGTGCGGCCTTGGGCAAGCCACTTAACCCCATTGCCTTGCAAGAAAAAAACAACCTAAAAAGAGAATGGAGGACAAAGAACAACAACAGTAAGACCTTATTTAATTTCTGTCATCTGTTTTCAATCTCTTCTCACCTACTAACTTAGCTTACAAATAAATCTTTTTCCCTTTTCCTTAAAACCTCCTCATTGAATGCTTGCCTATTAATTATCACACACTCTCTCTTTTCCCTTTCATGGTTATCTCCATAAGAAAGGACTCATGATGAAAACTGCTATCCACTTCCAGAGAAAGAGCTGATGGAGTCTGAATGCAAATTGAAGCAAACTATTTTTACTTTTTGTATTTTTTTGTTTGTTTTTCCTTTGCATCTGTGTTTTCTTTCCCATGACATGGTAATATGTTTTGCATAATTGAACATATCAAACACTCATGATTGAACATCTATCTCATTGCTTACTTTTTCAGGGAAGGAGCAGGTGAGGGAGGAAGAGAGAAAATTTGGAACTCAATTTTTTTTTTAAATGAATGCTAAAATCTATCTTTACCAAAAGAAAAAAAAATGCAGAACAACTCCATGAGAAAACCATTTTCAAATGGTGACTTTTCCCCCCTCTTAATTCTCTTCTAAATTTTCTGTAATCAGGTTTTAATCTTATCATTCAACTGTAATCTTTTGAATGTTAATTTAAAGCCATTTCCTTAGACTTGATTTACCTTGATTTTTCTTCAGTCTTTGACACTATTAATCACCCTCTTTTCTCTTGGTTTACCTGAATCTACTCTCTCCTATATTTTTCTATCTGTTTGATTGTTCCTCATCTTTTGCTGGTTCTTCATCCATGTCATGCCCTTTAACTGTGAATATTCCCCAAAGTTCTGCCCTTGACTTTTTTCTCTTCTCCTTCTGTTTAAATCTTGTCTTGTGATTTCCTTAGCTTCCATGGGTTCAATTATAATGTCTATACAGATATTTCCAGATCAATATATGTAACTAGACTCTTTCTGTTGAGCTACAATCACAAATCTTCAATAGCCTTTTGTACATCTGAAACCGTAACAAGTCTAGAACAGAACTTAATTATCTTTTCCACCAAGCCCTTCATTCTTTTAACTCTTCTGTTACCATTAAAGGACTTCACCATCCTCTCAGACACCCAAGTCCTCAAACCTTTGTGTCATCATCAATTCTTCATTCTCACTAACTCCATATACCCTTTTAACTGGTCTCCTTGCCTCAGGATCAAATATGAGCTCCTCTGTTTGGCATTTAAAGCTCTTTATAAATTGTCCCCTTTCTACCTTTCCAGCCTTCTTGTACATTATTTCCCCTCCACTTACTCTCCAATTCAGTCATTGAACTGCTAACAGTTCTTCCACCATGTCACTCCATCTTCCTTCTTTGACTTTGTATTGGCTGTTTCCCCATGCTTTCTGGACCTCATAACCTTACTTCTGAACTACTGCAATGGTCTTCTGGGTGGTCTCCCTACCTTGAGTCCCTCCCTGTGCTAGTCCATCCTACAATCAGCTGCCATCATAATTTTTTCTAAAGCACCGTCTGACCAGATTATTGTCCAAATCAGTGAGTTCCAGTGGCTCCCCATGACCTCCAAGATCAAATATAAAATCTTCTATTTGGCTTTTTAAGCCTTTCAAATCCAGCCCCTTTCTCCTCTCAAGTCTATTTATTTCCCACTCCTTTCCATGTCCTCTGTGAACCTAAGACTCTAACCTTCTCATTGTTTCTCAAATAAGATGCTCCATCTTGTTTTTGGACTTTTGATAGCTATTCCCAATGTCTGGAAAGTTCTGCCTCCTCACCTCTGCCTTGTAGTTTTCTTCAAGATTCAACTTAATTACCACATGCTGTAGGAGGTCTTTTCTGATTTCCCCTCAGCTGCTGAGTTCTTTCCTTTTCAAATTTCCTTACTATGTTTTGTATATATCTTGTTTAAATCTAGCTAGGACTCTCTAGGACATGCTGTTCCTTTCCTTCACCATTTGAATATATACTCAAGGGGATCAGAGACTGTGGGTTGGATTTTTTTCTTTTTCTTTATCTCATTGTTTAGCTCCTAATAGCTGTTTATTGACAGACTGACTGATGTTGTTACACCTTGATATGGCTTATTCCATGGGTGCCCTCCCTGAAGTGTACATCTTTTGGGTCCTGCCTTCTCTCCCATCCCCCATGGGGGGGAAATGTCAGATTTTCTGGACCATATGTCATCCTCTTTCCCAGTAGGATTGCATCCATATGCAAACTGAACTATATTATTTTTGCAAACTCTGTCCCCAGTACTGGTCTGGCACTGGCCTGCCTCCCACCCCCACCTGTTTGTTCCAAACAAAAGGAGAATTCTAAGTTATAGCTCTACTTGTTTGCCCTCTTCACTGGCACTAACAATTATAGTCTTCTCTGTCTGTGTTCTAGCCTGTGGAAAAGAAGAAATATATTTCTTCCTCTGCTAGAAGAAAGATAGACAGCTGCTCAGGAAGACTGGTGAAGGGCTGCTATCCAATGCATTCACAAGATCCTGATATATGCAGCCTGGATCAGCAAGGATTCACTACAAAAGTTTTGAACTTAGCATCTCCAGCATTACTGAAATCACTTTCTCCGAATACTTATTTAATTTAATTTTTTACTGATCGGAAGCCCACAAGTTTTTAAAAATTCCTTTGTCCTTTTTTCTTTGCTTCTTCCCACCTTCTCCCTTTTGGTTTATCACTAATTAGGGGCCTGACTCTCTCATTTTGAACACCGGCCCAGATTTTCCATGGGAAAGTACAGAAAACTATACAGTTTTAACTTTGACTACGTGTGAAAATTATGTTTCTCACACTGAGTATCAAGAATATCTAATGTTCTCCCATCAGCAAAGGACCTTCCAGATTGCTGGGGGTGGTTGCGGAGGTTAGTGGTGAGGAGGAGGTGTATGTGTGCATGTGCATGTGCTCAAGAAGATAAATGTGTTAAAGCTTCTATTATGGGGTCAACCCACCTAGTGTGGCAACACTCTTCTCTGCTAACTTTTAAGAACTGGAAGAAGGCCTATGCAGGGAGGAGATGGGTCTGAGACTGTGAGGAACCCATGCTGAAGAGATTCAGGGTGCATCCCATGGGGAGCATTAGACAGGTTGCTTTAGGATGGCCAGGGGAATACAGATCTAAGTTCCTTTTTTGCAGGAATGGGTATTGGAACAGAAGAGCATTTACAAATGCCATACTTGTTTATCTTAACATCTTATGTCTGACAATGACATTGAGGGACCATAGGATCCTTGTGCTAGAGTAGAAGGATCTCATCTATTACAAACTCCTCATTTCATAGATAAGAACACTAAGATCCATGGGAGATAATTACTAACAGTAATAGGTTTATGTAATACTTTAAGGTTTTTAAATTTATTTGACCCTCATAATGATACTGTAAGATAAGTACTATTGTTGCTGTTCAGTTATTTTTTCATAGTATTTTCTTGGCTAAGATCACTGGAGTGGTTTGTCATTTCCTCTCCAGCTCATTTTACAGATGAGGAAACTGAGGCAAAAAAGGTTAAGTGACTTGTCCAGGGTCATATAGCTGACAAGTGTCTGAGGGTAGATTTGAACTCAGGAAGATGAGTTCTATCTACTGGGTCATCTAGCTGCTATTTTTAATCTCTGTTTTACAAATGATGAAACAGAAGCATAGAGAAATTAAATGACTTGCCCAGGATTACACAACTAACAGATGCCTGAGACAGGATTTAAACTCAGGTTTTCCTGACTCCAGACCCTAATCTCAATTTCTCATAACATCTGGCTGCTTTAGGTGAAAAGACATTCAAAATCACATGGGTAGTAAGCATTAGAGATGGAATTTGAATCCAAGTCTTCTGAGTTCTGAGTCTATCCACTGTTATAATTTATAGTTTATAAATATATATACATATATTTGTATATATTCTGTATAATTATATATGATTTTATGCTTTCTTTGACATCCCTTCAAAATTCTGTGCCCCTTAAGCATTTCAGTTTCCCTGAATAATTAATTTTAGATCCATCATACATAAATTCATCAAAACTCTTCTTGAGGGGCAGCTAGGTGGCGTAGTGGATAAAGCACTGGCCCTGGAGTCAGGAGTATCTGGCTTCAAATCGGGTCTCAGACACTTAATAATTACCTATCTGTGTGGCCTTGGGCAAGCCACTTAACCCCGTTTGTCTTGCAAAAAGAAAAAAAAACCTCTTCTTGATCCTTTTTTACATTTTTTGGTCTGTACCACTCCAGGAGTACAGATGAAGTTACAATTTCTCTAGATTTGTCACCTGCTCTGAAAAGTACAACTTCATTTTCATTTGTTCTAATGTGACCATTTTCAAATTATGAGCCACTTTTTAGTTCTAGCATATCCATCAATTTCATAGATTCTGATTATATCTCCATCCCACTCATCACCTTTCCAGACTGGTGTCCTTTAAAAAATATGTTAATATAAAATCCCCTCCATTCCCTAGATTGTATCAATTGTCTTTCTAAGCATGTTTTCCATCAATTTTAGATATTTACTGAGAGGTGCTAACTGTAACTCCTCATACCAAAGCTTCCTAATCTTGCTGCAAAAGTTATATATGAGGTCTACAAAGTCATACATGTAACAGGGTATGATTTGAATAAATAGGGCCTTTCAGTATATATTACTCTTTTTAAAATGGTGCACGGATGCTGTTATGATGAACAAGATAGAAATTCCTTAAAAGTATTACTGAATATGGGGCAGCTAGGTGGCGCAGTGGATAGAGCACTGGCCCTGGAATCAGGACACTTAATAATTACCTAACTGTGTGGCCTTGGGCAAGCCACTTAACCTCACTGCCTTGCAAAAACTAAAAAAAAAAAAGTATTACTGAATATGTAGTAGTTTTTTGCTATCATGAATTTTCCTACTTAATGGATGACAAGAAGTATTCATACTCTGAAAATTTAGGAAACACTAGCATTTAGTGTACATAGGGTCAGAGAGTCATGAATTTGGAATTATTATTTCTATAAAAAATAATATATCTCTCATTTTCATTTTTAAAAATTTGTTTTATGTTTCTTCCCTCTCATGGGTTTTTTCCCTTTTATTCTGATTCTTCTTTCACAACATGACTAATGTGGAAATGTTTAACATAGTTGTACATGTATTACTATCATGGGAGAGGGGAGGGAAAGAAGGAGGGAGGAAAATGTAGAACTCAAAATCTTACAAAAAATAAAAGTTGAAAACTATCTTTGTATGTAATTAAGAAAAAAATTTAAAAGAAAAAAGAAGAAAAGAAAATTATAATTCTTGCCCCAGGGTTTTAAAAAAATATAACTAGCATTTTGTTGACTTTTTAAATGTAGCTATACCAGTGTGCTGAGTAGTTTTATATGGTCTGTGGTAGATGTATCAATCAATCAATCTGTAAATCATAACACAACCATATTAAAATATAATTGGAAAATATTTCACAAAATGAACAACTTAAATAATGCTATATATAGATAGATAACATTATCTATCTATATAATAATATAAAAAAACTAATTCAATATCTGGCTTTTTCCTTAGAAAAGGTTTAGTTACCCCTGTTTATATCTGAATTTGACATCCCTGATATGGACTTGGAGTCAGGAAGACCTAGGTTCAAATCCCATTTTGGACACTTATCTCTGTGGCCAAAGGGAGAGTTCGTTTAATTTTGAACTTCAGTTTCCTCCTGTATAAGCATGATGTAATGATCAAAGTTCTGAAGTTGGCATGGGAAGAGTAGAGGAAAGATCAGAGCCTTTCCATTACTCAGTAGAAGGTAGGGAGGAATCCTGAGCAGTGATAGAAAGAAATGAGGCCTAAAATACACTTGGTATTTTAGGTACCTGCTTTTCTTAACTTGCAAAACAATATATCATTATTTGTTTCAACAAAGAAATGAAAAGGTATAGTAGTGTTAGACAGTTGTCATATAAATATAACCTGTGACCTAAAACTTAAATTCTGAATTTTTACAGACTGGGTTTGATTTTAAAAGTTGGCAAATTCATCAAACTCTCTTTGACTCCTTTTTTCGTTTTGAGTCAGTACCATTATGAGAGTACAGGTTTGCTACCTATTCTGAAAAACAGAACCTTGTTTCATTTATCCTACTATGACCATTTTCAAACTATGGATTCCCTTTTAGCTCTTGTGTACAAATATTTGGTGACCAATCTGTTTTCACCCTATCTATCATTTTCATTGATTCTGATAATATTCTCATCTTGGTCATTATCTTTCCTATCCAGAGTGTCTTCTGGGAACACTAAAATTTGTTTCATGTCTAGGTCACTACAATGAAAAAAAAAGGGCCCTTTGTTCTCATGCAATGCACTCAGAATAAAATATCATAAATACAGAATGGGTCTTATTTTATGTTGCTTTAAAATAATACAGAAAAAGCAAAGGATTCATAACAGAGCCCATAAACAGACTAAAAAACTCTTTTCCTCTCTAGTGAGGTAGTGAGCACCACTTTTCTCAGGGGATGTATATATTCTCTGGATTTAAAGTACTAGGTTTGAAGGAAAAGTTTTCAGAATTGCTAGAGGTCAAGCATCTCATCCCCACAGTGATTCCTACCTTCCCCAGGGAATGTTGCAGTCTTCTCTATAGAGCACTACACTAAACTTAAGTGTCCTCAGCCCTCAACAAAAGGATAGCAGTTCAGAATCTATAAAGAATAAACCACTTGCACTTGAACTTGTGGAGTCAGTATAGCTTATGGTTCTGGTGAAGGGCAAGGTTTAGTTGTGGTTTTTGATGTCAGGGCTCTAGCTATTGGCATAGTAGACAGAGCACTGCTCTGGAGCCAAGAGGAACTAATCTGGCCTCATACACTTGGTCCTCATTAGTTGTGTGACCTTAGGCAACCCTAATTGCCTCACATCCAGGGTTATCTCCAGTCATCCTGATCCACATCTGGTCACTGAACCCAAATGATTCCAGAAACAAAAGGGAGATTAATGACTTAGCATAAATACAATTCACACACATGTCCCGGCATCACCTCCCTGATGCCATGGTCTTCTTCAAGAATGAAGGACAATCAAGAGAAGAGGTCTAAGTATACCTCTACTTAGAATGGGAATTGCTTCACTTCTTTAAGGAACTCCTTCATTCCACACTTTGCCCCACAGATGTCACAGTTCCCAGTTTGGTCACCAAATCGATCTTTTTCCACCATTTCTTCCTTTCTTTGCTATCTTTGAAATCATGTAGTTCCTTCTTGGAAAGTGAACTTGCTTCCTGAAAAAAGCTATAGGATTAAATTCATGCAAGTTTCCTAAACACAATTAGAGTTTGCATGTATGTCATTGGCTTTTCTGTTGGCTGTTTTAGTTCTGGGGCTGTCCATGTCTGGTTGAGGCAGCTAGGTGGTTCATTGGAAAGAGTGCTAGATTTTTGGAGGCAGGATAACTTGAGCTCAAATCCATCCTCAGACACTTATTAACTATGTCATTTTAGTAATTTAACCTCAGTTTACTCATATGTAGAATGAAAGGGTTGGACTAGATTACCTCATAGGTAAAGAATCTTTTAAAAAAATTTTATTTATGGCAATGGGGTTAAGTGACTTGTCCAAAGTCACACAGCTAGGCAATTATTAAGCATCTGAGATCACATTTGAACTCAGGTCCTCCTGACTCTAGGGCTGATGCTCTATCCACTGCCCCACCTAGCTGCCCCATTGTATCAATACTAGATACAAAGTTTTCATCTATGTTAACCTTATTAATAATAAGCTAACATTTATAGTGCCTAATATATGCTAGACATTGCACTGTTTTACAATTATCATCTAATTTAATCCTCACAACAGTGAAGTAGGTCTATTATAATCTTCATTTTGCTTTTGTTGTTCAATCATTTTTCAGTTCTGTTCAACTGTTTATGACCTTATTGGGGATTTCTAGAGTGGTTTGCTATTTCCTTCTCCAGCTCAATTTGAAGATGAGGAAACGGAAGGAAACAGGATTGAATGACTTGCCCAGGGTCTCACAGCTTGTAAGGTCACTATTGAACTCAGTTCTTCCCAGTTCCAGGTCTAGCATCTATCGATTGCACCACCCAGCTGTCCCAAACAAAGGATGGCAAGAAAATTTCAGAGGATCTTAATACATTCTGCATTAATAATTAACCACTTAAACAGCTTTCTTTTCATTTCGACTCAGAACAAATACATTTTCAATTGGAAACTAATGAAAAAAAAAAACCACAGTGGTGGCAGAGAAATACATAGCAAGTTGATAATAACCTTTTTCCATGACTTAGATAAAGTAGATCTGTCTTTTTTTTTTAGGTTTTTGCAAGGCAATGGGGTTAAGTGGCTTGCCCAAGGCCACACAGCTTGGTAATTATTAAATGTCTAAGATCAGATTTGAACTCAGGTACTTTTGACTCCAGGGCCAGTGTTCTATCCACTGTGACACCTATCTGCCCCCTGTTTTTTTTTAAGTCATAAAGAAAACTCTAAACATTAAGATGAACAAACAGATTCAATTATCAAAGGCATAAACCAGGAGCAAAAGAGTAGATGTACATAGGAAAAACTCCTAACATTTAGAACTATCCAGAGAGGAATAGCTTGTCTGGGGAGGTAGCTGTTCTCCTTCACCTAAGGTCTTTACTGGATTGGACAACTAGGTGTCAGCAGTATTGAATAGGAAATTCCTTTTCTGGTTTGGATTAGAGAAGATGACTTTGTAATCCTTCCCAACTCTGAGATTTTATGATTTGGAGAATTGGAATCCAAATTGAGTCAATTAACTTGTAAAATAGAAGAGTTTAAAGAAGATATTAAAAAAACTTTAACATCTACATCATTAGATTTTTGAGGAAATGCCTCTCTTAAAAATATTTTTTCATAGATAAGTAGCAATTACACAAATAACATTACAATAATAAGAATGGAAATTTGAAAAAATGTGAATTGTAAGTTTACAGTGAGTAGGGATCATGTTATTTATCTCTGAGTAAAGACCCACAGTACCTTGAACACAGTAATCGATAAAGAAATTAATTAAATAAAATAAAGTTAGAGCCAATTCTGGATTATATGCACAAATAGAAGAAGACAGAAAATTATGGGCAATCTAAAATTATTTATATTGGAGTTTAGACTATTTTTTTGTATTTATATTTGAACATAGGTATAATCTGATATAGGAATTTCCTTCAGACAAAATACTGTAAAAAATCCAACTATTAAAAAGAGGTGGCAACTGTCCACTTTTCTTGTTTTACTTTCATACCTTTCATCCCATGACCTATTCTTTGCTACCTTAGAAATCATTTGATAACTGATATAGAAAAGATGATGAGATATAAGTTGCAAGAATCAAGTTGTTAACAAAGGTGAAGTTAAGTAAATTAGTCAGTAATGATCTATTAAGTATCTATTAGGTGGTAATCTTCCTAAAAGTTTGAATCATGTTTTTAATGCTCTGTACACCGTAGTAACTTAATAAATGCCTGTAGATACTAACTAGCCATGTAATGGAAAACTAAATTTGCCCCAGATAGATAACTATGGTAGATAAATGACTGAGATAAACTATAATTCAAATTTATCTTGGCAATGGCAAGAAAGTTGATTTAATGAGGGAGGACCACTACTCTGTTCCAATTAGTATCTATCAACTGGATATGATTTCATAGGGGAAGTGATTATAAGCTCTGTATATTAAGCTACAGAGCTATGAACCACAGATAGAACATCACTTGTATAATCAAAGGAAGCTAGCTAGAGCTCTTCTAATCTTGTTTTTCCTTGTTTGGGTGACAAAATCCATTGTAGCAGAGATGACACAACTTTATTTTTGTATCTCTGGACCAAGCAAATGATCTTGTGATTAGATTATGCTTATCTTGTCTATGACCACCTAGTCAGCAAAGATATTTTTGCCTTGTCCAACTTGTAACCTTGCTGACAAATTGTTTTGCTTCTTTTAGTTTATTCTAGTCTATGCATCATATGCCAACCAATGAATTTTTTGAGATTTTGGAGCCTATAAAAGGAGTCTTGGAAGGAGAGGGCATCTCAGATTGTGAGAAAGATCTGGGTCCACTTCATTAGAAGGGACCATGGACACTTTGATGAAGTTTCATTGGTTCAGAGCAATGCCTCAGTTTCTTTTATTGTAGGTGGGATAATTTTATTCACCATGATAGGTAATAGAAATAATATAGGTAGTTGAAATAAAAGTACATACCCAAAACTTATTTTAGTCAATGACTCTATCTCAATTGATTATCTACTCTGAAGATTATTTGCTAAAAATCTTGAATTCCAGGCTGGAATCACTCTTGCCATGAACCTAGTTAGGGTTATCTCTCCCTGGTAGTAACTAATGTATTTTGTGAATGTAAACTTATTTTAATATTAACATAATATGTTGGAAGAACAAATCTTCTGCAAAAAAGGTCAAGAATAAATTACAAATTCAATATAAATGATTTGGAATTATCTACCATTATTTCTTCCATCAAGGTGTGTGTTCAAGAGCTAATTCCTCTCTAAATAACTGTTTTGTTGGGGTTTTTTTGCTAATTTTTATTTTTATTTCATTTTATTTTTTAGGTTTTTGCAAGGCAAATGGGGTTAAGTGGCTTGCCCAAGGCCACACAGCTAGGTAATTATTAAGTGAGACCAGATTTGAACCCAGGTACTCCTGACTCCAAGGCTGGTGCTTTATCCACTACACCACCTAGCCGCCCTGCTAATTTTTTAAAAAAAGAATAAATTGATCTAAAATTTATTTCTTCCCCCCTTCACTTTTCCACTTTCTGGAAGAAGAACCAAGAAACAGAGGAAAAAGTCAAAAGACAGGCAGCAATAAGATCAAGAAAAAAGTTACGGAAAAATTATCTAATTGTCTAAAAATCATCAACATGGTAAAAGAAAGAATATAGAACTTAGAAGACCTGAATCCTGTAATGGCTCTGCCAATCACTATCAAACTAGGTGACCTGGAGCTGCTGACTTTATCCCTCTGAGTCCTAGTTTTCTCAGTGATTAAAAAAAAAGTGAGAGTAACTAGATGGTCTCTAATGTGCCTGCCATCTGTAAAAGTCTATGTTCTAACTAAATCACTTCTTGCATAACTAAGAATTGACCTCATATTTTTGAGAAAAAGTGAGGGGACTTTGAAGAAACATAGAACAATTATTGTCACACATTATTATGTAAATATATGTAAAACTGATTTATTAGCATCTGTTGAAAAGAACTTAGAGCTGTTTGAACTGAACAACAGCTCACAAACACTTAACCACTTCTGTAATAAAAGAATTATGGAATCACAGAATGTCAGAGCTATTATTTGATTCTTGCTACAACTTCCCAAATCAGAGATAATCCAGCCTGCATTTTAAGGGGAACTTCTTACCTATTTTTGGATGGTTCTAATTCATAGAATCCCAGAATTTCAGAATTGGAAGGGACTACAGAGTTCATGTACCATATTTCCCCATGTATAAGATGCTACCATGTATAAGATGCACCTTAATTTGGGGAGTCCAAACTTTGAAAAAAAATGTATTGTGTAAAATTATTGAACTCAAGTTTTATTCATCATGAAATTCAAGGACCTTCTGTTCATAGTTTTCAGGCATCTTTTGGGCAAGTCTAGTGTGTGGATGCATGCTTAGTCCATTTTGTTTTGTGAACCTGAAACACCAGTCAACTACTTTGAAATCAGTCAACTTCTTTTTCATCAACAATTTTTGCTTCCTGCTGAACCATCTTTGTGGACACAAGAATTCCAATGGCCCTTTGCACTTCAATCCATCTCTTCAATTCCTTCTCTAACTCATGGCCTTCTTTTCCCTGGGCATTTTCAGTTGGGTTTCTCCTTCCCATAACCAGTCTCAGATTGTTTTTTCAGTTGGAGGACCAAACTGAGGTTTAGCAGCATGATTTACATTCACTTTTGCAAACTGGATCACTTTGAACTTGAATTCAGCACTGTATGAAAATCTTTTCTGAGCCATTTCTGGGCAGAATGTGGCAAAATGTAACCTATTATGCTGGTAACAAATGGGAAACAATGAGCTCAAAGACAGCAAGCTCAAAAAAATGGAAAATGTGAGTAAAAAAATCCACAACCACTGTATAAGATGCTCCCAGTTTTTAGACCCCAAATATTTTGAAAAAAGGTGCATCTTATACATAGGGAAATATGTTAATCCAACCTATTCTTGAACAAGAATCACCTCTACCAAAAAAAAAAAGGAAAGGGAAGAAAAAAAAAGAAAGGAGTCAAACAAGCTTCACTTAAAGATTTGCAGTCACTAGGGAAGTCATGATCTCTGGAGGCTGCCATTTAGATTTTGGAACTGCTTTAAATTTATCTCTGCAGCTGCAACTTATCTGTTGGTCCTTATTCTCTCCTTTGGGCAAATAAGGCAAGCATTTCCCTTTTTCAAATGACAGATCTTCAAATTTTTTGCACAAGGCTATCATGTGTCCTACTATGCCTTCTCTTCTCTATGCTAAGTGTAATTTGTCTCTATAAGTGAGCAAGCCAAGAGTAGAAAAAGCAAATGGGAGTTGACTGGATTACTTTCAGGAAATTGCAAATCACTTTTACTGACCCCAAGCTTCCCATGAAAGCAAATCTTTTCAAGACTAACATTTTACTAGTGTGTTAAATAGTACTATGATATGGAGCCCAGCTGCCTCTAAAGAACTTAACATAGGTAACACACAGAGGGCAATAGAAAAGTGTATGGGAGATGTGAGAAGATTGCAACATAGAAACAAAGAGGAACTCTGATGAAGAATGAGAGTGAAGGACAATATCATCAGAGAATTGAATGGTAGGAAGAGAAGATAGTCTGATGACTGGCAAGAGCAAGAGATGATAGATGGACAGCCCACATATTCCAAAGCTATCTTTGATATATCAGAAGAAGATGAGGAAATCCTCCAGCACACAGGATGGATCTCTTAGGGTGAGCTTTTGGGAAATTATGGACAGCTCATGACATGGTTCACTGTTTATCCTTTTGGGTTCAGATCTACAGAGTATCTATCCAAATGCATGTCTAAATTTGTGTAATAGGCATTCTTCATCCATTTGACCTTTTTTTTTGTACTGGGCAAGCCAATTCTTTTGAGTGATTTCAGAGCATTTCTAGGGGACACTACAATATCTTGGAAATTAATATAATCGACACAATTTCATCCACAAACAGGAACATCATTATAGAGAACTTCACCATACTGCACCAAATTGCCTCTATCATAATGATGGATGCTTTTGGCAAATATCTATCTCCCTATTTTATTTGTTTCCTGATTTTTTTATTATTAGAAGATCAATGTACAAGATTACTTCTTTTGCTAGATATTTCAGGAAATTCAGAATGATCTTGATGTAGGGAAGTGAAACAACTTGTTTTGTAAAAGAGCCTCTATGACATCATCTACTAAGTTAAATACTTTTTGGAATTAACTATAAGCACAATGGTATCCTATATTTTTTACATTTTTCAGTTGATTATGAGATGATAAAGCTATAGTCCATTGTTGTACATTGTTTGCAAAAAGTTTGCAAACTCCTGATCCTACAAAGCTCTTATAAAGGTTTTGCATAGATGTGAGATGCATATGTTGATAGTTATTGATGTTTTCTTGGTTTCCTTTTTTTCCCCACACAAATTAATAAAGTTCAAGATTTTCCCCACACTTTTGGTATTTCCCCCCCTTTTCAGATATCTTATATATTAGTACTTCAATGCACTCACAGTTTTATTTTGCCTCCAAGACAGAGTTACTTTATATAAACTTGATATAATTCTGCTGCTTTGTTCTCTTTAGTACCCTTTCAATCTCTTCAATCTCTTTAGTACCTCTTTCTATAGCTTCAATAAGTCCCTTAG
This sequence comes from Macrotis lagotis, assembly GCF_037893015.1. NCBI lineage: Eukaryota > Metazoa > Chordata > Mammalia > Peramelemorphia > Peramelidae > Macrotis > Macrotis lagotis. Next base: position 448,915,691 of record NC_133666.1, on the reverse strand, counting down.
AGAGTGTGATGTTAAGGTCCAAATGTAGTAGTTCAACTGTTCTTGATGGAGACAAGTCTTCTGTTTGAAGTCTTTCATTATTATTCTTAAATGCCCTTGAGATGATTTTGCTTAATTGGAAATTTTACTAAGCTTTATTTTAGCTAGTCATATCTTCTACTCTTTCTCTTTGTTTTTTTGAGATCATATTGCTCATAATAGTCCATCATCTTTCTTTGTAAGATTTTAAAGATGAGTTTATTCTAAACTGATATTGCCTTTGGTAGCTGTTCATTTGGCAAGTGCAGAATGTTTGCTAAGCAAGTACTTTCTGGGATCTTTTGTTGTAGTAATTAATTTGTATTGATTTCACTTCTAGATAAAATTATTTTAGTCAGTATTGATATCATTTCTGTTGTTCATTTCCCATATTTAGCTGTCAATAAATTAAGTAATTCAGGTTCAAAATCTAAAATTCTACACCATATCTTTTTTTCTCATTGTTATTCTTTTTTCTTGCTTTTTTCATAGCTTTATCTTAGCTCTAAAGATCCAGTGGTCTGACTATAAAAAGATAGTTGATGCAGGGATAAATTCCACATCACCATCAACTACTTATCTGTTAAAATATAGCTAGTTTCATTCATTGAGGTGTTTTGGTGTTTGACATATTCAAGATCTGTCAATTTTTTCCTTGAAGAAAATGTATAGAGGCATGAGACTCTTATACAACCCATGTCTGGTTTCTCTATTTTCTTTCTCATGACCCAGGCTTTCTTCACATATATTTCTTCATGTCTTTTCTTGTTTTTCTATTTAAATCATCAAATATCAGAGTGCATAGTGATTTAATTTGGTGGTTTTAGAAATTATTCAAATTTCTCTTATCAGTTGCTATTCTCAGCAACTGATGTTGGTACATAAGATGCAATTATTTTTGTGGTGGTCTTTTGCTAATATTTTCATTAGTATTAAACTATGTAATGATCAAATGTCTCATGCTTGTACAATAAAATCTGCTTCCAGCTTATTTCTTTCCCTCTCCAAAGAATATTCTTCCATTTAGTTTCAACTTCTTTCTTCTAGGTAAATTGATATAAAAAAAGTCAGGATTGATATGATTTAGCTCTAGCAATATATCCACTTATTGATCATTAGAAAGGGATTTCCCATCAAATTTAAGATTGTTGATGGCCTAAAACTTGTGTAATGTTTGCTACTCACTGTCTCCTTTTCCATCACTCTACCACTATACTGCTGAAATGAACTCCATAGGACTAAAGGTTATTTAAAGTTTTTCTTTGTTCTATGAATTGCCATGATTAAAAAAAAAGGAAATCATTATCATGAGATCAGCCTTTATAATTAAGTTACTCCTTGGCAAACAGATGCAGTCTAATGGGGCCATATTTAAAGTCTAAAGGTTATTGGTGGCACTGGATAAAGCATGGGACCTAGAGTAAGGAAAATCTGAGTTCAAATCTGATCTTAGACACCACTCAATGGGCAACTTACTTAATCCCTCTTTTCTTTAGTTTCCTCCCCTGAAAAATGGGGATAATAATAGTGACTACCTTCCAGAGTTGTTGCAAGGATCAAGAGAGATAATAGTTTAAAAAAATAAACTAAATGTTTAGCACAGTGTCCAGTATATAGTAGGTACTCTCTATGATTCATGCATGCAAGAGTTTCCTGCATGGTAGGGTCTGTTGGAGCTTGTGCTAAGCTGGCATAGACATCAGGAACCAAAGAGGCCTTCCACACCACAATAAGGGCCTGGAGAAGGACTTTGGCCAGTATCACTAGGCTATACTTGAAAGTATCACCTTCCAGGGTGTGTGTGTGTGTGTGTGTGTGTGTGTGTGTGTGTGCGTGCGTGCGTGCGTGCGTGTGTGTGTGTGAGAGAGAGAGAGAGAGAGAGAGAGAGAGAGAGAGAGAGAGAGTCTCCTGTCTGACTCTTTGAATATTGGAGTGGCTTGCCATTTTTCTTCCCCATTTCGTTTTTGAACTCTGGAAGACAAAGTCTTCCGAACTCCAGCAATGGTGCTCTAATATATCACTTAGCTGCCATAGTTCTGGACCAAAAAAATGGTAATATTTCCAATTCACACTGCTTATTATTTACACTCTGTGCATCTGTGTATAGGCATCTAAGATCATGGATAACATTTATGTTCCTATTTCTGCATACCTTCTCCTGTGAACTACTGGTTTTCTCTATACTTATTTTTTCCTATTTAATACCTATTATTTTCTTTGGCATTTGATTTAGTTGAAGTAGATATTATTCTCCATTCTCTCCAATTTTCAATTTAGCCCTTTTAAAGCAGATTAAACTCAAGTAGATTCACAAGCCTCAAATATATATTTAATATATTTTTAATATTATATTGACTTCTAAATGGTATTTTATTTTATTTTTTCTAATTGCATGCAAAGATAGTTTTTAACATTCATCTTTTTGAAGGTTTTGAGTTCTATTTTATTGACTTTAAAAAATAAAATAAATGTCATTAAAAACATCATTCTCACCATGGAATATAGAATATTGTCTTGTAACAATTTAGTATAGTTAAGAAAGGATACCTTTGTCATGTATGACAGAGAATTCCTCATTCCTCAACTGTAGTTTACACCTTCCTGTACAGATGGTGAAGATATGCTTTATCATTAGCTGCTTGGAGTCAAGGTTAGTTGTTTACAGGAGATGTTCTGATGGCTTTTACTTACGGACTAGATTGCCTTTAAGGTTGTACCTAAATCTATGTATCTAAGTCTTAATAAACTATTGATTCAGTGACCACCAGCAAAACTTGTTATTTGACCCACAAAAAAAGTGAATCCTTAGTGAAGAATTTCTGAGAAACATTTCATTGCATAAAATGATCCAGAGTGAAGTAAGCAGGAGAATAATGAATATAACAACATATATAACAACATATAACAACACCAATATGCTAAACAAACAAATTTGAAAGATTTAGGAATTCTGGTCAACACTGAGAATCCTAGAGGATTTAAGATGGAAGATGCTACCCATCTCCAGATAGAGAAGTGATAGATTCAGGGTGCAATTTAAAGCTTTTTGGGGGTAGGGGGGGAGAGTAAAGGGGAACATGGACAATCTGGGAATTTATTTTGCTTGACTAAACAGGTTTGTAATAAGAGATTTTGTTCTTCTTATTTTCTCAATTGAGAGGAGAGTAGGAAGGTGATAAGGAAGGAACTGATATAAAAATAAAATTTCATTAAAATATATATATGTTTTTTTTTGTGCAAGGCAATGGAGTTAAGTGACTTGCCCAAGGCCACACAGCTAGGTAATTATTAAGTGTCTGAGGCTGGATTTGAACTCAGGTCTTCCTGACTCCAGGGCCAGTGTTCTAAGAACTGTGCAACCCAGCCACCCCCATATTTTTTAAAGTGAGTCCTTAGTTATTTTCATTCTGTCTTCCCCATTAGAAGGTGAGCTCCCTGAGGCCAGGTACTATTTTTGCCCTATTTTGTATTTTTTAGTAATTAGCACAATTCCTGGAACATGGAAAGCACTTAATAAATGCTTGTTGAGAAAATGCTTGTTTGGACAATATATACTCTCTATTTGCCTTAACTCATTCTTTAGACCATATTTCTTCTAGGGCTTCATACCAAAAAGAATTAGCCTTCCTGATAGGCATAGTTAACCCCCTTTATGATATAATTTGAGTGATATGAAAGGTTTTCTTTTTCCTCCCAATATATTTCAATATTCTCCAATATTGCTCCAATATTCTTTAAAGTCACTACTTTGAATCAAGAGATGAGGGTTTTCCAGAGAGCACCAGTTAAAATAGTGAATTATAATATTATTATGTATTAGTTTAGATTAGATATTATCTAGTTTAAATTTTAAGTGATAAGAGTGAAAGTCAGGTCAGTTTTTATGAGAGAAGGGCTTAAGAAAGATCCAGAGCCTGAAACTACAGGGAGTGAAGCTCAGTAAGTTCTATCGGGAGAAGCTCTGGATGTTATTTGTTGAAATGGTTTTTTAAATTCTACGAATCTCCAATGTCTTCATCAAAGTCTTAGCAAGTTAAGGGTTCCTGAACTGAATATGTGAAATTATGATGGGGGAGAGCCCCAAATTCTATCTTCTGGATAAATCTGCATTGTTAAGAATTGATACTTAGAAAGATCAACCACCTTCTGAGAGGGAGTGAAGGCACTTTTCTTTCCTTTGTAAATTGTCTGGGGGAGCTTCTAGCTTTTGTTCTTTGGTGTGAAAATCTATTTTTAAAAGTATACTTTTTAGTTGCTCTGGAAATATTTCTCTAAACTAATATCCTTTCCAGACTTTTCCCTTTAGGGAAGTGGGAAAAGCTAAAGCTAAGACCTTCTAAAATGGAATAAGGCTGATATAACCAATTCTTATCAAGATAAAAATCATTGCCTCCCCAGTCAAACTGATTGACACACTGATTCACCTGAGGCTAGATATTACTGATAGGAAGGAATTCTTGAGTAATATAAGGAGGAAATGAGTAGTTGTGGAATGCTATCTCCAAATTGTATTTTAGCATATTATGACCTTTATCATTGTTCAAGATTCCTATAAATATTATTTTGAATCTTCACGGGGCAATCAGGGTTAAGTGGCTTGTCCAGGGTCACACAACAGTGTATGAGGCTGAATTTGAATTCATGCCCTCCTGACTTCCTCCTGACTCTTTCTCTCCCTTCCTCCACTATAAATAAATGAATATATATATATATACATACATATATATATATATATACATACATATATATATTTCTCTTTCTTCTCTCTCCCAACCCCCTCTTTTCAAGCTAGAAAATGATTTGGATATAGATTAGTGGTAAATTAAATAAAATAGTTCCTGGCAGAATTATGCCTAAATCACAGGTTATAGGATTCATATTAATTTTTTTGACAGTTTAACATTTGTGTTTACTAGGATACTAATGCTTAATAAAGCCAGCAAGCTTCCCCAGGACCACCACTTTTGTCCATGGACAAACTAAATAGAAGGGAAGAAGCTTTTAAATATGTATAGGATATTTTTCTGGGGAGAGAGCTGTCCAGATATTGCTTTCTTATGATTTGTCTCATGGCCTCTGACTGTTTCAAGGTTTAAGTCTGTCAGAGGCAGTAAGAAATATTTATGCTTGTCTGTTCCTGTTGGTGGTCATTCCTATTTTGTGTTATATGTCATTTATCAGTGATATCAAACTCAAGTAGAAATGGAAACCATAAACCAGACATAAGGATTTCTACTGGTCACATAATGACCTAGAAAACTACCTATTAACATTTTCTATGTTCTATTGGAATTTTGTTATACATTTCCTAATTATGTTTTAATCTGGTTCTTGCTATACTTGAGTGTTGCTGCCCATATCTGGTATTTCCATGGTATATGACAAACCTTATCATATGTCCTAGATAGCAGATTTCAAATTTAGATGTCAAATCAGTAAGTCATTCAACCTGTTTGCCTCTGTTTTCTCATCTGTAGAATGGGGATTATAGTAATATTTAACCTCCCAGGATTTCTGTGAGGATCAAATAAAATGATAGTTATAGAGCTCTTAGGACAGTATCCAGCACACAGTAAATACTTTACAAATATTACCTGCTATCATCATCATCATCATCATCATCATCATCATCATCATCATCATCATCATCATCATCATCAATTTGGCTGCAGTCAGAAAGACTATTGACAACCCAGCCTCAAGGTACTGACTGAGTGACCTTAGGTAACTTATTTAACTTCTGCCTGCCTCAGTCTCTTTAACTGTAAATTGGAATATTAAAAGTGTCTACCTCCCAGAGATAATATGTATCCAGCATAGAATAAGCACTTAATAAACACTAATTCCCTCTTTTATTGTGACAGCATAAGCCCTTCTTTGAGAAACTTTAAATCACATACAGCACTGGGACTAAGTCAAGTTTCAGATTGTACTAGAACACTGGTGATTCCGCTCGGATCTGATAGTGAGGGAGACCAAGAGCCTAGTGAGCCATCTTCAATTGGGAAGCAGATTGTCTGAGACTAGTGGCCCTTCTTTGTGGGTGACCAGGAGCCTAATTCCTATTATCCACACTCATTCATTCAAAGGGCTAGTTCCTAGACAGTTCTAGGAAGTTCAGAAATTCCAAGGCTTTGTCCAGTTTCCTGCAGTCTAAAAAGAATGTTTGACGTTTTCACTGTTTTGTAGTTTGTTTTAATGTCTGTCACTCTGTTCAGTCTTTAGAGATTCTTGTGCCTGAAATAAAGTCTTCCAAACTCATTTTGGACTAATCAACTACAGTAGAACACATTGTACCTTGACTCCGATATTGTGATGTCATAGATTACCACCACCAACAATAGCAATAGAAATATAAAAGCCTAAAGGAATATCTGATTCTTAAAATCAGTGGATAGTAAAAGGAGTGTATGACTGTGAGACCACAAAGATCCCTCCTCTGCCCCCAGCCCAGGTATTTAATCTCTTCTGGTCATTTTGATGTACTTGACCAAAATTGGTCAACAGATGACTGCCCCCCCCCCCCCCCAATCTGAGAATGGCTGACTAAAAGATCAGCATGGAAAACAAGGATAGAGATGCCTGGATACAGGTTTCTGCTGGTCAGTGAACTTTGAGAACAGATCTTTCATTATTCAGATAAAGTCAATAATGAGCATCTAATGGGAAATTTGGAGGAATTTGAAATTATAGAAAAGAATATTTTACAAATGTCTTTGACTTGGGAAAAATCAGAATTTCTGTCTCACCTGATAGAAAAATAAAGCATTTACATTTTTGGTCAAAAGGATTTGGCTAATTTTTTTGTAAGGGTTTCAGTGATTTGCTCAAGGTCACACTACTAGGTAATTGTTAAGTGTCTAAGGTCATATTTGAACTCAGGTCCTCCTGACTCCAGGGCCAGTGCTCTATCCACTGTGCCACCTACCTGGCCCCTAATTTTTTTTTTAAACGAAATGATCCTTTTTGTAATTCTAAGTTAAGTAAATTTTGAATGAATGTTACCAGAAATAGTAATGTTTGTTCTTGTGTTTTCTATGAGTTTGTGTTGATATCTGTTCAGGAAAAAAAGTCGCTCATTCCATAAACAGAATTAAAGCCAGTTTAAAAGTTTTTCCTACAATGCAGGAAAAAAAAAATCAATTTTGAAGTGTGAAACTAAGATTTAGCTTGTAGGGAGAAAAGCTTGTCTTAAATCATGTATCAAATTTGCAAAAAGGCAAAATTTCATTTTTGGAGTTTGTTCTGCCTGACCATAGAGAAGTTTTTTGGTTTTTTGTTTTGCAAGGCAAATGGGGTTAAGTGGCTTGCCCAAGGTCACACAGCTAGGTGTCTGAGACCAGATTTGAACCCAGGTACTCCTGACTCCAAGGCCTGTGCTTTATCCACTACGCCACCTAGCCACCCCCATAGAGAAGTTTTAAATGCCTTGGCAGAATTTATTTGTCTAGGTAAAATAGAAGCAAAATACCCCAAAAGAAATAGAATATACCATGCATTTGCAAGTTTTTTGCTTTTTTTTTGCTTTTGTAAATTGGAGATGTTTTACATGTCAAAATAAGTAAGTGTAAATCTGGAAATTTTAGCTCTCATAACCTAAAGACTAAATTAGCAATGAATTTGAGATGTATAAAAATTATGCTAATTTGCAAAAGGTTTAATGGACTAAAATAGTACATACATATATATACACACAAATGCACACACATTTATCTTAAAGCAACTTGAGAAAAATGGCTTAAAAACAAATTAATGGTATCAGAAAGGAAATGAAATACTAAATGAGTCAACAATTGAACATTTTAAAAAAGAGAAATGCAACTCTAAGATTTTCAAGATGCAGTCTAGCTTAATTATTGTTTTTTTTAAAAGGTGAGAATTAAAAAAGGAAGCAGATGCTATTTACACTGACACAATGTAGACCTGAAATTCAATTAAAAGGCAAGGAGAACTTTACAAGCTCTCTTAAAAGTAAAAAAGATTGAGGCAGCAAGGTGACAGTGTATAGAGTACCAATCCTTAGAGTCAGAAGAACTTGAATTCAAATGTCTTCTCAGTTTACTGGCTGTGTGACTGTGGGCAAGTCCCTTAACCCTGATTGCCTTCTTCCTGGCTTCTTCCATACCCCAAATTTAAAAGATTCTAAGAATGCAATTCTGCAAATAATGGTATTAACTTATCTAGATACCTGCCTTCTCCCCCCCCTCTCCCAGATGAGTGTCTTAATTTCTAAGTTCTCAACAGAAGCAAAAATAGACCAAGTGATTTTTCACTTACACAGGACCATATAAAGCAATTGATTGATACAATGAATAGAGAACTTGAATCTGGAGTCAGGAAGACCTGAGTTCAAATCTGAAGACAGATACTTATAAGTTGTGTGATCTTTTAATCTCTTTGCCTCAGTTTCCTCAACTCTAAGATGGAGATAGTAATAGCATCTTGGTTGTTATAAGAATCAAATAATTATCATATTTATAAACTACTCTACCTGACACCTATTAGGTGCTATTTCTATTATATTTTATTATGTTTATATTTATATTTATTAATTATATTTATATATATAAGATTACTATTTTAATCATAATCACCACCCCTATCATTATAATTATCCAAGATCCTCATTTTCCCAACTATTAGACTCTCAATCAAGGAATAATTTAGGAGAGGGAAAAGGCCTAGAATTTTGCAAAATGTCAATAAATGTTGTTTTTTTATTTTAGATTTTAGATATGAGAATAGTGAAATTTCCATGCCTGTAAAGCTATGAAACTCCTCGTTTGGGATTGTACTTAGTCTTTGCTAATGATTTCCAAGCTTAATTTCACAGATTCTGGTATCCTTGTGGATCTGGGGAAAGTTGCTGGAGTTATGTAACAAGGGTTAAAAACAAACAATTTAAGATCTGAATTTATGTTGTTTGATAAATTAATTGGAGTCCATTATTATTTCATAGTGTGGTTGGTCTGTGCTCTCCATAGTAACACATGGTAACCAGCTACTGCCATACCTTTATAATTGTGAGAGTAAAACTGAAAATGATTCTGTCCTAGCATCTAATGCAACCTGTTTGTCCATTTTCAAAGAGGATCAATGACATCTTGTAGTGATAGCTTGACTTCCTGTGTGAACTGGATTTAAGTGAGACAGAGTTGCATAAAATCATCAGCCTCAATCTCTCTTCCAGAGTTATTTGAGTCCAGTGACAAAACAAAAGTCAGTAATACCTGACCTGGAATGCATTGGATGACCTTGTGTCTTCGATGTCTAACCAAGTCCTCAGTTCTCCACACACCTGTTTCAGCTGCTTTTCATGGCTGTTAGAACAAATTGTTCTCAAATTGTCCATTCCTTTAGGGGAAGTCTTCACATGTTTAGTGTAGACATGCCCTTCCTCACTGAAGGGGTCAAAATCCCTCAGTTACCTTCAACCTAGTTTAGCCCATCTGCCAGACAATTTACTGGATGTGGCTACAGCTTCTTGGAGTTTGTTTTATATTGGTGTGGTTTTTTATTTTAGAGATTTATTGTGTAGAAATTCTGCCGATTTGGGAATGATATAATTGGGAATGAAAGAATGAATAAAACATTTATTAAGCCCTTACAATGCCTAGCTCTGTGCTAATTACCAGGGAAACAAGAAGAAAATAAGTTCTAGCTTAATGAGCATCCCTTTTCTCAAAGAACTCACATTCAAATGGGGAAGACAAAACACAAGGAAGGACTAGATCCTCTTTAATCAAATGCTGTGATATTTTATAAATTAGGACCATTGCTAATTAGAAAGATTTACTGCAAAGAGTCTTCCTCCAGTTAATGAGTGTTTTAAAATTTTTTTATTTTTTTTAAGGCAATGGGGTTAAGTGACTTGACCAAGGTCACACAGCTAGGTAATTATTAAGTTTCTGAGGCCGCATTTGAACTCAGGTACTCCTGACTCCAGGGCCAATGCTCTATCCACTGAGTCACCTAGGTGATTCTTTTAAAGTATTTAAATAATATACACTCTGTTTTGCCATTTTGCTTTTGATCAACAGTACTGCAAAGTTGGAAAAACTTATATTAGCAAGTGAATGGATATAGACATAAGGGCCAAGCAGTTGTGTGTCTCAGAGACATGAGATAATATTCTAAAACTGAAAAGATTGAGATGACCCTTCCCTGAATGAATGTCAATCAGTTTGCAACAGTGGATTCTGGAGGGTTAAAAAATATCAAGTGGATAGTTTAGGCTATGATCAAACTTTGGTATCTTTGTTGTGTAGAATGAATGAAGTCTATGTAGAGGTATTTTTCAGAAATACAATTCAAGGTCACTTGGGAATAGCTAAGTCATTTAGAAAAAGCAACTCTAACCCGACTCCAGTGTTAAAATGTGTAGCTTTTTTTTTTAACTCCTCAGGCAGAACAATTATGATTTTTATCTTCTTCACCAGCTTCAGACCAACGGTCATTTTTGCTTAAGGAATTTGCACCTGAGTAAAGGGGAGTTGGTATTCATTGATGCTGTTGCTGGAGTGAAAAAAAAAGTTTTGTTGTTGAAAATTTGCCTTTAATAGTCCAAGAATATGGACCTCATCCACTAAGTGCAAAACATTGGGAAACAAAGAGGCAGCTAGTAGTTGTAGTGTAGAGCACTGAACATGAAGTTGATGAGATCTGAATTCCAATTCTATCATAGTCACTGAGTGACTGCAATTAGGTTACTTAATTGCTCTCAGCTTTAGTTTCCTTCTCTGTGAAATGTGGATGATAATGGCATATACTTCACAGGGTAGATGTGAGAATAAGGTATTCTGCCATTTAATGCAGCTATGTGGTATATTCGATAGTGGATAGAATGGCTGGCCTAGAGTCAGGAAGAATCATTTTTCTTAGTTTAAATGTGACCTCAGATACTTCCTAGCTATGTGACCTTGGGTAAGTCATTTAACTCTGCTTGCCTCAGGTTCCTCATGATAAAGCACTCCAGTATCTTTGCCAAGAAAATCTCAAACTGGGCACAAAGAGTCAGACAAGACTGAAATGATTGAACAAATTGAGATAAGAGACTAGGGTTCATGATAAGTCTTTTCTTTGTTCCCATAAAGTTAATTCTACCCAAATGGTTAAATGCTATAATGATCAATGTGTTAATGTTATTGTGTTATATAGGTTTTTAAGATGACTTGAAATTTATACACCTGTTAGAATAAACTCCAAAAGACTTATAACGAGATTATTAGTAACCCTAAACTTCAGAAAGTCAGTCTTCAACATTGAGTTTATGCATTTTGTTCCAAAGGAACCTTTGCTTCTGTAGAGCTGGAGGAAAAAAGCCAGGGTGACTGTACTAGTAATCTCTCCTCTGTCCAGAGAAGATGTACTTCTCCAGAGCAAAAAGACTGTATATTAATTCCTGATGAATGCCTTTCTGGAAAAAATTGTGAAAGGTTTAATTAGGAATATTAAATATATCATGAGCAACAATCAGCTGCAATTACTGTTATCTTCACCCAATACTTCCTACCCCAGAGATAAGAAATGTATTCTTTAAGAAGGTATCTGTTGTCCAAAGGGCTATCAAATAGTGCGTATCCTTTGATCCCTCAATATTATGCTAGGTCTATATCCCAAAGACATTAAAAAAGTTGGGGCAGGGAGTGGGGTTGGGAAAGGACCTCTTTGTACAAAAATATTTATAGCATCTATTTTTATGGTGGCTAAGAATTGGAAATTGAAGGAATGCCCATCAAATGGGGAATGGTTAAGCAAACTGTGTTTATATGGTTGTGATTGAATACTATTGTGCTATAAGAAATAATAAGCAGGATGATATCAGAAAAACCTGGAAAGACTTACATTAACTGATGCACAGAAAAGTGAGCAGAACCAGGAGAAGGGTTGTTCATGGTAACAGCAATAGTGTATGATGAAGAATTGTGACTCTCAGCAATATAATGATCTAAGACAATCCCAAAAGACTAAATGCCTCCAGAGAAAGAACTGATATTATTTGAATACAAACTGAAGCATGCTAGTTTTCCTTTCTTTCTTTCATTCTTTTTCTCTTATTCATCTTATTGTACAAAATGACTAATATTTGCACATGTACAACCTATATCTGCTTACCATCTCAGACAGGGGAGAGAGAAGGGAGGGAAAAATGGAGGGATAGAATTTAGAACTCAAAACTTAAAAAAAAGAAAACTAAATGTTAAAAATTTTTTAACATGTAATTGGAAAAAATAAAATATTATATATATAAAGAGGGGGAAAAAGAAGGTATCTTAAATATGCAGAGCAGGATATGGAATTTTTGCAATGTTTTATATTCAAACTGTTACCCTCAGTGACCATGCTGTTCTGTATAATGTCAGTGCTGTCCTAAAAACACAACTTGACTAAGTCTGATTAGCACTTGAGTGTCCTTTCTGCCTAGGAAAAATAAGCCAGTTTTAAATGGATGCTTTGGGATAAAGCCAACAATGCAGTTTCTGTCTGTAACATCCATAAAGACCTAGAAAGAGAACACCAGTTAGTACAATTGGAAAAGTCACTTACTACAGGAACATATCAAATTAACTGTAGATGATATGAGAATTATTTCTGCATTAGGAAACTATTCAGAGAGCTAGTGTTGAGATACTCCAATGAGGCAGTGCTCTGAGGTCTAGAATTTCTAGAATGACTAGCTATGGGCCACTTTTGGCAGCCGTCATCACTCATCAATGTTGACTAGACTTAAAGGAATCAAGAATTACTTCTTATTGATGACCATGGCTTAGGCTGGGAATGTATTTCACAACTATGACCTTCGGAAGGTAGTCTAGGTTCTGACTTAGTATGTGGGAACTTTGCGTAAGTAGTTCATCCTGATATATGGGATCTCAAAACTCCCTAATAGCAAGTACATCTTGTAGAAGAGAATGTATCTATATTGTATACATTCTGAATCAGGGATCAAACTATGGGTCCCTATCATAATCCATTATATTGTAAACTCTTTGAAGGCAGGAGTTATTTTTTTTTGCCTCTTTTTGTATCCCCAGCACTTGGTAGCCTGGCATATAGGGACTTAAATATTTATTTACTATCTCTATTGATATCTACAGCTTAACAACAGATTAGAACTCAAATTGCCTTTAAGATTTCCACCAGCACCGTTAATGTGCAGAGCTATCTGATCACAGTTCAGAAAATTAAAAGTCTAGCTGGATACTCAAGTATTTTTAAAACTGAGGTCTTATCCATCTACAGCACTGCTTTTTGTGTCTCAATGCAAGGCAATTTCCTGACCCTATTATGCCACTTGGTATACTGTTATAGCATCAAGATAGTCTTGATTAACTTACTATTTTTCTGCCTTCAGAAAAGCAAAACACAGAGAATTACATTCTTTGGAACAAGTAATTCTTTGAATTACAGTAATGTGTCCTTTTGCTACAAAATTGAGTCTAGAATGAATACATATGGGCCATGGATTGAAAAAAATATTGAATAAGCTTCAAATTGTGCAGAAAGACAAAGGAGGGAATTGTGGATGTATGTGAAAAAGAAAAAACTCATTATTTCCTCTAGAAATATTAAGAAATAATATTTTTCAGGTCTAAAATCCTTTCTAGACTCCCCCCTACTTCTTTAGGAAAAAGGGAAGAACCAAATCTAAATCCTCCTTTTGAAATGGAAGGGAATGGAAAATTGAACTCTTCTTCAGATAAAAGTATTGTCTCCCCATATCCAGAAGTGAATAATATACTGACCCATCTAAAGATAGTACCAACTCTATTGAAATTCAAGGTTAAAATATTGATCACAAAAAGTAACTCTTTTCAATCCTGGGAGGAAAGTAGAACAGGAAGGTACGGAACAGTCCTGGAATGTTAATTCCATCCTGTATTTTAATATATTATGATCTTTTCTTTCTTTAAGATTCCTAGAAATGTAACCTTAAGTTGTCTTGGAGCATAGTCATATCAAAGGAATGAACTTTGCATCTTTGAGTAACTCCCTCCAAGTTAGAAATGCTTGAATATAGATTAATGATACATTAAATAAAACTGCTTCTTCAAGTTTGCTTTTGCAAATTGCATGCTATATTATTATTATTATTAATAATTTTGTTCTTTGCCAGGAATAGTGCTGCTTTCTGCAAAGCTTTCAGTTTTTCCCACCAAATATGAACCAGATATGGAGGTAGTACTTAAGTTCTGTTTGTTTCCTTGGTTTTTGTAGTAAAATGAAATATCTATACTTCAGATCTTGTAGATTTAGTTTTATAATTGAAATTCCATTAACATTTATCAGGTTTTTCTTTTAGATTTATATGAGCCTTGGATGCACAGATGCACAGGAATTTTAATTCTTTTTTTTTTTTTTAGGTTTTTTGCAAGGTAAATGGGATTAAGTGGCTTGCCCAAGGCCACACAGCTAGGTAATTATGAAGTGTCTGAGGCTGGATTTGAACTCAGGTACTCCTGACTTCAGGGCCAGTGCTCTATTCACTGCGCCACCTAGCCACCCTCTATTGACCTAATATTCCTAATTAAAAGCTCCCAAAAAGGGGAGATTAGTGTTGAAACAAATGCAAAACCAATTATAAATTTCCTTTTCTTCATAATTTTAAATATAGTTTTAAAAAAATCACAGGATTCAAATATAAATCCTGTCTTCGCCATTTACTGTCTGTGGGACCTTGAGCAGGTCACATCATGTGGATGACAATTTCCTCATCTGTAAAATGAAGATAATGGCCTATATTTCGGGATTGTTAATTTGGGATTTGAGAAATTGTTTTTAAAAAATATTCTTTTGCAAGTGTTATTTCAATAAAATTGACTTACTTTGTAACCCTATATATTTTATTTTGTGCATTTTAAAACTTTATCTTTTTTTTTTTTTTTTTAGGTTTTTGCAAGGCAAATGGGGTTAAGTGGCTTGTGCAGGGCCACACAGTTAGGTAATTATCAAGTGTCTGAGATCGGATTTGAACCCAGGTACTCCTAACTCCAGGGTTGGTGCTTTATCCACTGCGCCACCTAGCTGCCTCAAAACTTTATCTTGATAAGGGGTCTCCAGGCTTCACCCGGCTGTCAAAGGGGCTTGTCACAACAAAAAAAAGGTAAAGAACCCTGGAATTCGCTGATCTCTGAGGTCCCTTTCAGTCCTATGATGCTATGTAACTAGAGCTAGACATACCACAGGCATAGATGAGTAAAGTAAATGTGCACAAAATTATTCTACCTGTGATGTAATGTGTGATGGTAAGGATCATTTGCTCAGTAAGGGTTAATACCAACTGGCTCATCCTACTCTTGAGGTAAAAGGAAAGGGAAAGATTAGTATGTGGGGAGAATATCATTGGTAAACATGACTGGTAGCAATGCAAATCTTTGTAGACTGACCTAATGCTTTTTGAAAATGATTTGTGAGGCTGTAAATATAAAAGGGCACCTGATGGAAATTTAGAATGGTAATGAATTTTAAATTGATTCCTCTATGACATACAATTACAGTAGAGCCTCTTTATACTCAGTCCACATTGATCACTCTTGTCTCTATACTCCTATAGCACTTGTAAATCTGAACCTTACACTTTAGCACTTCATTATGTTTTAATCTTATATTCTCTAACCCTCACGCCCATCTGTCTGCACAGTCGTATTAGTCTGGTGAAGCATTATACTAGAATATACAAATAATCCTGAATTCTCATAGGCTATGCTATTAGAGCATAAGCTCTGGGTGGTCATATGAAAATGGAAAGTTTATAAGTATGGGACCCAGAGACAACTCTCTATGTCTATTTTCTGAGGGTTTAGTCAGCCCCCTTTGGGAAGGTTCATCTTCAGAAGATTGGTCACCTTTATGAAAATCATGACAACCAAAGATGACATACTAAGCCATAGAGGATTTATGATTTTTATGGTTGGATTGAGGATCCTAGCCCATGTTTTACAGAGGATATTAGGGATCATTGAACTATTCATGTAGGGGATAGGTGTGAATTTCTAGAAGGTAGAGATATACAACTTTTGCATTTTCCCAAATGATTTCCTCAAAAAACTCTAGGTTCATAGTCAATGCTCAATAGATATTCAAATGTTTGCCTTCAGATAAAAGGAAGTATTTGAGGTTGCATTGTGACCACAGAATCCATAGTTTAATTAAGTGTGTGTGTGTGTGTGTGTGTGTGTGTGTGTGTGTGTGTGTGCTTTATAAGTACAATTTCTTTCATAAGAGAGGAATAAAAGGCTTCACAAGAAACTTACTTCACTATGCATCTGCTGCTCTGCCGGTTTTCCACTCCAAGGAATAAGATGCTCCCAAGCTAGGTAGCCCCTGCTGACTCTCCCCTTTGCTACCTTCTTTTGTTTGTTGTCTCCCCTCCTCCACCCCTTAAAATGTAAGCTCCTTGAGGTCAAGGACTATCCTTTTTTTTTTTTTATTAATAGTGGTAGACACTGGGTCCTTAATAATTGTTTATTGAATTGGATGGCTTGGGACTTTAAATGCATCTGAAAAGGATCTAATTCAGGGGGCTGTTGAAAGATAAACAATTTTGGGAGAGTTTTTGATTAGTGCAATGATTCTGGAAAGCAATTTAGAATTATGCTTTCAAAAGGGACCTAAATCATCTAGAGCTCATTGCTAATCATATACCCCATGGTGGTCAAAGGCACAAAGAACAAACACACAGATACTAAAATATTCATGGCAATACTTTCCTGTGGTAGTAAAGATGTGAAAACAAAGAAGGTGCTCATTGATTGAGGAATGCCAAATCAAGTTGTGGCACAAGAATATCCTGGAATATCATTACACTATAGAAATGAATATGCAGAAGCCAGAGAAGGGTAGGAAGACATATAAAAGTACTCCTAGTATAAAAAGAAGAAATAGAAAATTATACACACAAGGACCACAAAGATGTAAATAGAAAGAACCAAAAAATGAAACTAAATGCTATGTAATTATGAGGAAAAGGTTGGTCCTGGAAAAGAGTTAAGAAGGTGTATCTCCCTCTCTTTGAAGAGGTTGTGACTCTACAATGAAGTCTAGGCTTGGAATATTGCATACATACATACGTATATAGTCAGACACAGCTGAGACATTGGTCGAGTTTACCAAACAGCTTTATTCCCTTTTTAAAAAATATTTATTGCAAGGGATGGGGAGGGGAGAGGAGAGATAAATTCTGAAAGGAAAGTAAAATAAAAATATCAATAACTTTTTTAAAGATAAAAAGAAAAAAAAAGTCTTAATCCATATTAATACCTAACTGCAAAAAAAATAACAGGAGTCATCATT
The DNA here is from genome assembly GCF_037893015.1 of Macrotis lagotis. NCBI lineage: Eukaryota > Metazoa > Chordata > Mammalia > Peramelemorphia > Peramelidae > Macrotis > Macrotis lagotis. Next base: position 448,898,381 of record NC_133666.1, on the reverse strand, counting down.
GTTACTAATATAATAATCTAGCTAAATAGCATCAGTCCTCTCCTTTGAGGTATTGTAGTAGAATGGAAAAAGAAGGACTTGGTAAAGAACTCACCCACTTTGCTATCTGTGTAACTGAACAATTTCTCTGGGTCTTAATATCCTCTTCTGAAGTTTCACTAAATGATGTCTAAGTTCACTTTTACCTGAAAATCTCTGGTCCTGGGATGGGATCTTCTGCACAATTAGGGAAACTATTATTATTAATCTAATCTGTCAAAATAGTTGCTTGTTCTTATTGCAACTTACTCTGGGTACCTGAGAGGCTGTGCGGGATGCGTGATCTCTGGGCTGTGGGTTTTTTCCTTGGGCCAGGCTGGGGCTAAGGAATAGAGGATCAGAAAGTTCTGCCAGCATCTTCCACAGCGGGTGGGACGAGGCAGTGACTTGAGACTTGTTTCAGACTATGAGTAATACCTGAGGCTATTCCAAGCCCTGGCTCGGGAGTGGGTACCACTGCCATCTGCCGGACAGAATGGATATCAGACTTGGTCGGATAAGCTTCAGTGTCATCTCTAGAAATAACTGAATATTTTCCTTTGTGGAGAGAAATACAGAGAACTATCTGTTTGGAATCACGCGGGCTGTTCTCTATGCAAAAGCTTTTGCAAATCTAAGACTAACGACCTCACTTTGCATTCTTGTCGAGGGATGAGATGGATTTCCACAAAGGAAAGGAAGGAAAGGTTAAATCTGGCGGCCACTTAGAAGCCAAGGATTAAAGTCCTGGGATACTTCCAGATCTACCACAGACCTAATGTGGCAAGTTCCCAAACAGTCAATCTGATTAAAAAAAAACCTATAAACAATCTGGATAAAGAATTCTTCTACTTGGACCTGGAACCTTTTGACAAAGGAAATAATTGTTGACTTGAAAATGAAAATGCTTTTACTGCTCTGATGTGCACTGAAATACTGAAATTTTAAAGAATAGAAAATGAGTCTTTTTCTTTGACAAATTTTTTTCCCTTATCACAATCCATAAATGTCCAGAAAATGCTACAAAAATGATATTAGTAACATTTCTATTATACTTCAAGCTTGGAAATATACTGTATGCACATTATGCCTTGTGATGCACACAACAACCCTGAAAAGTGAGTATAAAACCTCGAAGACTGAACTAAAAGCTGAGAGAAGTGAAATCATGATTGGAGTCATATAACTAATGTGTCTGAGGCAGGATTTGAACCCAGATTTTATGACTGTAAACTCCTATAAGCTATCCACTATACCACAGAAAGCTATCTCTTGCCAGATAATGGCAAACAGGCATGCAGGAAAGATTTTCAGGTAGGTTATTCCATATGTTTATAATATATTTAATATTTTCTTCAGTTTATAATTTTTCTTCTCATTAGTGATATATATATATCAACTTTTTTTTTTTTTTTTTTTTTTTTTTTAGTTTTTTGCAATGGGGTTAAGTGGCTTGCTCAAGGCCACACAGCTAGGTAATTATTAAGTGTCTGAGGCTGGATTTGAACTCAGGTACTCCTAACTCCAAGGCCAGTGCTCTATCCACTGCGCCACCTAGCTGCTCCTATAATAGCAACTTCTGAAGTCAGTTTTTGATGAATGAAAAACAAATCTAAATTTTACACAACACAGAGAATTTTGAGAATTGATTTTTTTTCTAGGGGAAGAATTTAGCATTTTTGGAAGACTTGTTGTTCAGTCCTGTTTCAGACAGATTTAAGTTTTTGTGACCTCATTTGGGGTTTTCTTGGCAAGCCATTTCATTCTCCAGTTCATTTTACAGATAAGGAAACTGAGGCAAACAGGATTAAGTGACTCATCCAGGATCACAAATCTAGTATCTGAGGCTAGATTTGAACTCAAAAAGAGAAATCTTCCTGACTCTAGGCCTGGCACTCTATCCACTGTGCCATACATTAAAATTTTAAGGGTGGTACTTGGTTTAAATCCTAACTCAATTGCTTAACTACCTATGTGACTTTCAACAAGTAACTTAACTACCTGGATCTTAGTTTCCTCATCTGTAAAAAGAACAGGTTGTTTTAGATGATCTCTAAGTCCTTCTAGCTCTTATTCTATGATCTTTTCAGGGAAGCACTGTGGGTTTTGATCTACTTGTGTTAGAGATTAGGAAATTGAGGTCCAATGAATTTAGATGATTTGCTCCTAAATCTCAACTCCTAAAACTTAGCAGGTAAGATACCAGGAAGGAAATGTACCTGCTTCAGATCTCATATGATTTTGCATTCCTCTACTAGGTCTCTGTATTTTCAAAGTGTTTTATTTCATATAAATTGGAGATCTTGAACATTTGAGATGGCGACATCTATTAAAAAGGTTGCTCTCAAGTTCTTTATAGATCAATGCTATCTTGGGTGATAGAGGACAACAGTTCTGTCTGCGATAGAGGTCTGGTTAGAGTATGGTTTGTTGAAGGAATTCTCCAGATTTTGGGGGGATGTATTTCTGTAATACGGAGATTTGTTGACAGTTCATGTTGTATATAAATATGTACCCTCTCTTCTGTCATTCAGTGGTTCTTGGGAAAAAATGTCTTTGGCAAACTGAGGGGCCAGTGATTGAAATAATGTCATAGAGTATTGGCCTGATATTATTAGGATCTTTTGTGATTCTACAATGAAATTTATTATAATGCATTAACAATGACATGGCAAAATAATGTTGGTTAGGGCAATCTTATGCAGGGTTGTATATATGAGCTATTATTCTTCAGAGAATTAATGGGGAGTTGATATGTATACATAAAATGTTCATATACATTTACATACTGATAATAAAAAAAAACTTTTGTTTAGTAAATACAGAATAAAAATTCTGATATAAATCATTTTCTTTTTAAGCACAGACTAATAAAAGGGATCTTAGTTCAAATCAATTCAAGTAAATAAATAAATATTTTGTTGATTAAGCATAAACTATGTTCAAGGTGTTGAACTAGGTATTGGATATACAAAAAGAAAAAAAAAGTACCTATCCTCAGGAAGCTTACATTTCATTGGGAAGAAGTAATAAAATGCAGACAGATAAGAAAATGCAAGGGGGGAAAAGCTGAATGAACACAGAAAAACAGGTAAGATCTGATCCTTTAAGTAAACTAGGGATTTCAAGGGATGAAGGTTAGGGCACAAGCAGTGGGTACAAAGTGATGTCAAGTCTGGGAAATAGCTGATAGCCCAGGATGGTGGATATAATGGGAAATTATATGAAATAAGTCTGAAAAGATAAATAGGAGTCAGGTTGTGAAAGAATTTAAATGTCAAGCCAAGGGATTTACATTTAATCTCAGAGGCAACAGGGAGCCACTGAAGATTTTTTTTAATAGAGAATAATTTAATCAGATTTGTATTATAGGAATATTAATTTGGTAGCTCTGCAGGAGAATTGTAGAGGGAAATAATTGGAAAAATGCTGGGAGGAAAGACCTGACTAGGTTCCTTAGGTTAGTGGTTCTATGTGAGAAATGTGGAAGTAAGATCAACAAGTCTTGGAAGCTGATTGGATATGATGGGAGGCCTTGGGGGGGGGGGATAGAGGAAGGAGAAGTTAAGGATGACTTAACTTAGGCTGGGAGCCTTAGTGGTTGTCAAAAGAAACAAGAAAGTTTGGAGGAGAGGAGAGTTTTGTGAGATAATGAGTTCAGTCAGCTAGATTGAGTTTCACCTAGTGAAGAGATATCCAGTTGGAGATGTTCAGCAGGCAGATGGTGATATGGGATTGAAGCTGAATAGAGTGCTGAGAGAGAAAAGAAAAAAAAATTTAAGACCCAGCTTTGGCAAATACCTTTGAGGATGGCACTTAGAAATGATCGGACAAGAAGGAACAGGACAACAGAATCATAATATTTTCCAAGTTGTTTTGGGCCCTCAGAGGCTATTTAGTTCAATTTGTATTTCAAAAAGCATCACCATTACAACATACTAACGTGATTATCCATTGTTGGGAACCCATTACTACCCTTCAATGAGGCAGCCCATTATACTTTGAATAACTATTTCTTAGAAAGTTTCCCTTTATTTCAAATCTAAACTTGTCTCTTGGCCACTTTTACTCCTAGCCCTCTGGTAAGGTAAGGCAGAACAAATTAATGCCTCTTTCACAAGATAGACCTTAAAATACTTGGAAGTCTTCTCAAGGCTAAACAACACCATTCAAAAGGGTGAAATTAGGTCCATGGGAACTTCATTCTAGTTAAGGAGGTATATTGTGAGTGAGTAACAGGACTTGGGTAGAGCAGGACCAAAACATGAACAGTAAATAGTTCATTTCAATTGGAATGAAAGATATATAAAGGGGACTAGTTTGAAATAATTCTGGAAAGTTACTTTTTTTTTTTTTTTTTTTTTTTAGGTTTTTGCAAGGCAAATGGGGTTAAAGTGGCTTGCCCAAGGCCACACAACTAGGTAATTACTAAGTGTCTGAGCTTGGATTTGAACCCAGGTATTCCTGACTCTAGGGCCGGTGCTTTATCCACTGGAAAGTTACTTTGGAAGTAGATTGCAGAAGGCTATGAATGCCAGGACAAGTACAACAGAAAAGGATTTCCAGGAAGAGGTGCAAAAAGTTGATGAGAGGAAAAATAGGATGAAAACTGAGGAAAGGCCATTTAGAGATTATTGGTAACCTTGAGGAGAGCAATTTAAGGTAAGTAATAGGATTAGAAGCCAGATTGCAAGGAGCTGAATGGTAAAATGTGAAATGGTGGGTAATGACAGTAGATTATGTTTTTCCTAGAAATTTGGAGGGTTAGATACAGATAGGAGCATTATGTTTTGGTGGGTTAAGGACTCTAGCCCCAGTTTCCTCATAAATAAAATGAAGCTGTCCGACATAAGACATCTTATACTAATCAGACCTTTATGGGAATTCAGTGTATTAAGGGAATTCATCTCTGAACAACCTGTCCAAACCAAAAAATAAACAAACCCAGAATACATTAACAGAAAATAAAGAGCAGATAATGAGGTGGTAAACTAAATATAAATAGGCATCTATGACCTACTATTATTTTACAAAGTATGAAGAAAATTTCTTTGAATTGGAAAAAGGAGATTGGCCAGAAGACTAGAGAAGACTGACCATGTCTCGAATAGTCCTTAAAAAAAAAAAGACTGAATTTTAGAGTCAGGTAGGAAAAAGGCAGCAGTCTTTGTTTCTCTCTCTTAAAGGGTTAAAAAGGAGGGAATTTTCTCTTTTCTTCCCTATATTTGACCCTCGGGCTTTGAAGTCAAGTTATTTGATCACTCAGAGATACATATTCATCAGGAAGCAGTTATACACTCTCCAGACAGATGGGGGGGGGGGGGGGATACTTATTTTAGGTTGGAAGAAGAAGGACTCTTAGAAGGAAAAAAAAAACCTAGCCCTGGTAATGATAACAGCTAAATATTTATACAGCTTTAAGATTTGCACAAGTGTTTTGCTTATATTAATTCATTTGATTCTCACAACAACTCCTGTAAACTGGATGCATTATCTTCATTTTACCTTTCAGAAAACCAAGCTTGAAAGAAGTTAATTGACTTCCCATACAGCTCATAAGGGTCTAAGACAGAATTTGAACTCAGTCCTCCTTGATTAAGTCTAATACTTTAGTCACTTTATCCACCTAGAGACCTAAGGCAGCTGAGCAGCTTGTTTAGCAGATGGATGAAGCTTAAGTGTTCTATGAAGAAAGGAAACTAACATCCTTCAGTTCTTGGGGGTTAACCCGGTTACAGGTGTTTTCTACAGATGTGTCCAACAACCATTATAGCCTAAGTAAGTGCCCATTCTTCCTTTGGATGTTATTCAAATTAGTGGAAAGGTGCATCCCAAGTTTGTGTATATGATGGTGGTGTGGGATAGGGTGTGATTTTTTTTGGTTTCTATGTTTTTTTTTCTGTGCCACATTAGTGTGTTTGCTTTCAGCTAAAATGTGTCTGCTGTCTGATTGTTAATAGGGAACCTATTAATGAGGGACTTGTGAGTCATAGAGTTTGGAATGTAGACCCACAAAATAGACTAGAACCTGTGAGTGGTAGGTGTACTCTGAGGAACCAACCCAGGAGTTGGAAATATAAGTTGGGGAATATAAGAGGTGTTACACCTATCTGAAGGATTTTTTTTTCCAATTAAAGGATTACTCATTATCCAAATTAGCTAAAGCTTTTGTATATCATTTTTGAACCATGGCATATATAATTTCCCAAAATACAGTTTTATTATTGTCATAAAACAAGTGCTTAAGGTCATATTAGACTGGAATAATGTTAGAATGATTAAAATTGTAGAATAAAAGAGGTGTAAAGAGAAAAATTATATCAAACTAACAATGTATATTTACAGAAAGATAAGAGAAAGAAGTAAAAAGGACTAGTAAATTCAATTATATCTAATTAATCAGGACTTTTTTTTTTTAAAAAAAAAGACTAATATTTTTAAAGAAGTGCAATGAGAATTCTCATCACATGGACAATACAAACTAGCCTGGAGTAGGCAGTACTGAAATTGAGATACTTCAAAGATTTAATGTAATATATTGAAAAGAACAGTTGTAATTAGTATATCTGTCTTTTTGTGTAAATAGTTGCTTCTTTAAAGAGGTTCCAAAGCTTATTATCTTAAAATATTTTAGAAATTCCTCTTGAAATCTTATTACACAATTCATTTTCATTGCCTGTTATGAAAATATTTGCTTACAAAAAGAATAAACTGCAGCCCAACCCTTATCCAAATTATCACAAATACCAATTTAGCAGAGAATTAGTGAAGTTATACATAAGAGTAAATGAAAAGAAAATAGGGGAACAAATTTTGTGAACTCCCTAATTTACAGAATAAAAAGATTATGTATGACTCATATCCTATACATCAGTACTATTCTGGGTGCCTTAGTTTTGAAAAGAGTCACTCAGGAAAGAGCCCATCATTCTTATTCAGTCTGGCCCATTTGAAATCTTGTCTAGTAAAAATCTGCAACTTTCTAAGTTTTCTAACTTAACAAATCATATTATAAAAAGTGACTTGTGATGAATGGCTATTTCATTTTAAATTGCATTTTTTTTTGCATAACATTTCTTCAGTCTAATCTCATATATGAGTTCATCATTTAAGTTCAATATCCCTGGAGCTAGAGGTAACGGACCCAGGTTCAGATATACTCAACTACTTAGTAGCTGTGTGGCTTTGGATAAATCACTCCATCTTTCTGGATCTCTAGGGGTTCAGCTAAAAAAATGAGAGTAGGCCCTTCATACTGTTTAAAGCTCCTTCTTACTCTGAATCTACTAAAATTTAATTAATAGCTTCCCACTTTCATTCAATTATACAGGACTGCAGTCAACACTGTCAAGGAGCTTATAAGGGCTCCTATAAAGATGTTATTGTTCATAAAATTTTTAAAATGTGGTTTACAAAAACATAACCTAAAATAACACAAAGACTTGGGAAGTTGATTTATAACCTCAAAAGGTTTGAAGGGCAGTAGTCTGAATAATAATTCAAATGAAATGTATAATATTTTCCAGAGAAATCCCAGGACAAGTGATCTCTTCTGAAGAGACTATATTTAGTCAGAGTTTCATGGCCACTCAATCTTCAGTTTCCTTATACATAATTCACCTTCCACTAACTTTTATGGTTCTTCCTTTTGAAACCAAAGTGCCCAGGTTAAACAATTTTAGGGTCAAAGAATATTTTGTTTTTCTTAGATTTACCTTTTAAAAACCATTATCAAGTCAGTCTCTTTACACAGTTATTTTCCTAATAAGGATGTAATGCAATCTGGACAATGAATATTGTATTGTGAGTCAAAATAAAACCTTCCAAAAATCAGAGAATAAAAAGAGAGACATATATTGCCATTGTGTAAAGATAGATCCAAAGAAACTGTAAAAACCTACTATTCAAACTCTAAAGGAAGAATTATAAACACACTAATATGTTCCAGTTAGAAGAGAGACCTCTAGTGTGTGTGTGTGTGCTAAAACTCCTCTAGTGTGTGTGCTGTGCTCCAGGCATAATTAATACACCAGAATCACTGCAGTCATTTTGAATAATCTGATGGTAAATTTTATAAAATATCACATACTAATTCAGTCTAGAAATGTCTTTATTATGCTTGTGCCATTTTGCTCAGGTGGCATCAGGTTGCTCTTATATAAATAAGCAAACAACGAACTTTATTTTGTGATTCAAAGTTTAAAAATTCCATGTGGTCACCTCCACCTAGTAATTATGCAAACTTCAAACCTACTCTCATTATCAGTAACTGTTAACAATTTTTTTTTCAATCAAGGAGCAGTAGGAAACCGCAACCATATTGTTAAAAGTCAGTGTGCAGTCTCTTATACCCCAAGCCCCTTTATTTCACCAAGTGGTATAAAAATAATAGCAATAAATTAATCATGCTGGCTGCTTCTTAACTTATTAAATAAATAAAGCGATCAGTTGTAAAGGACACTAATGGCCTTGTTGTTAGGGTCCACAAATTTTAAAAACACTAGGTACATCCTTCTTTTGGAGATCAAATGTCATCGAATTTTTTGAGAATTAGTTTCAGTCTTAAAAATCCTCTATTTTCTTCTCTCCCACATTAAAAACACATTTGAGGTACAAAGAGAATGTTTTTCTTTTAAAACATACACACACAAAACAGGAGGTCTCTTAAGGAGTCTACTGCTGAGAAGGTAAAAGCATTTTGCTCATTTTTAATTTGCTAAAACAATCCAAGCCTGCTTGGTACCCAGAGGGTATTCTCAAATAAACTTGTATCTCTAGCTGCCAGCTTAGTTGATTGAAAACAGAAGGAGAACATTTCTTAAAGAATGAGTATGTTAAACTGTTATGTCTCTCCTCCACCCCCACCATCCCCTACTAGGGAAAGAAAGACAGACACATACGCACGCGCGTGGACACGGACACACACACACACACACACACACACACACACACACACACAGACACACAAACGTCAAGAATTTACTCGAAAGCATCCAGTTCTATTATCTTAGAGCTAACCCAGTCCTTGTACCAATTTACTTTTGCCCACTGTTTTGCACCTTTTAGAGAAAGTCAAAGCCACAGGGATATTGGACAGTTCCCTAGGAGCTGCTCCGTCTCACAAAGCACGTAACCCCTATTTGCAACTTCGGTAACTTAGTTGGCTCTCACCCATCCAGCCTCCGGAGCAGTCACGTAGAAAGATATTTTGATTCCATTAGACCACTTCAACTACAATGCAACTGTTTGAAAGCACAAAGGCAGATGCGTAATAGCTAGAACCTAGCGGGTGTGATGGGAACAGTGAGCAGTAGTGTGGTAGGTGGAATGGGGGAGTGTGTCTAGCAGGAGACACACGTTACTGCCATCTACCATCGCGGATAAAGATGGGGATCCTTGAGCTAGAAACTGTCTGAATATCCCTTCTTGCTGAAAAAAAATTTTAAAGGCTCGATTTCACTTTTAACCTGACCTTCCACTAAAAAGCCCCATTTTCTTGTGTCGTCTTTTCAGGCAAGGCGCGGAGTCCTTCTTTTATTTCCCGGGGGGGTGGGGAAGGAAAGGAAGCTCCAAGAGCACACTTCAGTGAAAGGGGGGGCAATCTCCCCTCCTCCCCTAGGGGAAGGGGTTGGATGGGAGCCAAAGCGCACCTACCCCCTCCGCCCCAGGCCTTGGGTGCAAACCAAGCCGGCCAGGCAGAGAGGAAGCTCTGTCGCTTTAAGGGAACCTGGCAGACAGGGGGGAGGGAAGGATGCGGGCTCCAGGCTGGGGCGCTGCGGGCACCCCGGGGAAGAGGCGAGCGCAGCGAAGCCACAGCCATTACCTGCAGCGCTCACATCCTCCTCTTCCTCCTCCTCCTCCTCCTCCTCCTCCTCCTCCTCCTCCTCCTCCTCCTCCTCCTCCTCCTCCTCCTCCTCCTCCTCCTCCTCCTCCTCCTCCTCCCCTCACCCCCACAGCCAGTCCCCGCCTCCCAAGGAGACTTCTAATCCAGAGCATGTGCCGTGCCCTTTATCGCGGAAGGGAAGGAAGGGGGGAGGAAGAGGAATGAGAGCTTTTAAAAAATAAATGAAACGTTTGCACCCAAAAAAGGCGGTGTGTCTGTGTGGGGGAGGTGCAGCCTGGCGAGAGACAGAGACTGGAAGAAAGGGGGCTTCAGAGGTGCCCTGTGTCGGCCCCGGGGGGCCCCCCCGACCCGCACTGCCGGGGGGCAGAAGAAACCACACACAGCCCGCTGCACACAAAAGGGGGACCAGGTCCCTCTTGCGGAAAAATGAGGAAAAAAAAAAGAAAGAAAAAGAAAATCGCCCCGGGGCAGCATCTGCAACCAGAGCCACAATGGCGCCTTTCACCGAGCTTTCGGGGGCGCAGAAGCCGGGGAGCAGCGCGGAGCGGAGCTCGGCGACCGGGGACCCGGGGCACCCCGCCGCGCTCCTGCTGGCTGGGGGCCCGCCCGGCCACCCACCTCCGCGCGCCGGGCAGGGGGGCAGACGGGCAGGAGAGAGCAGGAGGGGGAGGCGGGGGTGGGGGGCTCCCTGGCACCGCCGGGCTCCGCTCGGGGTGCGCAACTCCCGGCCCCCGCCGCGCGGGGCGGCCAAGCCCAGGCTGGGGCGCCCCCGCCGCGCACGCTTCTCCCCCTCTCCGCGGGCTGGCTTCTCCGGCGTGTGGGGAGGGAGGAGGGGAAGCCAGGAAGCAAGAACGGGAAGGGAAGGAAAGGGAGGGAAAAAAGGGCTGGAGGAGGCGGCCGCCGCCGCGCCGCCGAACGGAGAGGCATCTGCCCAGCCCGCCCGGCTGGCTCTGTGTGTGCGAGTGCGGAGCGCTCTCTCCCATGCCTGGCACATGCGTAAAAGCGAGTTGCGCCCAAAGTCCCAGCCAGACCCTCCTTAGCAAATAATAACAAACCCAAACCGTCAGATCTTACCTGAAACATTGAAGCACAAAGTCTCTTTCCAAGTCCCCTTCCTTTCCTCTCCCCCCTTCCGATTTCTCTCCCAGCGATCTGCTCAGCTCGCTACACCAGAGAGAAATGCAATAGCTTGGCTAAGGTAGACAGAACAAAATACAGAGAAGAGTTGCTCCAGGGCTTTGAAACCCCTCAAGGCAAGGATCAGGATACAATTAGCTCATGCCTCTACCTCCAGTCTAAATCAATCTCCAAAATAAAACTTAAATCAAATTAACTGATCACACAGGCAGAAAATGGATCTCCTTCAAAAATAAAGCTATACATATATATTTATAAATAGATATACATATATATATATATGGATTTTTTTGAGATTTTTTTGGGGGGTGGAAAACCAGTCTCATTCCAGCCTCCAACTTGCTTTTTACTCTCCTCTTGCACAGAAAAGCTGATTTTAATCGTTGTGATTAGTTTTGATGTAACGTTTCCGCAGGCGATTTCTGCAAATGGATGGAGTGTTTCTTTGCCAAAAGAGGGAAAAGCAGCAGATGATGATAATTATAAGGATTGTGAGTTGTTTCTTTTTTATTTGTATTTAGATCTTCCTCTTCACTTTCCCGAGTTGACCTGACATTGCCATCGCACTAAGGTCGGGCAACTTGTTGATTAACATCACCTCCTCCTTGGATCAAAGGATATGTGATAATTTGGCAATAGAGCAACACATTTTCTGTTCCCTTGGCTATATAACTTCCCAAATGACGTGTATAAAAATAAGCACATGGAGTCTGCTTTGCCCCAATCAAGTCTCAATCAGTGCCTCAGGGTGATACACAAACTCATTTCAAATGTTCAACCATGCAGAATTGCAAAAAGATTGAAAGAGTTACACTGCATTTTTTTTCCAAAATAGCAAAATTAAAAGAAAACAAAAATCCATGGAAGCACATTCAAGCACCATTCAGGTTCATGTAACGAATGTTTCCTGGCTAACTGCCCCCCCCCCCCTTCTCTTTCCTTTTCCTACCCAATGTCTTACATATCAGGAAGAGTTCTCTATATTAACACTATTTGATGGAAAAGCTCAACCTTCCAGTGTAGTAGGCTAAAGGAACTTGTTAATTTCAACTTGTTTTGATGGATCAATGTTACTTCAATTCTTACCTCTTCTAGTTATTTTTACTTCCCTTTCTTTGACAGGTCTTTGTTCCCAATGATTGTGCTTAGGCTGTTATCTTAATTTCTTTGTAGTTAGGATGGGATTTTCAGTTATAAACTCATGGGTCACCTCCCATTAGTGTCACATCCTTGCAGGATACTTTTTGAAATGGTATGTTTCTGAGCACTTCACAGTCCATTAATTCAAAGACTTTGCTGACATTTCTTATGAAAAAGACCAGACTGTAAGGCCAGAGATGTTCAATAAAACCCTAAATAAAATCAGACATGTCCAGCAAACACCTGCAATTGGCAACTTGAATTTTTTTTAAATCATCTTTCACCTTAAGGCAATCCACTGCTATAAAAACCAACAAAAAAGGAAGGTATGATCTTACTGCTTAAAAATATAATCAATCAAATTAGACTGACTAATATCTGAATGTCTGAATATCATAGGCTAGGAAATGGGGGTGGTAGTGGTCAGTACTCAGTCTTTGTTTAATAGCAATACTATGACATAGCTTTCTGAGTTGAAAGTAGCTACAATTTTGTATTTGAGAAAAGAATGATATTCAACATAAATGTGTATATACTTACACAAAGAACAATTATACTATGGTCTGGATTTCTGAGTGTATATATATACATATGCCTATGTGTCTATACACAAAGATATCATTATATATATATATATATATATATATATATATATATATATATATTTACATAAGTATACATCTGCAAAGAAGGCAGTTAGGTGGTCCAGTGAATAGAGTGATGGGTTTGGAGTCAGGAAGATCTGAGATCAAATCTAGAAATTTACTAGCTGCATGAACCTGGGCAAGTTTGACTTAATCCACTGGAAAAGGAAATGGAAAACCATTCCATTATCTTTGCCAAGACAATCCCATGATCCATGGTGTCATGAAGAGTTTGACACAAATGAACTACTAAAGATAGCAACATATATGACTATTAATCTATATCTTGAGTGTGTGTATATGTAGGTATATATGTGTATATGAATGTATATATATATATAGAGAGATACACACACACACATATATATATATATTCATACACACATACACAGAAACACAGGCCATAGCATAGCTTATATATATGCACACTGCCTGTCTACTTGCATACATACAGGCACACAAATTCATATTTACAGACACAAAAAAATCAAGCACACACATATAGAGAGTTTAACTCTGGAGTCTGATCTGAAATATAATAATTTAAGTTCATGAATTCAGAGTTTAGGTCTAATTAAGAATTTCCCATCACTGATAGATATATAGAATGTATAATAAATGTGTAGGGAGAAAAATAATACCTCAAATCACTGATAAATTTTCACTTCCATTTGTAATAATAAAATATGTATGTGTATAAATATAAGATACATTTAAAACTAACAATACTCAATTTATACTTTATATGGAAGTGAGTGTTTGAAATTCTTTTAAAAAAATGCTACCTTGAAAGCTATATCCTTTCTCCAAAGACCAAAGCATTTTTGTCATCAGACTATTCTGTCATTTAATTTTTTAAAAAAATCACACCAATCCTCCATCCTATCCCTAAAATACTATTTTGTGGTGGTGGCTCTTCAGAATCTGAGAGTTTAATTTTTGTTAAACAATCAGAAATTATTCAGAACCATTTTTTTGAGAATAACATTGGGAATTAAGTTAGGAAATACTGTTATAGCTCAAAAAATGAAACATGATTATGAAGAAAGCAAGCATTTATTTATTTAATAAGCACCTACATATATATGCCAGGTCTATTATAATTATTTCAATTGATCCTCACAACAGACCTGGATGGTAGATGCTATTAGTATCTCCATTTTACAGAGGATAAAACTGAGGCAGAGGTAAAGTGATCTGTCTAAGGGTCAAAGAAGTCTGAGATTTGGATCCAAACTCAAATCCTCCTGATTTTAGACCCAGACACCTAGCTGCCTCTTTTTAATTTATTTTATTTTTTAGTTTTAGTTTTTTAGTTTTTGCAAGGCAAATGGGGTTATGTGGCTTGCCCAAGGCCACACAGCTAGGTTGTGTCTGACGCCGGATTTGAACTCAGGTACCCCTGACTCCAGGGCCGGTGCTCTATCCACTGTGCCACCTAGCCGCCCCTTCTTTTTAATTTATGAAGTAAAGAGAGAAATTTTCTCATCTTGTTTATTAGTAGCCCTTGAAGGCATTCCTAGAAGAGGAGTTCCAAAATGGAACTTATCATCATCTGAGAAGAGTATAACTTCCCAGTGTGGAACTATGAGGGGAACAATACTCATTTGACTGTATACGTTCTGAGAGATTTGTTTAATATAAACTCATGCAGGCACACTCTGCAGCTCTTACATTTTTAGCCATACCTCGTATAAACAGTGCTCTTATTTTGTAAAGAACATCACTTTAAAGTGATCTCTCCCCCCCCAACCCTTTTTTTTTTAAAAGAATCATTTTTCTTTATCAGTCTGTGGCTGATTTGGTGGGATTTTCAGCGGCAGAAAGGCTGCAGGATAAGTCCTGATGTTATTGGAATAATGATCTTGCATCTCTCTTGTTTCAGAGGGACCATAAGTTTAGGTATGAGGGACTATAGAGGGCAAAACTGGCCTACAGTAGACAGAGTACAATAGTAAAAAGCATGTTTTTTAAATGCTTGGATTTTGTTCCATGCAATGCTATGAAGATGAACTTTAAGTCCTTCATATAAAAAGATAATGTAATTTATTTAAAGTTAGGAATTAGAAATGTCACTTGAAAGTATGGCATCTTCTGATGCTGAGCAAAGGGAGAAGAACCAAGAAAACAATGTACTCATTAACAACATTGTGAGATAAACAACCTTGATGGAAGCAGCTTCTCTCAGTAGTTCAGAGAGCTAGGACAACTGTATTGGACTGGCTATGGACAATGTTATCCCCATCCAGAGGAAGAAAAACAAAACAAAATACCACACACAAAAAATAATCCTTCAGAATCTGATGAACACTTTACAAACATGGTCTCTCATGAATCTCCTTCCCTTAATCCTAATTCCTTATACTGAAATAACTAATCTGTAAATATATTTATCAAAAATATGTACAATGTTAACCTGACTGCTGCCAAGGGGAGGGGAGTGGGAAGGGAGGGTGGAAGGAAATTTTGTAACTTAAAAATATACATGTACATATGGATGAAAATAAATTTTTAAAAAGTATGGAATCTTTAAAACTGGGAGGAAAACCATGTCCCATCTTCTAGCAATTCTTAAAATAAGAACTTTAGTTAGCATAAATTGTTTTTTTCATATCCCAAAAAACTTAAAAAGTCCATTTGTTTATGTGATCCAAGGAATAGTTGTTTGTTGAAACCTACTTCTTGTGTTCTTGCTGTGTCCATTCTCTCATCACTTAAGGAAAACACAAAGTATGCATGTGAAATAAATTTCAGTATTCCTTTTCTAATGAATAAATGAACTAATGTGCCAGCAGCCAGGCATTCATTAGCAATGTAAAAGATTGAGAAAGGAAAACTTCAGGAAGGAAACAAATAAGTTTTAATCTTTTAAGATAATAATGAAAATAAATCCAAGAAGTATTGATTTTTAAAGGCATGAAAGATATTTTTAGAGTATTTAGAACCGAATATAATGAAAATGAACAGAAGTTTAAAATAGTGATTATTCTGGAAAAGAAAATAGGATGTTCTTTAAAAAGAGCAGAAACTCAACTACAGTGTGAACAATAAGACAGCTCATTTGGTAGCACTATTATCATTGAGGCCTCGAATCATAAGTTTACAATGAATATCAACATTTTGTCTAGGGATAACCCTGCAGTATATTACTGGTGGCAATGTGAGATGATGTATACATTAACCTCTGGAGTTGAAATGTGAAATTGTGGAGCTCTCCACTGTGGGATTGGGATGCTCAGATCTAAGTTAAAGATTCCATTTCCCTTTCTATTAAAGAAGAAAAGAAAGCTCCAGCGCTTTGGTTTAACATTCATTTACAGTTGCATGCTTGTTTGCTAAGACAACTCTAGTAAGTCAAGGAACTACAGGTATTTCTTTTTTTAAGGTTTTTAAAAAATATTTTTTTGTTTTTTTAGTCTATGTCTCTATCTCTCTCCTTTTCCTCCTCCTCCTCCTCCTCTTCCTCCACTCCTTCTTTTCCTCTTCCTCCTCCTCCTTCTTTACTCTTCTTCCTCTCTCTCTCTCTCTCTCTCTCTCTCTCTCTCTCTCTCTCTCTCTCTCTCTCTCTTTCTCCTTAGGAAAATGGCTTAGGACTGTCAGATATTCAGTCTTCCCTACCAAAAGTTTACTGCCACTGTACTCAGAGGAGTGAAAAATATGTTTGATTATCAGTTTTCAGGAACCAAAGTCAGAGTTGTCATTTAATATTTTTTTTATTTACATCACTTTGAACTTCCTGTGGTGAACTTATAGTAGAACATAGACTACTGTCTGCAATTTGCAATCTAGAGGAATGCCTATTAGAAATCAGATCACAGATTTATTGGAATCTATTCTTCTATTATGGCTTCTTTGCAATGCATCAACTCATAAAAGTCTTCCCATACTTCTCTGAGTTCCTCATCTTTGTGGTTTATTATAAACCACAACTTGACCAGACATTCCTTAGTCAATGAACACCTACTTTGTTTCCATGGTGGGGCAGGGCTAAAGAATGAATGAATATTTTGATATTAATGGAGGAAGTTCAACCACAATACCTTTGGACTAGAAGATAATTTTAACTTGTGAGACACCATACAACAGAGAGATAAAATGCATTGTTTTATTTTTACTTTCAAGTTCTTTTGCAGACAAATCACCTGTTTTTTATCAGCTTACTCAAGACCCAGCATAATGCAGTGGAATGTGAACCTTTCTTTCCCTGTAGTTGAATAAAAACATTAATGAGCTCAAAAATGTGCTACATGATTCCTGAAATTTTACTCAGACTTTCACCTGTTTATAATTAACCTCTGAGAAACCACATTAACTTTCTAAATTATTGTCAATGTAGGTTACAACATCACAACTTTTTTTAATTTTTTTATTTATTTTAGATTTTTCAAGGCAATGGGGTTAAGCGGCTTGCCCAAGGCCACATGGCTAGGTAATTATTAAATGTCTGAGGTCGGATTTGAACCCAGGTACTCCTGACTCCAAGGCTGGTGCTCTATCCACTGCACCACCTAGCCACCCCCAACATCACAACTTTTTGCAAAGGTAAAGCTAATGGTCATAGTTTGAAGGTGTCTATCTGCTGAGGGCAAGATTTTTGACAATAGTAATTCTGATTGTGAACAACGTGACCTTTGTATGGCCCTTATTGAATTAATATTACCATCTTTTCAAAGTTTTACAAAAAGTTATACAATATTTATAAATATGATAATGTTAAATGAGAAAAATATTAATGTAATATAATGTAATATAAATATAATAATAATTCTTGGATTCCAAAAAGGACTTTTTTTAAAAGAGAGAGAGTTAAGGAAATCCAAAACGGTTATTTAAGCAGGGATCTACCTATCTGTCTGCCTGTCTGCCTGTCTGCCTGTCTGCTTATCTATCTATCTATCTATCATCTATCTATCTATCTATCTATCTATCTATCTATCTATCTATCTATCTATTCATGTGTTTGGGTATCCAGATCTTCCCTTTAGGCAAGGGAAGATGCTGAAATATGGTAGTATGGGCTGTCATGTCAGTAGGATGGAGTATCCTCATTCATATTTATTGTTTCAGCAAACCCCATATTAAGTGCTTCCAACACCAAGAGCTGTGATGGGTGTGATTGGGAATATCTCACAGGGAAATAAGACATAAAAACAAATAGCAATATGCATGGTATTACTTGACAGAGAACAAAGAGAAAGAGCTAGGATTAACTAAGAGGGCTTTTTGGAGCTGAATTTTGAACCAAGGATTAAGATAAGTGATGGTAGTTTGGATGTAATATGGTAGGGTGCATATTCACTGGAGAGTGTTGAAGAAACAGGGGATGGAAGAGAGAAGACTTAGGAAGGGGGGAAAGGGTCATGCTAACTGTCTCCAAAGTTTTTGAAGGATTGTTTGTTAAAAGGGGAATTAGACTTGTCCTGCTTGGCCTAAGAGAACAGAGAACTCATAGCAATGGATGGGAATTTCATGGAGGTATATTTTAGCAGGGCAAAGGTAAAAATTCCTAGCAAACAGAATGAAATAGGCTTCTGTGGGAGGCAGTGGATTCCCCTCATCTTCATTCTTTTTTTTTTTTTTTTTGGCAAGGCAATGGGATTAAGTGGCTTGCTCAAGGCTACACAGCTAGGTAATTATTAAGTGGCTGAGGTCAGATTTGAACCCAGGTACTCCTGAGTCCAGGGCCGGTGTTTTATCCACTATGCCACCTAGCCGCCCCTACTTAGTCATATTTTGAACAAATAATCATAAGTAAATTTTACTGGACAGCAACCAGGAAAGTGTTGTTGTGCATGTTGATGTCATAAAAGAATGTTTGTATATCCAGGATTATCCACCTAGTTGAACTTTCTGTGACATGCATTTCTCTTAAGACAATAACTGAATCTAATATCATTAGAAGTCATAGACATTTTGAGATCTTATCAGAGAACATCCTTTTCTGTTCCTTTGAGATTTGTAGCTTTTGTCAAGAGTGCCTCACATGTAAAACAATTAATTAAGCTTTGTGAATGATTATTGTCTCATTGGAGAGAGACTTGGCTCCAGTTCCATGGAGAACTCTTCCCAACTGTGCTCATCTTTTAGGATATCCAACAATAAAAAGTAACTGGAAGGAGAAGAAGAAAAAAAAGAATCAGAAAAAGGACTGACTCAAAAATTCTAAAAAAAAAAGGATTTATTCAATGACTCTACTCTTATTTATTTCACACAACCAAGCCTATCTTTCATTTCAAAGCTTAAAACCCAAGGCTTTTCAGATGGTTTCTGTTACATTGTTAGATCATTACATTTAGGGTTTTGTAATGGGCATTTAAGGGTACTTTAAAAATAAGATAAACATTTCATTAGTTGCTTTGTGCTGTTTCATATCTCAATGCTTTATGGCTAACCACTTGGCATCGAAAGGTACTTCCTTTTATTTGTCATGTAATGTGTCTCATTCACAGCTCATCCGCTAAAGAACTACTTAGTTTTGCTTCACTGTCCCACTGCCTGAACCAATGCTGTTCAAGAGAAACCCTATAATACAATTGAGGTCCCTTGAGGGCACCATATACATTTATGAAAGTTTTCTTTTCCTACATCCTTTTGGGGTCAGAACCTCTCAGCTTTGCTAACCATAATGAATACCCCTAAAGCATATTAGAAACTCAAAAAACCCCCAAAAGATATGGATGTTGTATTTCAAATTTTAAGTCTATTCCCACTCCTCTCCCGAAAAATATGTAAGAAATTTCTCAGAATGAATAATACAATTTTCTATTTTAATGCATATTTAAAAGGAAAAAAAACTCCCCAACTATGGTAGGTACCTACAAATAAACATTCTGTAGGGATCAAGGATGATAAGTTCATCAGATAAATATAAACTTTGATGTATTGTCTTTAGCATTATCTGAGAAGATAACTTTTAAAATCTGGTCTAATGGTTTTCTACATGAGTTCAATTTTGATTAGCTAAATGGCACAAAGAACATGTAAGAGATGAAGAAGTGGGAAGCAGCAAGACATGGGGGGTATGAAACATGAATGTTTTCATTGCTTCAACATTATTATTGTTATTAATAACAATGGCAATAATAGTGATAAGGAAACAATTACAAATAATTGTAGTGAACTTTCATTGTGTAAAAGACCATCTGGCTGTTGGAATCTGACATAAAATTCTAAACTCAAATCCACAGTCTGTCCCTCTAAGGTTGCTCTGGAGATAATGGATATCTTAATTTAAAAAAAAAATAAAACAGATATCCATTGTACCAATGTATAGCATCTCCTGCTGAGAAAACAAAGCCTGCTTGTCTATTCCCCTTCTAACTGTTGATGTCCTAGCAAGGCAAGAGCTCTCTGATGATGAGAGTAACTTACTGTTTTCCCCTTCTGAAGGCTTTTGATAAGTAGACCATGTACTCAGCTTTGTAACCCCTAATTTTGTACTAATACCAATCTTCCCTTTTCTCAGTGAACAAAAGTTAAAGTGGTAATGGGTTGGATTGAGTTGGACTGTAAGTCCAGAGGACGCAAGTTTTGCTTTGCAAAAAATACATAATAAATTTTAAAGTCATTTTATCTATATGCAAGCAGAGGGTATTCAATGAGCCATCTTTCTAGCATAGTGACTTATACATGAATATTGTTGCTTTCATTTTGGGAATTTTCTTTACTAACTAAAAGTAAAGGACAAAAATAGCACCATATAATAAGAGGGCATTCAACTCACTAGATTCTCTTATTAACATAACTGGTGGCAAAAAAACTTCAACCACCTAGGGTGTGAACCAAAGGAAACCATCATGTCCTTGTGATCCAAGCAAGCCCATTGGGCAAAATTCCTGTTCAGTGCCAAGGTTTGGTGAAGATTTGTGAGATAAAGAACTAGCTGAATCACTTGGAAATTTATAAACATTGGGATATTTAGATTTATGTAGGCAAATCAGTCATAGGTCTGACTTTTTAGTTTTGCCCTAGACATTTGGAGATAATATAATATTAGCATAGCAGATCATTAGAATGATTTGCATTGCTTTTTTTGGCTATAACATCAGCTTCTTACCTAGACTCAGTTTGACATCCAGGAGAGATTAGATTTATTAGGCATCTGCTATGTACAAAGTACTGTGAGAGGCAATTGCTCAAATTAAGGCAAATCAACAAATATTTATTAAATGCCTACTATGTAAGTGGATATGGTGCTAATATGTGCTGTGGATACAAAGACAGTCAAAAACCATTCTTGCTCTCAAGGAGTTTACAATCTATTGGGGAGAAAACAAGATACATACAGGATATATGGAAGGTAATTTCAGATGGTGGGAGTGAGGAACTAGCAAAGGTCTTTTGCAGAAGATGGTACTTGGGATTTGAGCTAACTCTTGCATGAAACTAGAATTGAAGTATGGAGAGCATTTCAGACAGGGAGAGGGGAGAGTCAGCAAAAATGCCCTGAAAAATTGGGGGATGGAAAATTGTTTGTGAAAAATAGTGTCATGAATAGTAAAATATATAAAGGGGAGATGATGGTTCAATGAATAAAGAATGGATTCATCTTCTTGAGTTCAAATCTGGCCTCAGACACTTAATAGTTGTGGGACCCTGGTTAAGTCCCTTATCCCTCTTTGCCTTACTTTCTATTTGCAAAATGAACTGGAGAAGGACAAGGTAAACCATTCTTGTATCTTTGTCAAGAAAACCCTAAATGGAATCATGAAGAGTTGGACATGACTGAAATGAGTGAGCAATAACAAAAAACTCAGCAGGCCTGTGTTTTTACAGACTTTATAGGGAACAGGACAATTCATTGGACATTCCCTTTTATTATTCTTTGGGAGAAATGAAAATCTTTTTTTTTTCCTTTCTAGAAGGAATATTATTTTTGTCTTACAAAACTTGGGGGGAAGAGAAAGGGACTTTAGGGAGAAAGATTACTACCTTTTCCGTTTTTACATTTTTAAACTTTGAAAGTACTTATATATAGTCTTGTAATTCATTGTTTTATTTTTGTTCCTTTATATTTAGCTAACTCCAATGTTAGGATCCCTCTTCCTGTTCCTTTCCTTATTTTCATTTTTCTCATTGCCAAGTCTATTGTACTCCATAGGGTGACTTCCTATTAATACTTCATCATTAAACCTTTCATCTTCCTCTCAATGTGAAAAATCAGACTTTTTTCCAAGAAAGCATATTATATATTACAGAAATAGAATTTTAGAACTAGAAGGAACCTTTGAGATCATCTACTCTACTGTATAAGGAGAGAAACTAATGTTTAGACAGAATTGGGACTTAAACCTAGCCCTCCTAACTCCAATTCTAGTGTATTCCACTATTGCCAGTATTTTAAAATAATTTTAAAAGTGCTAAACTTATACTCAGGTTGTTACTTGAATAGTGCCAAAATAATCAGTTAAAATGGGGTCAATTTAATAAAAGATTAAAAAAAATTCATAGGTCATCAAACACCCAGTCTGACTGATTTTTCTTCCTATAGAATTGATTTTTCTTTTTTACTGAATTGACAGACTCTATTAGTTCATTTGGTGCCAGGTAGGCACAATCCTACTTCTCTAGGCAAATCTGACTTACCGTGTGCTCATTTGTGCATTAGTCATAACCACAAATCAGACACATTGGACGAGTTGCATCTGTCTTTGGATACCCCCAATATAGGGCCTCTCTGTCCTGGGAGTGAGCAGGAAATGAGTGGGTCTACCCTGGAGGAAGGTCCAGTAATTGTCAGTGGTAAGTCTGATTCTTTCTGAGTCCCACTGCTGGAGGCTCCCCCTCCCCCAATTATCCTTTTTTAAGGAAGTTAAAGAGAGAGGAAGGCAGAGGAAGGAAGGTAACACGACACTGCAGAAACTGTCTGTTTTCTCTGTTACTGCCCTGCATAATAAATACTCTCTACAAAAACACAGGGCTTTACTAGAAAAAGTGTGAGTGGCCATCCTTGAGTCCAGGCAAATGGAGGAAAGATAGAGGACCACAGATGCATGGCTGGAGGCAATGAAGATACAGGACTTCGGAACACTGAAGCCCATTCATTTTTATTGTTGTTTGGACATTCAAGTCACACCCTTCCCCAGTCCTACCAAACTGCCAACTCATTTGAAATCTTTCTTCTCTTCTAAAATCCCACCTTTAGTACTTGTCTTGTTACTTCGGGAATAAGGGGGTATCTATCTTACTGAGGCACTCAAGGTCTATAGAAATGTCTTCACCTCCTAATTAGCTACATTAAATTTAAGGGTTAAAAAAAATTTTGATTTGGTATATTTTCCTAATTAGACTAGAAAAATCTAGTGGGAGTCCTGATACTACCTCCCCCAGGAAGGCCATTCATGACAATCAGGAAACCCAGTCCTTTCAAAGAAAGGACTTCTCTTTGTCTTTACTTTCTCAAGTCTCTACATAGGAATCCCATACAGGTTGAAGGCTTTACATATATGTCATATATCAAATTAAAGAGTGGGCAAAGTTCTGAATAGAATGTCTTAAAGTAGTGAGATTTTTCCAGTTTCTTCATGTCAGTCTATAAATACACGTGTACTGCTGCATGTTACAGATGTACAGATGCACATTTCCTTTTCATAAGGGCAAAGGAAATCGTTCTTGAAAATGAAAACTAATCTCATTATTTTCAAATGAATATAAGATTTTTCTAAACGGGGTCAGATCATTGGCCTATGTAGTCTGATATCTTGCCTTCGGCAATGGCCAATACATAATACTTCAGACAAATGGGGTGGGGGTGGGGAAGGAAGCCCTCCACACACAAAGCCAATTGTACTATTTTATATACAAGGGGAAATGTGTCTTCTAAGCTCCACAGGTGATCAGTTTATGCCCTGAAGCATGAGAATTGATTATCCCTGGCTTGCTGGACTCTAAATGCTGTTAGTGGTCATCAAATGGCCTGGTTTATGTTTAATTCTGACTAGACTATTAGATCAAATACCTTCTTGAATTCCATAGACTGATTATAGTTAAGTGATAGTTTTTAATTATAGGGATAATAATCATAACAGTAATATAATGAAATACTTTTAAAGACTTGGTTCTTTTTAATATCTGGTTAACTTATATATAGGTTTTTGATATAAAAAGTAGTGAGGGCCTTAACTTTGAATCTCTAAAATTTGGTCCTTACACCAAAATAAGCACATATATTCATATTCTCTCTCTCTCTCTCTCTCTCTCTCTCTCTCTCTCTCTCTCTCTCTCTCTCTCTCTCTCTCCCCCCACCCCCTTCTCCTTCTTCATAAATACACCATTCGATCATTTTTGGACAACTACCCAAGACAATAAAGATAGGCTTATTGTGCACCAAGAATACCATCCAATTGTCATTGGAAGTCATTGCTCATGTAATATTGTAAAGTGGACATTTTCCCATCTATACTGATATCCACTCTCAGAATTTCTATGCAGCCATCCTGGATGCCAGTCTGTAGAGGTACAGTTGACTTTGGTTTGGTTAAGTGTCAAGGTTAGCTGTCACCACTGGTTAAATGTTTTCTCTGTGCCATTTTGGAGTATTATTATGCTCCTGAAGTTCACACAAACATCAAATGAGGACTTTCAAACATGTGTGTTTTACCCATTCTGCTGAAAGTCCCTAGAAAGTGGGCAATATCTGTGTGATAGTTTCCTACAGAATAAATTGAATATTCAGCTTTTACAACTATAGGAATAATAGAAGTATGTCCTAAACACTGAATATATTGCAAATTTATCAATATATAAGAAGCTAATGATTTTTGAAAGATAGCTGAGTGTGATAAGGAGAATGAGATGAAAAATAAGGAGCAAGAATTGTGATTTAGAGGGTTTTGGAATCGTGAACAAAATTAGAGGTGAAAATTTGGAAAGGAAAATGGGAAATTTGGAAAGACTTGAGAAGCCAAAGGAGGATAGAGAGATTAAGAAAGAGAACTCCAGTGGAAGAAGAAGGGCACAAAGAGGATGGGAGAAAAGAGTAGCGAAGAATCTATTGAGTCTATCTTTGCAACTTCTCTTATACACTGCCTCCTCTCTTTTGCCACTGCTACTGCCCTGGTAAAGGCCCTTATCATATCATGTTTATATTACTGTGATAAGCTTCTGGTTTGGTTTCTTTTCCTCTAGTCTCTTTACTTCAGTCTATTCACTCAGCCATCAAAGTGATCTTCCTAAAGGGCAGGTCTAACCCTAATCAAGTCCCCCCCCAGGACCCCTCTTATTTTTCCAGACTTCTTACATCATGCCCTTCTCCATGTACCCTAATATCCACTGACTCTGGTCTTCCTACTCTTTGCAGTCACTTAATCTCCCACCTCCAAAGCATTTACACAGGCTGCTTGGAATTCTCTCTTTTTCTCCTTTTGACTTTCTGGCTTCCCTGGCTTCCTTTGAGTCTTGACTAAAATTCCATCTTCTATAGGAAGCTTTTCTTGGATCCCCTTAATTCTAGAGCCTCCTCTCTGTTGATCATCTTCAATTTATCATATACTTATTTGTTTCTCTCATTAGTCAGAAATTCTTTGAAGGCAGAGATTATTTTTTGCCTTTCTTTGTATTCCCAGTATTTAGCATAGTACTTGGTCCCTAGTGCGTGTTGAATAAATTCTTGATTGACTGAAGGTAGGGAGAACAATTATTAGTCTATTATAGTAGTCTAACAAGAGGTGATTAGAGACTGAAGTAGGATAAAGGTTGTTGAGTAAAGAGAAAGAGTTGGATGCAAGAGTGATTTAGGAAGTGGAATCTACAAAATTTAATAACTGAATGAATAGAGGGGCTTGGGGGAGATAAGAGTCAAGAATGATTCTTAGTTTATGAACCTGGTTATTGGAAAGACAGTGGTGCCCTTATCTGAAATATGAAGTTTAGAGGAAAAACAGATAGGAGATGGCTATGGGACATACAGTTTGAAGTATCCAACAGGCAGTAGGTAATGTGATATTAGAGTTCAGGAAAGATTTTAAGAATAGATAGATAACTAAAAAAAAGAATAGATAGATAGAACATTCATTAAATGTTTATATGTACTTAATACTATACTAAATGCTTAGAATACACATACAAACAACCAAGCAGTCCCTGCCCTTTTGAAAATAGTTTTTTAAAGATTTAAAAAAATCTTTATTTTATTTTTAATTTATGGAATAAAACTAACATTTACACAGCATAGTATTTTTTTTTAAGGTTTTTGCAAGGCAAATGGGGTTAAGTGGTTTGCCCAAGGCCACACAGCTAGGTAATTATTAAGTGTCTGAGACCAGATTTGAACCCAGGTACTCCTGACTCCAGGGCCGGTGCTTTAGCCACTGTGCCACCTAGCCACCCCAACATAGTATAATTTTGAAAAAGATGATTATACATGAAACTGCAAATCTCCTATGTACAACTTGCTGTTCCTTTCAAATATATAATGAAGTCATCATGTAAATTTCTTTTTTTCTTTTTTTCTTCTCCCCCAACCTAGAGATTGCTACCATTAGACACAAATATGTGTGTATGTAAAATAATTCTATACATATTTATATTTATCAGTTCTTTTTTTTTTGGATGCAAGTAGATCCTTCATATGCTATTTGTTGTTAACTTGGGTATTTATAATAGTCAAAATGATTTATTCATTCAAAGTTGTTCTTAAAACAATACTGCTGTTACTGCATACAAAATTCCTTTTTGTTCTGCTCATTTTGCTCTTGTAAACATACTGTATAAAGGTTGGACTGGAAAGAGGACAAAGAGAAGAATGCATGCATCAGCATGGATTAGAATGGTGGCCAGGAAGTGACATAGAGACCAGGTTCTGATCAACCTAAAGTAAAAAACACACCTATCAGAGACCAAGGCAGTTCCAAAGGATGGAACCCAAAGTTCTGATGAAAAAGAAATGAGATTAATGGCCAGAGTTTAGGCAGCACGATTTGGAAATAATGGTCAGGAAGACAGATATGTAGATCTGGTAGTCATCTATATAGAGATAAGTGACCTAATGGGAGTTGGTAAATCATTAAAGAACAGTATAGTTCCAGGGCAGCTAGGTGGCACAGGGGATAGAGCACCGGCCCTGGAGTCAGGAGTACTTGAGTTCAAATCTGGTCTCAGACACTTAATAATTACCTAGCTGTGTGGCGTTGGGCAAGCCACTAAACCCCATTGCCTTGAAAAAAACTAAAAAAAACCCCCAAACAGTATAGTTCAAAAAGAAAGTCCAGAACAGAATCTTTTTTTTAAGGTTTTTTTTTTCTTTTTGCAAGGCAGTGGGGTTAAGTGGGGAGGGGGGAAATCTGTCATTGTAACGAAAAAATATAACGACAATAAAACTTTAATGACAACAAAAAACAAACAAAAAATCAACAAAAATATCAGGATCTCATTCTCATTCCTAGCAAGTATAGAGATGTTTTGTCCTTCATTTTCGAAGAAGACCAGTATAGAGAGCATGCTCCAAGTGTAGGTTGGCCTGCTCCTAGAAAGTAAGGTGAAGTGGGGAATCCTTGTCCTCTCTGTTATTAGAGAGGAAGTGCTCCTTTAAGAAAAAAAGGGAAAGAGGATTCAAATAGCAAAGTTGGTGACTATGCCCTATCACTTTTCTGTCATCTTTATTTTAAAACCTTTGAGTTTTCTCAAGTTTTCTTGAGCAAAGAGAAATCCTTGATCTTTGTCAGGAGGTTGGAGGGTGGAAGAAAAATCATTGAATACTTGGTGCTATGAACCAGATATAAGGCTCTTCCCAATGAAAAGGGGACAGCACTGTCTGAGGAGGAAGCAAGTGCTTGTCCTTCAAAGAATGATCAGGCCCAGGTGCCACTAAATGAGAGATCACCTGGGAAAAATCAGATGAGGAAAAGAGCAAAGTTAGTTGGTGACTCCCTGCTGAGAATTACTGAAACCAATAATTATTGACCTGATAGAAGTCAGGGGTGGGGGTGGGGGACAAGAAGAGAGAGAGAAAGAGACAAAGAGAGAGAGAGAGAAAGTCTGCAACATTCCTATTTCATGTATCTACTATGCCACAGAACTTTCTAATTCTTTTTTTAAAAGTATTTTTTCCCAATTATATGTAATTTTTAGCAGTCATTAAATTTTTTTGAGTTCCATATTCAACAGTTAAATAGCAGTTTTAAAATCAATCAATAAACATTTATTAATTATCTTCCATGTGCCAGATATTGTGATGGCCTTTGAAGTCACAAAGAGGCGACAGAAATTGTCCCTTCTAAGGTGCTTATTTTTTTTTTTGTTTTTTGTTTGCAAGGCAATGGGGTTAAGTGGCTTGCCCAAGGCCACACAGCTAGGTAATTATTAAGTGTCTGAGACAGGATTTGAACTCAGGTCCTCCTGACTCTAGAACTGGTGCTCTATCCACTGTGCCACCTAGCTACCCCGGGAATATGTTTTTCTAATCACCTATTGAGAATCACATAAGTTGGGGAGAGGGCAAGGATTAATTTTCATCTTATATTATAGACAATATATAGTTTTGACATGAACGTAGTCCTTATATTTTACCCCATTCATACATCTCAATGGGACAAGGACTACATGTTTTGACTATGTTATTCTTCTATGACAGTTGATTAAAAGTAAAGGAGACATGATTTTATTTTTAATATCAATCTAGGCAGTTTGGGGTTCTTGCTTCCCCCCTCATGACTCTTTTGGTACTGATGCAATCTCATGTAAAAAGTATAAAGTTCTTATTGCTTCCCCTGATGAGGCCTTTATCCCAACTTTGGTGCTGCATTCTGGATCAGATTTTAATTTCTTGCCTTGACCTGGGCATTTCTTGTCCCACTGATACAGCATTTATGATGGTTTGACATGCAGTTTTCAAGTGAACTAAAATTCTAAATGAGTAGTCAGCTTTTCCTTTCTAATAGAAGTGCTTAAGAATGAAATTATAAAATTCTTAAACATAAAAAATTCTAAATGAAGTAAAGAAGAAACTATTTGCCTAAAACTCTATGTGGGTTTGTAGGAATCAGTCAACTTAAATTTTATATAGTATAAAAGATGAATGACTGGATGCAAAAAAAATAATTGAGTTTGTTACAATGGCCCAAGTACAAGTAATGAAGATCTTGGTTCAGGTGGTAATTATGGGTGGAAAGAAAAGATGAATGAAAGAGATATTTTAACGATATAACATTTGATAGCTTATTTGATATAATATTTGATAGCTTATTGTGTGGAGGATAAAGAAGAAGTAATAATAAAAAACAATTGAGAAAGCACTGGTTTTTGGATTAAGGAAAACTTGACTAAGGAAGACCTGAGTTCAAATCCTACCTCAAATACTTACTAGTTATATGACCTTAGGCATGTCACTTAACCTTTATAAAACTCAGTTTCCTTATCTGCAAAATAGGGGGAATAATAGCACCTGTCTTATAGGTTTGTTGTGAGACTCAACACTATATAAATACTAACTATTAAGAAAGTTTGAGGGCGGCTAGGTGGCACAGTGGATAGAGCACCGGACCTGGAGTCAGGAGTACCTGAGTTCAAATCTGGCCTCAGACACTTAATAATTACCTAGCAGTGTGGCCTTGGGCAAACCACTTAACCCCACTGCCTTGAAGAAAAATAAAAAAAAAAAACCTTAAGAAAGCTTGAGTAACTAGAAGGATGATGGTTCTCTCAACAGATATAGGCAAATTTTGAAGGGGAGAGGATTTGGGAAGATAATTAGTCAAATCAAGTCATCTCTAAGTAATTAAATGCTTATAATATTCCTGGCAGTGCATTAGATGTGAGGGACACAAAGAAGAGAGGACCAGTAATCTCAAGGAGCTCACATTCTTCTAAGAGGAAATTAGAACATGTACACAAATAAAAACAGTAAAAAAAAAAAGAAGGAAGCACAGGAAAGTTGTGTAGCTTTGAAAACAATGGATAATATTTATAAGATGGATTTTATTGGAATGGAGATGTATTGTTTTATATTGAATCCTCTCATATTCTTCTAGGTACATGGAAAGATTTTTTCTTTTCTCATTTTTTCTTTACGTTAAAATGAATTAAAAAAAATTTAAAAAAAACCAAACAAATTGGGGGGAGGAGAAAATGCCAATAAAGGGGAGGCAGGGCTCAGAGAAGACTTCCAGGAGGCAATGAATCTGAGTGGGGCCTTGAAGAAAGAGAAGTATTCTGGGAGGTGGATTAGTTTATACTAAGACATGGAAGTGGAAGATGGATTATCAAATTTGATGAACAATCATTAATTAGTACACTTTGGAATGTCAGATTCTTGAAAGGAAGCAGTATGAAACAAGGTTGAAAAGCATGTGAAAGCTACATTGTCAAGGGCCTTAAATATCAATCTAAAGACTATCAATTAGGAGCTACTAAAAGATTTTAACACCAGAGACTC
Source organism: Macrotis lagotis (assembly GCF_037893015.1). Lineage (NCBI taxonomy): Eukaryota > Metazoa > Chordata > Mammalia > Peramelemorphia > Peramelidae > Macrotis > Macrotis lagotis. Next base: position 448,868,230 of record NC_133666.1, on the reverse strand, counting down.
AATTTCTTCATCTGTAAAATATCCTATCTCACAAAACTGCTGTGAGGAGGAAAAGAAAATTCATTATCATTATAATTACTTGTGATGATAAAGTCTAGAATTGCTAGCTTGTTCTCCTTTGTTAGTCTCTCAGTAATGTGCGATCACTATTTTTTAACTAACCATCTTCATAGTATTTATCTGGATTGTTTCCATTTCTTTCTTCTTTTTGTTAAGGTCAAACTGTCCAAGTTGTATACAATTTTGTAGAGTAGCATTTCACAAACTAATTTGGCTACTGAACAAATCTGGGCTTAAAATAAATTGTCAAAGATTATAAATACCGGTCTGGGAGGTATGAAATGCCTTTGAGATAAGAGGGGATTAGGGAAATTTTAAAGTAAAACATAGTAAAATTGTCTATTTTCATTCTAAAAACTGTATACTGAAAATATACACAAATTGATATATACATATTTTAAATTGAATGTTTTATGAGGAAAAAGTCACTAGCATTGATATATTTCCCACATATTCCTATTACTTAGACTATCACTGTTTTGCAGAATATACTAATTTGAGAAACTTTGGTCTTCTTCAATCCTTCAGTGAGTGATTGCCTCTTTATCCTGGCAAGTATTATGCTTCTATTGAAGGGAGTCTATATTCTTCAGTAAGTTTGTCTGGGTATTGGTTTGTGTCCTTATTACCTTCTAATGTGGCTTTTTGTTTTGGCATTTTTTTAACAACTATTTTAAATTTATCTGTCCTGTTCATTGTGGACCTCTCCCCCCTCAGTGAAAAGACTAGAAAACAAAAATAAATCCCCAATACATATCTACAAAGATCTACAAAGCAAATTCTCACAATATCCATTCCTGAAAATGTATGCTTCTTTTTGCATCAAAAATTTAAGACTTCTCCATCAGGAGGTGTGTTTCTTTTGGAAAGATAAAGACTGACCTTTGGAACTTAAGAGTTCTAAAGTTGTGCCAAAGTTGGTTTTCTCTATAATGTTATTATCATTGTATAAACGGGTATCCTAGTTTCTTTTCATTACATTCCTTATCAGTTCATACAAATCTTCCTATCTTATTAAATTATCTATTTCATAATTTCTTATGATTATTATTATTTCTTGTCCCCAATCTCAATAACATCATTCTAAGATGGCAGAGTAAAAGCAGAGACTCAGTGACACTTCCCTAATGGCCATGATTCATGATCATTTACAGATGCTTCAAACAAATGAGCAAAATTGAGTTTGAACTTTAAAGGGGCATAGAGAAATAAGAAGGTTAAAGACTGGAAAGAAATTCTAGGGGTGGGGAGAGATTGAAGGCAATTATACACAATAATGAGGACTGGATTTCCTGGAAGGAGAACCATATGACTCCCAGCTGAATTTAGCTCATTTTTTTAGACTCAGTTCCCATGCAAGTACTCAGACTAACATAATATTAGGCAACCTTTATTTAACTTTTAGAAAACAAAGGAATCACAACCAAGACCATAACAATCTAGCATTCTTTTATTTCCAGAACCTTTATAGACTCTGTGGTAGAGTAGTAATAGCTAGCATGTATGGTACTTGCTATCTACCAATGCATTGTGTTAAGTGCTTTACAAATATTATCTCATTTGATCCTCCCAACAATTCTAGGAAGCATCTATTGCTATTCCTATTTTCTATCTAGGAAACTTTAGCAAATAGTGGTTAGTGACTTGCTCCGAGTTACACAACTATGAAGTGGCCGAGGCTGGATTTGAACTGATGTTTCTTATTCCAGGGCCAGTTCTTTATCCATTTTCTCATTTTCTCTGTTTTTTATGAGTCAATCTTTAATAAATCAGTAAAAAAATTTTATTAAATGTCCAGGCATTTGGAAATACAAAGAAAGATAAAAGATAGTCCTGGCTATCAAAGAACTCACAATCTAAAGAGGGAGACAATAAGCAAACAACTGTACAGACAAGCTTCAGGATTGTTTATTTTGAAGTATTCCTTTTATAGTCAGGATTGGAGAGAAATTTGAGACAGAGAGAATATTTAAAAGACTATTGCAATTATCAAGACAGTATCCTTTCTCAAATATGAGAGACTTGAATCAAATTTGCAAGAATACAAGTCATTTCTCAATTGTCAAATGATGTGAACAGGCAGTTTGCATATGAAGAAATTAAAACTGAAGTCATATTAAAAAAATACTCTAAATGACAATTGATTATAGACATGCAGTTTAAAACAATCCTGTGGTACCACCTCACACCTATCAAACTGAGGTACCACCTCACACCTAGTAATAGGAATACATGTTCTATGGGAAAATATCAATGCTAGTGACTTTTTCCCTCTCTCATAAAATATTAAACTTGAAAGTATGTATATATCATTTATGTGTATTTTCAGTATACAATTTTCAGAATGAAAATAAATAATTTTACTATATTTTACTTTAAAATTTCTCCAATCCCCTCTTATCTCAAAGGCATTTCATACCTCCCAGACCAGTATTTATAAACTTTGACAATTTATTTTAAACTCAAATTGGTTCAGTAGCTAAAGTAGTTTGTGAAACACTACTCTACTCTTGGAAAAGATGTGGGGAAATTGGGAGACTAATGCCCTGTTGATGAAGTTGTGAATTGATCCAGCCATTCAGGAGAGTGATTTAAAACTATATCCAAAGGGGAATAAAATTGTGCATACCATTTGATCCCAAATCTGTATCCCAAAGAGATCATAATATAGGGGAGAGGACTTACATGTACAAAAATATTTATGGCACCTCTTCTTATGATAGAAAAGAACTGGAGATTAGGGAAAGGTATGAGTCAATTGGAAAATGGTCGGACAAGTTTTGGTATATGAATAAAATGCAATACTATTGTGCTATTAAAAAGTGATGAGCAGACAGAGTTCAGAAAAATCCTGAAGGACTTACATGAATTGATGATGAGTGAAGTGAGCAGAACCAGAAGAACATTGTATTCAGTAATAGCAACATTGTGTCATAATTAACTGTCATGCTTAGGTCTTCTCAGTAATACAATGATCCAAGACAATCCTATAAGACTGATAATGGAAAATACTATTCACACTCAGAGAAAGAACTAAAGGAGTCTGATTTCAAATTGAAGCAAATGATTTTTACTCCTCCCCACCTTTCCTTTTTTGTTCTGTTTCTTTTACAACATGACTGATGTGGAAATATGTTTAACATGGTTGTACATGTATAACTACATCAGATTATACTGGGGGAATGGAGGGACTGAGAAACTGAAACTCAAAACTTTATAAAAATGAATGTTGAAAGTACTTTTTACATGTAATTGGAAAAAATAAAATACAATTTGCATTTTATCAAATAATCAAGACAGGAGAAGAGGGTCCAGACTAGGATAGTGACATTAAGAACGGAAAGAGAAATGATGCCCTTTGATCATGGATGGGGAGGAGGGTGAATAGATTGAGACTGGTAATTGTGATTATAGAACAGGAATTCCCAATCTTTTTTGATCCCTATATCCCTTAGATTTCATTAAGCATCTCCAAATTCAGTATTCAACATGAAAGGAAAGAAATTCTAAAGTTTACCATGCATATGCACATAACTAACAAAATCAATTACATTCAATATTATAAATACAGCTATTTGCCAAATATTCCCCACATCACTTTAAAAAGGTTTTCATGTGTACCCCCAGGTGGAGAATCTCTGATGTGGGAGTTAAATAGAATAACTCTTCTGCTCTGAAGATTTCTGAGTGGAGTAAAGACTTTTTTACACCTTTGAAACTTTCTACTATTCTGGAGTGGCTCTCCTACTTTGCAGAAATCCTAAGCTTTCAGAAGCTTCAAAGGAAGCCAAGAGTATCTATTTGTATCTATTTAAAACATATCTTTATAAAGTTTTATTAATGCATTTTCCTTTAAAAGTTGTCACTTCCTTTTTGCCCTATGTCAAGTGCATTTATTGAGTTACTATAAGAAACAGACAAAAGTTTATTCATTTGATTCTACCATTTTTTCTTTTCTTTCTCTTTTGTTCTTTTCTTTTCCTTCCCTCCTTTCCTTTGTATCATTATTTCTTTGTGCATATGTTTGTTTGTTTTTTTTACTTTCTTTTCTTTCTTCTTTCCTTTTTAGTTACTCTGCCTAACTCTGAAATTGAATAAAGTATTTTATATTCATAAACTGCTTTCACATCCATCATCTTATTTAATTCCCCCAAACAACTGGAAAACCAGTTAGGGCAACTTGCACTCCAACCCAGAACATCTTCCTCTAGGTCTGGGGTTCACTATGGAAGGGTTCATCACAGAATCATGTAGTGTGGAGTCCATAATGACAAGGATAGAATCATTAGAAGATGCAATTTTAAGGTTAGGATTCACTGTGAGAGATGAGCAGAATAGCTAGTGGACACTCAGGCTATTGTGATTCTTCTTTTTCTGTTGCAGTCAAGAGGAGAGTCTCCAAGTTACTTGGAATTGCTTTAAAGACTTTCCTGCTACTCCAAAGGAAGAACTAACAATGGGAAATTTTTGTACACATTGATAGTAGGTAGACTGCTAAGTGTGAATAATAATAATACTAATACTACTAATAATATATAACAATAATATATAAATGTTTGTAAGATTATCTCATTTAACCCTAGGAGATAGGTTTTATTGTCATTCTCATTTGCAGATGAGGAAACTGAGCTTGAGAGACTGTCAAGTGGCTTGCCCAGACTACTACTAACAGATATTAAGTGTCAGGGAAAGGACTTGAATTCAAATGTTCCAGACTCAAAGTCAATGCCTTATCCATTATTCTGCCAGACTGTCCTCACTGTGTGGGTGAGATCTTCCTTCAAATGGAAGGGAAAGTGGATTATTTATATCTTGACTTTCCTTTGTTGTCCAAAGCCTGACTTTAGCCACACAGTTTTACATTATTCAATTAATATGTAATTAAAAGCAACATCTTTGCTTTGGTCATTCTTATTTTACTTCCTAAAAAGCAAAATTTCAAAAATTATGGTTTTTTTTTTTCAGTTTAAGTATGTTTGTGAACACCAACTCTCCTTTTCTTTATAGAATCCTTAAGCCTCTAGCAAACCCTGTAAGGGAAATTCCCGCCTCCCATGAAAAAGTGAATCTCAAAACAAAAGTTAAACTATCAGAACTTCCTAGGTCACCTTTAAGCACCCATTGTTTGCTGTGAGTGTGGGAGAGGGGGAAAAAAAAGAAATCGCTCTTTTCCTCCAGGTGTGGTGGCTCTAATTGGAGAATCAGAATGAATATACATGAAACAAATAGAAGAGGATTGCAGGGGCTCTATATAATTAAGAGTTGGATGATTCACTGCTCTTGGAGTTCAAAGAAGAAAATGTTTACTGTGGACTGGGTGAATTAGGAAACACCTTTTGGAGGAGGTGGGTCTCGAACTGAGTTTTGAAGGGAATTCAAGAAGTGAATAGGACAGGAGAAGGAAGGCAAGACTGAGCAAGGGAGAAAGGAATGGGTATGTGTAAAGACAAAAAGGAAATTGAATTAAGTGGAGGATCAATGTTGGTGAGGACAGGAAATAAGTAAGTTGCCTGGAGGATTTGAGGATTATAGACTTAGAGCTAGAAGGAATCTTGATGCTTTCATTTTTGCTAATAAAGGAAATGAAGCCCAGAGAGATGAACAGCTTGCTCACCACAATCATGCAGATCTTAAATGACAGAACCAGGATTCCAATTCAGATCATCTCATTCCTAATACAATATCCTCTCCCCGTACCACAATTCAGACTTGCTCTGGTTGGCAGTGAGAAGATTTGAGGGTTTTGTTTTGATTTATTTTCAACAAGGCCATGAAGGACACAACACAGCATTGTTTTAGGAAGACTGATCTGGCCATATTGCACATGTGGGTCTTGGGGAAAAGAAACCAGAGAAAAGAAAAATAAATGCTTGGTGGGTTTAGTCTTATATGGTTGACAAAATATTGGTATTTCTTGTGTTTTTAGTGTATTTATTTAGTGTTTAGGCTCATGCTATTAGGCTGTCCTGGAATATGAATTCTGGGAGGACATGGCTTCTTATGGCCTTTATATCCACACTTTTTGTACAATATTAGTAGGAATTTAGGAAATATTTATTGATAGAGGTGAAATGAGATTTGTATTGGCTACTATGCCAAAATGTAGAAAAGCTTCCTTTTATGTTTTCTTACATTTTGTTTTCCTGTCAAAATTGTCCTTGGGTCTTAATTTTCTTCTAAAGACAAATATCATAAATATGATATTTCCCATTTCCACTGCCTTTTCACCATTCTTTGTGATTGAAAATCCTTTTCACTACCAGTAGGTTTACTGTTTTAATTATAGGAAGTACCTTTTCTTAGGTCCTTCCAGTGTGTGTTTGTGTGTTTTTTTAACTTCCCAACCCTAAATCTATGTTCTCTACTGTCTATCTCCTGGAGCAATTGAGTGGTCTCTCCTTGAGCTGAGTTATAGAAACAAGGGATTTTTGGGAGGGTGTGAATAGCGTGGGTTCCTGTGACACAACATGGAGAAACAGAAAGCTGGGACAGCCTACCCATGAAGACAGAAGTTGTTTTAAGAAAGGATTATCAGAAGTGCATTTTTCTGTTTACCCTTGCATTTTTAGTTCAATAAATTGACCCTTTCCAACAATACAATGTATATATCTAGATTAACATAGGATAGTAGCAAAGAAGAGATGGAGAGGAAGGGGGGGGTGTTAATTTCCCTTGTTATTTTCTGTTGTGAAACAGGTAAAATTTATAGTTTTTAAAGTGTAGGATTATTCACCAGACACTTCTCTTTTTTAACTATATCCAATTTACCTTCTTTTCATACTTTGTTTTTGTGCTCAGAGGCATCCAGACCTTCTGCACTTTAACATGGTGTCTTAACTAGCCTCCAGATGGAGTTTCTTAGATGAGGTTCTCTTGTTACCCATCCACTTTGCCCTTCAGCCTGCTATTAACCATTTTCCTCTTAGTCTTAAAGTATGCCCTTTCTTCTCAAGTTCATAGTCAATGAGCTCTCCTTTGGGAGTCACCTTCAATTATTATATCAAACCCAACTGTTGGGGGCCACAGGTTACCCAGTATTTTTTCTACAAGCCATCCCCTCCCAGTTATGTAAAAACTAATTTAATTGTTGCCTCCTCCCTTGTAGTCACTTAAATAAGTTCAAATGCAAAATAGTTGCTTATGATATCAACACAATTACACTCCAAAACTGCCTAGTGGGTGAGTTTCACAGATAGTAAAAAAAAAAAAATCACAGAGTTTTGCATTGCTCTCAATAGAATTCTTATTCCTTAGCATTTTTTCTTTTAGCTTTAATATTCTTTTTTCATTCAAGTTTATTTTATTAAAATGAAAGCACCACAGTCTGTCAAAAACAAAACATTCCATACATAACAGTAACAAAGACTACTGTCCTTCACAATTTATTAAGTGATTTCTCCATGAAGAAATAAATCTGTAATCTGACTGGCTAGCATTACTCAGGAATAAGATCCACCAGTATGTGAATTATGGCCCATTAATTTCACACCTAGGGTTATAAAGATGAAAGCTAGGTGCAATCAGTTTGTAAAAAGACATTAAATATAAATTTACACAATGTTATAAAATGCTTAAAAATATTTACATGGTTATTTTAAAGGGGTTAAATTTTAAGCAGGAATTAGGTGGTTGAACTCATGGTGATGCTTGTTATTCCAACAGCCAATCAGATCACTCTATTTCTCTCATTTATAATGAATGCAGGACAAACAAAAAAAATGAATAAAGCTTCAATTTCAACCTATAAACCTTTTGATCACATGCAGTACTTATTTTTCTGAATTCCTAATATTAATTTGTGGACTAGGCCCTGGAAAAAGGAAGACCTTTCTCCTACTTCCCTTTCCCACTAGCTTTGTCATGAGATCTTGACTTCAAAGTTCATAGCTTTAATATTCTTAACTGTCAAAATTGCAGTGTTGTTTCTGTTAATGTTCTACATCTTCTTGTACATTTTTTAATTACCAAGATTCATGACCCAAATGGGCTTTTTGTTTTGTTTTGTTTTGGCAATGCTTCTTGATTTCCTAGACTCCATCTCTACCTGGGAAACCTGTCTTCATAAACATTACCTCATGCAATTCTTTCTTTGGGTATACCAAATCACTCATCTCCATTTCACTGGGGCATTCCCTATATCTAACTGCCCTTTTCTCTCATTATATCCCACTTTTTACTCTTTGCTCTATCTGTATTTGGTTTTTCCTGCATCTCCCTCCTCACTTTAGCACATTTCATTCCTCCCCCATTGGGATTGTCATTGCTCTTAACTCCAGGAAACCAAGTCAGAGTCATGCCAGCCCCAGTGGTGTCTTCTGGCTACTTCCAGGCTTTTAAAATGAACTCTTCAAATTTTGAATCCAAGCCACCATTTTTCACTTTCTATATCTCTTCTTTGCTACTATCCAATGTTAAATACTAAATTCTAGTGATAAAAAGCATGAATTTACTCGAACTAGAAATGCAGAGTAAATAGAAAAATACACTTCTACTGCTTTATTAAATTAACTTGTGTCTCAGTTTCTATGTTGTGAGTCCAATCTCTCCAATTTCCTCAGTCTCTCCATGCTATTGTACAGGGAGCCCTCGCTATTACCTTTCTGTCTCTCTTACCCAGCTCAAGGAGAGGGAACTTGGTGACTCCAGGAGATAGATGATAAGGAATCTTGCTTTAACTCCTGATCTTTGCTAAGTATGTATCTTCTCATCAGAAAGGCAAAGTAATGAGATATGCAAGCATGATTTCTCTGGGATCACACAGCTCATCCCTAAAGACTGTACATAAATCATAGATCATAAATGTGCATACATTTGCAGTCAGTTAACCTAGGATTGAATCTTTTGAGACCTTGATTAACCTTTCTAGGATCTGAAGAATCTGTGAGATGGAAGGGTAAATCTTTTTTTTTTTTTTTTTTTACAATTTTTTCCCCTACAGAAGGCAGCCTGTTAGTCTTTACAGTGTTTCCATGGTATACATTGCTCTAAGTTGAATGTGATGAGAGAGAAATCATATCTTTAAGGAAGAAAAATAAAATATAAGGGATAGCAAAATTATACAAGATAACAGTTTTTTTTAATTAAAGGAAATAGTCTTTGGTCTTTGTTCAAACTCCACAATTCTTTCTCTGGATACAGATGGTATTCTCTGTCTCAGATACTCCAAAATTGTGCTCAATTGTTGCACTGATGAAATGAGCATGGCCATTAAGATTGATCATCACCCCCACCTTGCTTTTAGGGTGTACAATGTTCTTCTGGTTCTGCTCATCTCGCTCAGCACCAGTTCATGCAAAGCCTTCCAGGCTTCTGAATTCCCATCCTTCCTGGTTTCTAATAGAACAATAGTGTTGCATCACATACATATGCCACAATTTATTAAGCCATTCCCCAATTGATGGACATTCACTCAATTTCCAATTCTTTGCCACCATAAATAGGGCTGCTATGAATATTTTTTTACAAGTGATGCTTTTATCCTTTTTCATAATCTCTTAAGGGTATAGACCCGGTAGTGGTATTGTTGGATCAAAGGGTATGCACATTTTTGTTGGCCTTTGGTAATAATTCCAAATTGTTCTCCAGAAAGGTAGGATGAGTTCACAGCTCCATCAACAATGCATTACTGTCCCAGATTTCCCACATCCTTTTCAACATTGATCATTGTCCTTTCTGGTTACATTGGCCAGTCTGAGAGGTGTGAGGTAGTACCTCGGAATTGTTTTAATTTGCATTTCTCTAATAAGTAGTGATTTAGAGCAATTTTCATATGACTATGAATTCCTCATCTGTAAATTGCCTTTGCATATCCTTTGACTTTTGTCAATTGGGAAATGGTTTTTTTTTTTTTAACTTTGACTCAGTTCTCTGTATATTTTAGAAATGAGTCCTTTGTCAGAAATACTAGTAGTAAAAATTGTTTCCCTATTTACTACATTTTTTTTTTTTTAGGATTTTGCAAGGCTTGCCCAAGGCCACACAACTAGATAATTATTAAGTGTCTGAGGCCAGATTTGAACTCAGGTACTCCTGACTCCAGGGCTGGTGCTCTATCCACTGTGCCATCTAGCCGCTCCACTACATTTCTTTTTATCTTGGTTACAGTGCAAAAGCTTTTTAATTTAATGTAATCAAAATTATCTAGTTTGTTTTTAATGATGTTCTTCATCTCTTCCTGGGTCATAAACTGCTTCCCTTTCCATAGATCTGACAGGTAAACTATTCCTTGATCTTCTAGCTTGCTTATAGTACTTTTTTTTTATGTCTAAATCCTGTATCCATTTGGATCTTATCTTGGTATAGGGTGTGAGGTATTGGTCTAATCCAAATTTCTGCCATACTAACTTGATGGAAAGGTAATCTTTCAAGTTATCTAGTCTAACTCCCTCAACATATATACAACAGATAAATGTGGAAATCAAGGTCTGAGATCCAAAGTATTTAAGTGATTTGCCCAAGGTCCCACAGGTGGTAAGTGGCATAACTAGAATGCAAATGCTAGCATTCTTTAACAGCAATTCTTTAGCTCTTTCTACTATATAATATAGTATTATATCTGTAAGATGAATAGGATAAGCCATGCTGCCCTAAATTTATAATCCTATAATAAGGACATATTGGTTTGGTTTACACATTTATTGGTTTAAGTAATATATTGCTTCGTAATAGTGCATGACAATGTTTATCTAACCTAGGACTTGGTATGAAATGCATAACATGAAATTTAGAAATTATTTCATTTTATATTATCTGTTCTAGTCAGAATCTATCTAGCCTTTTTTCCCCTTCCAAATCTAAAGCAATGTGCTCTATTTTCTCTTGGAGCAACTGAGCTCTCTCTCCTTGAGCTGAATTAGAGAGACAAAAGGTTTCTTGGGAAGGTGGGCTCAAGGTTTAAGGATTTCTGTTCTACCATCCAGATTTACTTCCTGGGGAATAAGGAAGAGGGTCCAGAGAATGACTCATAGGAGATAGAGAACATTCAGTAGTTATTCATTTAATCCCCATCAGTTTGAGGAATTACTCTACCGAATCAGGGCTTTGACCATTTTCATTAGAAGATCTTCTCTAGGTTCTTTTATTTACTAATGTCAATATTAGGCAATTATCGTCATCGTCATCCTGCCTTGGCAGTGAAGCCTCAGAAAGACTATTATAATTCAGCAATATCTCAGCTATATTTTTTATGCTTCTATCTACTGCTTATTTATTTTTATTGATTCCTTTTGTTTTTATTACACAGTCTTTCCAAATAATATACAAAGTAAGTCTTCCCTTACAACAAGTAAAAATAGTTAAGCAAAACCAATGGAAAATTTGTGACTGTATCTGTCAGTATATGCAATATCACACACATAGTCCTCCACCTCTAAAATAAAAGGAGGGGTATTCTTTCTTTCTTTCTTTCCTTCCTTCCTTCCTTCCTTCCTTCCTTCCTTCCTTCCTTCCTTCCTTCCTTCCTTCCTTCCTTCTTTCTTTCTTTCTTTCTTTCTTTCTTTCTTTCTTTCCTTCTTTCCTCCTTCCTTCTTCATTCTTTGTCTCTTTCTTTCTCCATTCCTCCTTCTCACCCTCCTTCTTTCCTTCTTTCTTTCCTTCCTTCCTTTCTTTTTTAAGCTTTGCATTTTAATAACTAACATCAAGATAATTGATTTTTTCTTTTTAATTATGGGGACATTTCTATTGGTTTCAATCATTTTGCTTTACATGGATGCATGTAGTGATGTTGTCACAGTCCCAGTGGTCAGTTGGAACAATAGAATCAAAGAATCTTAAAGTGGGAAGAGGCCTTAGAGATCATCCTACCAAGGCAGAAATTCTCTCTAAACCATTCCTGACAGATGGTCCATCCAGACTCTGCTTGAAGACTAGTGGTGTTTTAAGCCTACTATCTTACATGGTTATAGTGTCATATGTCTAGATTTGGAAGAGATCTAATTCATTTACATGCCTAGGCTGCTTCAGTTGTTAAGAAGTTCTGAGCCCAAATCATCAGTTGGCACTACATGCTATATTCTCTCTGCATGTCTGCCTATCTGTCTCTGTCTCTATCTTTCTCTGACTCTTTCTCCTTCCCTCCCTCCCTCCCTCCTAGCTCCTTTAAAAAAAAGAGACTAAAAAAATAACAAAACCCAAAACTTGACATGTGGAGGTGCTTGAGATGTATCAGTGCATTCATCTAGTAGTAAAAGTCAGGCATCTGACACAAATTTCCTATTGGCAAAATAAATACTCATCTTCATTTTTTTGTGCCTTTCATTCACTTTGGTTAGTATCTATCCCTTTAAAAGAGCAGTGTCCTGCGTTTGTTAAAGTGATAATTGGCTGATTTGCTATTCTTTACCCATTCTCTTCCAAATTATGACTTTACCAGCTGTGACCTCAACCAGGCAGAAATATTTTCATGATATCATGGTGAGGATTCATGCAGGAAAACACTAATAAAGTATAAAGAAAATAGCATTAGAAGCCTCAAGGTTAACCGTTCTTCCACTGACACTTTGAGTCAGAGACACAGTCAATTTTAAATGGATTTTTAAAAAGAACAAATCAGATAAAAGCAGAAAAATCAGATAAAAAAGTTAGCTTTAAAATATTTTTAAGTTGAAATTTTGCCTATTTCTTTATAGTGGAGCCATACTATAAGAGGGAAAAATATTCATTGACTCAGATTTATAACAAAATATTCTTATTTTCCCCCTTCAGATTGGTCACTGGGTGATAGGAATTATGTATTTCCATTGTCCTCTTTCCTTGTTTTTCAAGGTAATTTGCACTCCCCTCCGCTCCTTTAGTTCTGAACTTAGCAAATATAGTAAGAATGTTCAATTATACACTGTGTAATAGAATGAGGTGATTTTATGTGACAGGTATGAGGAGGTATGTGAAAATATAAATATCTTTTATGTAGAATTTATTTTCCTTTCAAATCTAGAAGTTAAATATGTAACTTTTAAGGGTCTCTTGCTTGTCTGTTTTTCCTTCTTGTCTTCCTTTTGTTTTCTTCTCATTTAAAAAAAATTAATAATTATCCTCTATCTTCCATCCACAAAAGGAAAAAGCCAGCTTTGTAACAAATATATATGGTCGCAAAACAAGTTCCCCAAATGCCCATCCACAAAAATGTAATGTCTTATTCTGTATCTTGAGTTCATCACTTCTCTTTACAGAGGCAGAATAAATTTCTTCATCACTGGTCCTCTGAAATACTAGTCAGTTATTAGTTTGAATAGATTTATGTCTTTCAAAAGTTGTTTGCTTTTATAATGTGGTAATTACATAAATTGTTTTCCTAGTTCTGTTTACTTCACTCTGCACTAGTTTTTACAAATCTCAGATTTCTCTGAAACTATCATTTTTCAACAGTAAAATAATATTCTATTACATTTACATACCACAATTTGTTTAACCATACCCCAAAGTATAAGTTTTTAGTTTACAGATCATTGACATTAAATAAAGAACTGCTATAAATATTTTTTGCACAAATATTTTTCCTTTCCCCTTTTTGTTTTCTTTGGATTGTAACTTGAATAGGGTCATTACTGAGTCAAAAGTGTTACAGTTTAGTATTTCTTTGGACATTGTTCTAAATTGCTTTCCAAAATGTCTATACTAACTTGCAGACTCATCAGCACTATATTGGTGAACTTTTCTTTACCACATTCTCATCAGCATTTAATTTTCTTTTTCTTTAAGTTGGAACCTTTATATTGCATGAATTTGCATTTCTCTAATAATTATGATTTTAGAGACTATTTTAACATGGGTTTTTGATAATCTAGATTTTTTTTCCTGTTCATATCCTTTTGTCTATTTTTTTAGTTTTATTTTTTTTTTTGCAAGGCAAATGGGGTTAAGTGGCTTGTCCAAGGCCACACAGCTAGGTAATTATTAAGTGTCTGAGGTCAGATTTGAACTCAGGTACTCCTGACCCCAGGGTTAGTGCTCTATTCACTAAGCCACCTAGCCACTCCTATCCCTTCTACTTTTAACAACATTTGTTTTGTTGTAAAAGTACTTTAAATTGTATATAATCAAAATTGTCTATTTTATCTTCTGGGATTTTCTCTATCCTTTCTTTTTTCATGAACTCTTCCTCTTCAAAATCTTGAAGGACATTTTATTTTTTGATCCTTTTGTTTATGATGTGATCTTTTGTATGATATATATATATATATATATATATATATATATATATATATAATCAATTCCACTGATCAACCTCTCTATTTTTTAATTAGTACCAGATAGTTTTGAGGATAATTATTTTGTGGTATGGTTGAAGATCTGATACTTCTAGATCCCTTTCCTTCCCATGTTTCTTCATTTCTCTTGAGATTCTTGACTTTTTATTCCTCCAGATGAATTGTTATTTTTTTTCTAGTCCTTTAAATTAATCATTTGGTAGTTTGATTGATACTCATGGAATAAGTAAGTTAATTTATGTAGCATTGTCATTTTATTTTATTGAATATGCTCCTATGAGCAATTAATATTTCTCCAATTAAATCTGCCTGTTTCTATACAGAGCATTTTGTGATTGAATTCATATAACATCTCTGTGCATCTTAGGCTCAAAAATATTGCATATAGTAATTTTAAATGGAATTTCTCTTTGCATCTTTTCCTGTTGGGTTTTGTTAGTAATATAGTGAAATAATAATGATTTATGTGGGTTTATTTTATATCCTATAATTTTGTTGAAGTTATTTCAATTATTTAAGTAGATTACAAGCAGATATGTTTATTGTAAAATAAAATTTTTCCATTTTACTATCTTAATTTCCTTGGCTTATGGATAAAAAGAAATATACTGCATTAATTCATGCAGTTTATATAAATCTTCTGAGTCAATTTGTCTTTCTCCTTCTCTCAAATTTGGAAAATTAAAGTCAATGCTTCTGAGATAAGTAAGGGTTTCCTCTCCTCTCCTCCCCCTTTTTTCCTTCTAGGTTGAGGTACAGAAAGAAATGAGATCATGAGGGATTTCCTTCCAAATGCTATAACAGAGGTCCATTTGTCATTCGATTTCAGAGGTTTAAAACTTGTCATATGTGGGAATTGAAGGTGAGTAACTCAGTGAAGGTCACAGAGGAGAAACTAGACTGGAGCTGAGTATGGGTTTGAACTGTTGCTTCACTAATACAAAGTACTTTAAAAAATTTCTTAGTTGTGTACCTACATATCTCTTTAAGGAATTAGCCAAGGCAACCTGGTAAGAATTAGAGGAGAATGAAATCTCAGAGGTCAGATGAATAAAAATAACTCACACTTTCCTGGCATCCTAAAATTTACAATGACTTTTGAGGTAGGTAGTGAGAATAATATTGGCCCAATTAACTGATAAGGAAACATATATAATGACATGAAATGATTTGTCTGTCATTAAATAATTATTAAACATATGAGCTAAGGTTTGAACTGGGGTCTCCAGATTTCAGGACTAGTGTTCTTTCTTCTATTTCATGAAATGGTTTAGGCTCATCCTACTTGTTCAACAGATGACTTGGAATCAATACCTTATAATTCCATTGGAACTGTCCTAAAACACATTCTCTCATAAATCAGAAAGAATTTTGCTCTATTAGTGGATTGACTAGATTTGCTGGTCTACTTAATGAAAGATAATGTATATAAAGGCATATCAGATATGAACAATTCTATTCCATTCCATTAGATGAATATTTATTAAGTACATTCTAGGACTAGCTATGGTGTTGACAACATAAAGACAAAAAAGAAAATGGAGAGTTTCTGCCCTCAAGGAGCTTACTTTCTACTGCAGAAAAACACCAAGTCTACAAGTAACTAAATATAAAGTTTTACAAACTAATTTCAAGATCCAGAGAATGTTACAAGCTGAATGGAACAGGGGATGCCTCATATTGAGAGTGACATCTGAAAAGCATCCTGAAAGAAGCTAAATGGATTCCAAGAGGACGTGAGGAGGACATTCATTCTAGAGGGAAGAGACAGAATATTATGTGGGACCAGATAGCAGGTCAATTTTACTAGGACAGAGAATGCAAAAAAAAAAACCAAACAAAAACAACCACCCAAAAAACAAATGGGTACTATGATGCAAAAGTTGAAAGGGAGTTGGGGGCTAAGATTTTAGAGAAGCTTAAATGCTGGGCTATGGATCTTACACTTTATTTTAGAAACAATGGGAAGACAATGAGAATTTTTGAGTTGGGGGGGGGAAGGGACATGATACATGCTCTGGTAAATTGGTGATACTAAACTTCCTTGGGATGTTAGTTTCTAATGTGTTCTCTGTAAAAGCCTATGGCTGAAGAGTAATGAAAAATATAATCCACTCTTCCAAAAAGAGAACATTCTACAGCTTTCTAGTGGAATCGGCTATATTATCATAAATCAGTCACCTAGTGTATGGTACATAAACTGCTTTGAGGAGTGACCCCTTTACTTTGAACACAGAGGAACAAGAACCTGAGGATTCCCACTGAAGTAGCTTCTTCTTCATGCATGTAAGAATGAATGAATATATATATTTTGAAACCTTGAGTGTTTTTTTCTTCCTTTCTTTGGGTCCTGAAGCTTGTTAATTTGCTTATTTTAAATGTTGCCAGTTGGGGACCGAGGAGTTTCATTTCTGTTTGTTCCTCCAACTCTTTTTGCAGCTTAACAAGTCAAATACAAAACTCAGGGGAGATAACTAGTCACATGATGGTACAATGCATCACATCACATCATTGATTGGTTATACTGCATTGGAATGCTGTAAAAAAGCCCAAAAACCAAGAAATCTGGATGCCTGAAGCTTTGAGCTTTCCAATTAGGTTGAAAGGTTCCCTTGATAACCAGTAGTGCTGAAGCTTTTAATATTGTTCACTCTATCAGTTATCAGTAACATGTACCAGTTATGAAGGCTGGCAGATGACTTCACATCAGTAAGGCAACTCACCTAACTACATGTAATGTTTTCTGATCAAATAGTCTATCTGAAAAAAAAAATCTTTCAGTTTACCATAAACTGGGCATAATTGGGAGCAAATGCTGCTCTCCCTCCTTCAATGCTATCTCTGCCTGTGCAGCCTATTTTGCATCCAAAGATACATTTGAAAGTAGAAATCCCTTAGAGCTAAATATTCTAAACTGACAGAAGAATTTCTAGTGGCACACCAGCCTAGAGCCATGTTTTTATGAGGACATCACTTTCTATTTCTAAGCTTCAGCATGCACTCATGCTTCCTCATTGCTGGGAGCCACGCCACATCAAGTTGCCTCCCTCTCAGCTTTTAATGTTTTTTTAATGGAGTCCAGTTTTCCGCCTAAGTTATGGCTAGCTTTCTGACAAATTGTCAGACACCTAAGCAACCATAATGGAGGTGTCCCGACGTGACACAGGAAAATGGGAATGACAAAACCCCCATGTCATTAAACAAAACCATATTACAAATAATTCATTTTTATCTGATTTTTCCTGTATCTCTTATGAAAACTGAGAGGGGTTTGAAAACATTTAAAAATTAATATGCAATATAAAGACCTTCCTTGTAAGCTTATAAGCTAAAAGAATCATTTCAGAATGAAGCTAGGGAGAGGGCACATTGTACATGCAAAGAGAACTATGTGGGATCTTTTTTTTTAAAGCATAAAATCACTCATTTAATAAAGAAGTTAGTTTACTGAAGCAAAACAGATATGTTTGGTAGGTATCAAGCAGTGTAGCATATACAGATTTATTTACACATACATGTATATATATATATATATAAATACACATATGCATATAAATGAACACACACATAATATATACATATGAAAAATCTATCTCCAGTGCTTAGTTTTTGTTCATATATGAATATATATCCTTATTCACACACACACACATATATATATTTACATTCACAGATGTGTATGTATCTGTGTTTGTGCATGTATTTGTATATTTATTACTCTATGAATAGCAAATGCATCTTTGAATCCTTGAGAATTCCACAAAAAAGTAGGAATTTCTCATGTAAAAGGAATTGTATGTTCCTTTTATAAGTCAGCAACTTAAATGCCTTTATCTATACAGCTCGGGAGACATCTGCAGAGCATTCAGCAATTAAATATGCCCCCAGCAGAACAATAATGTCAGATCCTGGCCTGCATGTGAATGAGTCCTAGGAAAGTTAAAGGTAAGTGCCCAAGCTGTTGTCAAAAGACTAGGTTTTAAGTTCCTCTTAGAATAATCTCAGAGGTTGGAGAACACTCATGGGTTTGTCCAGTTCAGATAGACATTTACTACTCTCTGAGCAAGTTACTTAAATTCTCTACGTATAAGTTTCCCTATCTGTAAAATGGGGAGTTGGATTCTAGATGTTGCCCTTCATTTCCATTAAGATGCTTATATTAGACTTCCTAATTGGGTCTGTGAAAGTGATGTCAATGGAATGGTGTGACTGGGAGCAGTGAGTTCCATAAGAAGAATATTTGACTTTATGGTAGGATGTAGTTTATATATCATTAATATTATTCAATGGCATTAGTTATGGCAGACATATGTATATAATGTAAATTGTCCTTTTCTCTACCAGACACAAAATCAGGTCATAGAATAAAAGAATTGAAAGAAATCTTAGAAATCTATCTCAGTTCATACTAAATTTCATACAAGATTATTTTCTAGGATACAATCAACAAATAGTTATACTGTCTTTGCTTGAAGACCCACAGAGATGGGGAACTTCCTGATTATTTAGGCAAACCTTTTCATTTAGTGAAAGCTATAGTTTTTAGGTAGTTTTTCCTTATATTGAACTTACATTGGTCCTCTTCCACTTGATAGACTATTAAATACTCGAAGACAGCAATCTTAGCCTCTTCTCTTCAAAAATCTCTATATGGCAGATATTGAATACAATCACTATCTTGCTTGGTTTCTTCTGTATCATCTCTAGATTATTAATGTCCTTATTAAGAGTTCCAGATGCAGTCTGCCAAGGGAAGAGTAACAGCAGGACTATTCTCTTTTCTTTTATCTTTTCTTTTTTTTAGATTTTTGGAAGGCAATAGGGTTAAGTGGCTTGCCCAAGGTCAGACAGCTAGGTAATTATTAAGTGTCTGAGGCCGGATTTGAACTCAGGAACTCCTGACTCCAGGGCCGGTGCTCTATCCACTGTGCCACCTAGCTACCCCAGGACTATTCTCTAGATTTATATATTAGGAAGTCAAAATTTATATTTATTTACATATTATGGACTCATAGTAAGGTTATAGTAAAAATTTCAAGTTTTTTTCCTACATGAATTTTTGTTTTCATCTATTTCTCCTGCCTTGTACTTGTGAAGTTTATTTTTTTTGAACCTAAGTATGACTTTAAATTTTTCCCTTTTCCATGTCAATGAAAAGGCTCAATACATTATTCAAAAATGTGATTTCACTAATTTGGGAATTCTCTCCAATTATATAAGTTACAACCCATCCATGAGCATTCTTTTATGTCCATGTTCTCCCAAGAGTTCACCAGAGGGGGTCCAACTAACCTGCTGGAGGCTTTCCTTGTTTCCTCCTGACAGTGCAAGGGTATAATAGAGCAATCTGTCCACCTGTCAACCCCTTTTTTCATTATGTTACAGATAGGTTAGCTGTATTGTGATGTTGCCCCAAATCGCCACATTAGCCTGCTATTGCTGGAGTACCAGGGTGCCTTGCTAATACAGTAGAGAAACCAAAGACTCCAGTAGCATCCAGACATCACTAGAAGTCCTAGTTCCTATCAAATCAGAGTAAGAGGTAAAATGGTTCTAGAAAAGGCAGTGAGAAGGGTGCCTTTGCACAACCTTCCCCTCACTATAATAAACATAATGTGCAAGTCTCCTCATCATGCCTATGATGACATGGTCCTCTTTGAACATGAAGGACAATTACCCCACCTCCCAGATTATCTTCTCTTTCTATCATACAATTTTGTGATGACATTCTTTATACTTGTTCTTCAGATTTCCTCAATGGTTTTTTATATTATAACCTGCTGACATCCACTATGTACCTTTCTTTTGCCCTCTATGGGATCCTCGTCTTTAGTCCTTCAGAAGTTATCCTTACTATAAAAATATTGGTAAAATATTTCTGTTAAAAAGAGGGGGTCTGGGGTGGCTAGATGGCACAGTGGATAGAGCACCAGCCCTTGGAGTCAGGAGTACCTGAATTCAAATCCGGCCTCAGACACTTAATAATTACCTAGCCGTGTGGTCTTGGGCAAGCCACTTAACCCCATTGCCTTGCAAAAACTAGAAAAAAAAAGGGGGGGGGTCTTTGCTTTCATGGGAAATTTTGCAATTCCCCCAAAATTCCTCCTTTTCAACTATGGGACTTGCTCATTGTTCATCTGCTCTGTCTAATTAATAACTGCATAGTACTGGACAAGTTCTATGGAATATCTATCTAGAGGCATATAGAAATCTAGGTACTAGACATCTTTTGTTTGTTTGGTCTTTCCTATGTAGATGAGCCGGTCAAATTCTTATTGATTTCATGGCTCTCCTAGGAAATTCTGCCATGTTTTGGGGCTTGATGAAATCAACCCAATGTTATACACAAAGAGGAATATATGGTAGACCTCACCATCTACCTCTTTAATCTGAACTCAGTGCTGGATCTCCATTATGTTGGTGAATACTTCTGTTGATCTTCAATCACCATAATTTGTGCCTCACCTGCTTTTAATCATCAGTTTCTTATCAGTAATAATTTGGTTGTTATATCTACTGAAAAATTCTAAATGATCCTGATATAGTGATGGGAATCACTATTTCAAAAACAGTCCATAGGGGATATTTCATTCTATTGAATCAAATATAAACAGCAAGCATGATGGAATCTTACATGCTTTATAATCTTTCATTTATAAAGATGGCAAAGGTGTAGTCCATTTGTTGAATATTCTTGCAAAAGATTTTTATTTTTTTGTTAATATTCTGAGGGAGGATGTTATCAGTCAATGTATACATTATCCTTATAGAGATTTCATAAAGATAGGTGAGTAGGAATAGAGTCTTCATTTGGGAATGAGCAAGATTTAAGGTTTTTTTCATATCTTTGTTATCTTCCTTTCCATTGATATAAATATATATATATAATATATTTATTATATATATGTATATATACATATATGTGTATATATATATATATATATATATATATATATATATATATATATATATATATATATATATATATAGGCAAAGTAATATCCCTATGCAGGATGTTACAAAAAAATCTTAGTGCAACTATTAAGCTATTAAGACTTAAAACAGCACTAAGACTTTTGGAACATTTGGCATATTTGATCCAATCTGACTGCTTTTCCTGCCTTAGTTATGTTTATTACCATTTCTACTTCCTCTACCAGAATCTCAGGGATCGTGACGTAAGGTGGTTGTTCTATTATATTTAATGTAAAAAAAATACCACCCAGTTAATTTTTAGCAAATCTTTTCCATTTTTCTTCTATTTGTTGTCTTCTGTTCATTTTCTTCCTTGAGTGCCCTTGGGACACTTTACTTAGTTCTATATTTTGTCCACATAATAAATAAGATATATATATATACATATATATATATATATATATATATATATATATATGAGAAAAGTCATGTAGAACAAGGTATAATCAGAAAAAGAAAATGGATTAATCACATTGTGAAAGTAATAGATAATCAATGAATAGTTGGTATACTTCAGTGGTGTTCTTAGGTTGTCAGAATATTTCAAGAAAGTCCCTTGGGTTGACTCTCTGTCATGAATTTATTAGAGGACACGGATGAATAGTCATGGACAGGTTGAAATGTATATAGTTGTAGGGAAGATTCACATTGATGAAATTAAAGATCCATTTGAATTGAGATTTAGCACTATGCTCTAAACTATCAGAATTTCTTTTGAATCCTGCTTCTCTCATTTTAATGTGTTAGTCACCTTTATCAGTTTTATGTCATCTGCAAATCTGATGACCATTTTTTTTCCTTTTTCCAAGTCATTAGCAAAAATATAAAACATCATTGGGTCAACCTTAGATCCTTGGGGCACTCTTCTGGAGACTTCTTTCCAAATTGATATTGAAATGCTGGGTCTAGCCATTCAAGAAGCTTCAATTCCACCTAACTGGTCTCTTATGAAAACATTTTGTATTCCCTTTGTCCAGGTCATAAACAAAAATGTGAAATGGCATTATGCTAAGCACAGAAACTTAGTGCTCTCTACTGATGTTCCCTTTCCAAATTAACATTAAAGCAGAGGCCTGCTTTCAACAAGTTTCAAATCCATTTAGCTATACTCTTATGAGATTTATATCTTTCTATATTATTTAGAGTAACAACAAGAGACACTTCTGTTAAATGCCCCAAAGGAGTAAATTAAAAGAAACCAAAAGGACAGTGATAGTAAAACCTTGAAAGTGTTGGATTTGGAGTTTGAGGATTTGAATTTCCATTCTTCCTTTATTCCTTACTACCTGTAATGGTTTGAGACACTTAACTCCTCTAGACCTTAGTTTTCTCATCAGTAAAATGAGGGAGTTCTATTAAACTGACCTCAAAATTTCCTTCCACCTCTAATTGATTCTTCATTTTCTCTAGTTCTGTAACTGATTCCCATTTTAAGATACATTCTGAGGGCAATTTAGCAAAAAAAAATACTGTAGCATCTCTACATGTACCAACTACATGGATTAATAAGGGACTTTACCCTTCAGGGCTGCCAATTCTATCAGCACAAAATTCACTAAGCGTTTTTCCTTGGGATAAGAAGATAAAAGTGCTTTACCATATGACTCACATTTTAGGTGTTTGCTCTTAAATCAATTCCTGGAATCTTTTGCATGGGTAACATCTGTTAACACACAAAGGCAGATTTGAAATCTAATTCTAGTGCCCTGATAGAGCCATGGATTCATTAAACATACTGGCTACTGATTTCTTTTTCCATGCTCCTTTGAATTGGATATGTTTTACTGGAGTGGACCTAGTATTATGGTGCCCAGTTTTACTTTTCATCTCTTTTTCCCTCTAGGTAATTTTAATCTGATACATTTTTTATTTGCATTTTCTTAAGGAGCATCTTCTTTTTTTAAAAAAGTATATTCTTGGGAAGGGTAACATTGAAATGAGCTTTTGTTTCCCCTAGGGACAAACCACTAAAATACATCCAAGGGCAAAATCTGTCCCCTGATACACAAGTTAGCCTGGGGATGTCCTAGGTCTATGTGTATTGCTTAGAAAATGCTTTAAAAAAAATAATTGCTTTGTGATTAGAATCTGGTGCTAATAGTATGTTTGCATTCCTTAAATCTCAAGTCTTTATTTTGTTGAAACAATGAACTTCTTTTCACCTTGTTGCTGGCTATTTCCCCCTATGGTTTAAAATGTACATACACACACACATACACACACACACACACACACACACAACACACACACAAACACACGTCCCCAAACCCCTCAACTCCTCAGTGCAAGTGGTTCATGTGTAATCTATAGAAAAAAAGCACATTTCTTTACTCTTGAATGGACTCTCTTTCATTTAGGTATTTCAGAATAATCAACCAATCAAAATATTTTATGGTGTTTGCTGTGTGAGTAAGGAACTGTTTCTGACTAGTAGAAAGACAAAAGAATGTGCTGGTCTCATAAAATACCCCAGTGCACAATTTTGCTTTATTTTGCTTATAATAATTATAAATGACATTCATATAATATTTTTAAAGTTTATTTGACCTCCCCTCTCCACCATAACAACTCTGTGAGATAAGAACTATGGGTGGCATTGATTCTATTTTAAAGATTAGGCAACTGATGTTCCAAAGATTGTCATGTATGTGGTGTAACAGATGAGAGATTTGAAGGAAGGTCTTCTTGACTTCAAGACCAATATACTATCTACTGTATCACACTGCTTCCTAGATATTACATACATAATCAGTTTAATCACATGTGATGAGCAGAGATGGATGCATGAAGTGTTCTGACAGAAAAATCTGAGTCAAGACTCATTATTAATGGTTTTATCATATTTAAAGTTTTCTGTACATGTTTTATGATGGTTTTAAAAACTGATTAGATATATTATTATAATCTATTTTCGAAAGAACAATTTTACATTGTTTCATACCTACCTTTGTAGTAATATTTTAGCTATTTTCCAGATCATTTCATTTTTAAAAAGTAGTTAAGTCAGTAGCATTAAATCTTTTAGAGAAATTGGAAGTCAGAAATGTCAGAATGTAGCATTATGGTGAATATGTGTATCAGTTGGAGAATAACCATAACATTATTTATTATACTTTGATTATTATTTCTGAAGTTGGTAGTGATGATGAGGGGAAGAGGTTGGGAGCTAAGGGGTAACAAAAAGGAGCTGGAAATTGTTTTGCAAACTGGGGAATGAAACTATTTCCCCAGGAGATTTTCCTGTAATATTTAATTGGTGTATTCATTCATATGCCAGCTTGACTCAATAAAAAAATGCCAAAAAGAAAAGAAAAATTAGCAGCAAAACAATAAAAACTATCCCCTCTATCCCCTTCTTCAACCCTTTGGGGGGTTTCCTTGGAGCCTTAGCTCTTATTCTATTGAAACGCATCAGTTTTTTTTTTGCTAGAAGCCCCTAAAAAAGCACTTAAATCTTCACAACTACCCCTTTGGGAAGGAAGGTTTGACAGTGCCCTCTGGAGTCAAGCAGCATGCCCCTAGGAGTGGCTGGGGGGGCCCTCCACCCTGCAAAACCTTGGAAGGCTCTCTCTCTCTCTCTCTCTCTCTCTCTCTCTCTCTCTCTCTCTCTCCCTCTCTCTCTCCTCAGGGATCAAGTGCCCTTTCCCCAGCCAGTTTGCAAACAAAGGACAGAGCCTCAAAGCTGCATTCCCCATTGCATGACCTCAGGGCCAAAGGCAAAACATTTTATCTCTGGGTCCTAGTGACATAAGCTCCCCAGGCAGTGCAATTGCGGTTTATGAGGTGATGAGAAACCTTTGATGGAATTACTACTTGCTTCTATTTCTCAGTCTGGCCATCTATTATTCTGTATATTTTTTAGAATGGTGGGAAAGTTTCATAACTGGACTTCAAGTGAGGCAAAAAAGCCAAAAACCCCAACAAAACCCTCCCCAACAACAACAAAAACCCAACCCCCCAAATCCAGCAACAAGAAGGACAACAAAAATCAAAACCCAGCCCCTTGTTCTATTTGAAATTTGTAATGGAGTCAAAACATGGTCTGGATTCGCTGAAAGGCTTCACTGGCAGAGGCTGACCCAACTGCCCCAGGCACAATGCAGCAGGGATGGGAGAGGAGGGAGCAGATTTAGTTACCAAATTACAGGCACTGTAATATTTGCATCCAAAACACAAGGAATGCTATTGACCCAGTCTATTGTAATTGGAAAGAAAAATACGAACTTCTCATAAAGTATTAACTCCATTTCTTTGATTTCTTAATAGGGGAGTTTTCTTTTCTTGTGGCCTAAACAAAGGGCTCGGAGATATTATGTGTGAATTTCTGACCAGGGAAGAAATGCTGTTTTATTCCTTTTGATCCCAGGTAAAAGGTAAAGGCGATGGTGAATGTGGTGGTGGTGGTGGTGGTTTTGTGTGTGCGTGTTTGTGTGTGTTTGTGTGTATGTGTGTGTGTGTGTGTGTGTGTGTGTGTGTGTGTATGATGTTGTCTGAGTAGGAATTAAAAATGAGTTTGGTGAGAATGTGTCTTGATGAATTGCTATCTTTTGTATCCTATTGGTTGTACTGAGAGTATAGTGTTCTCAAGACATTATTGGGTTTAATAGAACCTGAGTTCTAATCCTAGCTCCTCCCTTGACCATCCATGTGACTTTGGATAAGTCCTGAAAAATCTCTGGACCTCAGTTTCCTTATCTGTAAATTGGAAGGGTTAGATTAGATCAGAGGTCCTGGGGTCTATGGATAGATATATTTCAAGGGTCATTTTTGAAAATAAAAATATTTTGAATGTAACTAGCTTCCTTTAGTAATCTTTCATATATTATTTTATTCATCTAAAAAATTATTCTGAGAAATGGGTGCACAGACTTCACCAAACTATCAAAGATATCCATGACACAGAGAAGGTTAAGGACTCCCTTAAAGAGACCTTTTAACTCTAGATCTATAATCCTACAAAAAGGTCCAATTTCTATTAGATTTAAATGGGAAAAAACTGAGTAATCCTTCTTTCTTTCACAACCTTGGAAAGGGTATTCTAAATGTTAAAGTCCCTTTTGGAAGGTGTGGGGTCCCACCCAAATCTCAAAGTTCTATCCAAGAATTAGCTTGAAATTGTAAAAGAAATAGGAAGTTGAAGTGACAGGCAGGTTTGGTACTTTACTTTTGAGGACTGGTGTTTATTTTCCCTACCATTTAAAGAATCTCATACAGGCCTTTATTTTACTGCTGAAAGCAGAGTAAGAGAACTCAGATTTCATGCCCTGCGGCCTGAATAAAAGAATAAAAACAACACAACATTTGCATCTATTTAACAATCTTGATTCTAAGAGTCCCCACACAGAAAAAGGGGAAGGAAAAAAAAAATCTGTATCTGCAGGTTAAATGGAGATGTTCTGAAATATTTGCTGAAAACATAATTCAAAGAAAAATAATCATTGTCATAAATGACCTAGGAATTCATGGCCTTACGATTGAAAACACAAAACCTAAAAAGGTTACATTCTCTTGCTTCTCTGCCTACCCCTGATATCAATGAACATCAGCTAAAGGTGGCTGGAGAACCAATTTCATGCATCTACTGTAGGAGGAAATGAACTGAGCCAAGGGCAAAAATAAAATTATACAAATGTTATTATAGACTAGCCTGCTTCTGTCCTAGTTTAATTCAAATTTCAATGCTGCAGGCTTTGCTCCTGGCAGTAGCCTTCCTGAATAAATCAACATTTGCTTACATCTAAATTATTAGAGAAGCATGTGACTTTGTTTATTGTATAAATTATACGCAAGGTTAAAGCATTAACTGTTCAACTGGCTTTGTTCAACCACCTAGCTACCTCTTCATCCCCAAATCACTTCTTTCCTAAATAGAAATAAAGGGGAAAAAAACAGCTCAAACCACCTATTTTTACAAACAATAAAAGAATTCCAAGCTCAATGAAGTTGCTTCTATGCATCCGACAAAGATGCTGCTAAAGAAAAAGTGGGAGTAATCCCTTCAAATTAAAAACAAAGTACAGTAGGCAAGAAACTATTTGCAGTGAACTATGAGGTTATGTCTATGCTGTACAACATGAAATGAAGATTAGGCAATCTCTCAGTTAAATTGGTCAATAGCAATGGCCAGGGTAATTTGATCTATCCTTCCCACCCTCACAGCCCCAATCATTTTGGCTTCATCTTTAGGATGTAAGGATTTCCAAATTATACTATTGACCCCAAAACATTTTTTCTTCATTGATTAGGTCAAATGAGACTGTGAGAAATTGATTCAGTGGCAACACACTTGTGTGTGAATCTCACTAGGAATGATGCATTGACAGCTCCTCTATGTCTACACCACAGGAAGCAGAGGGTAGAGATTTGGCAATTGTCTAGTTTGAATGCATAGATTGAGCAAATAAACCTGAAACAAGGGAGCTCTATAGAAAGAGCATTGGTCTTGAAGTCAGAAAACTTAACATCCATCATTAGTAGCTACTTGACCTTGGACAGACCAATAAACTCTTCCAGCCTTCAGTTTCCTCAGCTGTAAAATGGGGTTAATATTTAATAATACCTCACAGTGCTATTCTGAGACCACATTATGCAATAAATATAAGGTGTTTTGCAAATCATAAATCTATAATAAAATACAAATTATTATTAAACAATCACTTTAAAAACTCAGCCTCTTGAAATAAACAATGCATTGTCATCCAGTCTAATCCGATTCAATATTCATTTTAATAAATGCTTATATGATATGTGAGGCACTATGATATTCACGGGGGATATAAAGACAAAACTAAAAAGAATCCTTGTCCTTTGAGAGTGTACATATACTCTACTGGAGGTGTGGATACAACATTTAAAACAGATAGATCTATTCATAATCTTTTTTTTT
This sequence comes from Macrotis lagotis, assembly GCF_037893015.1. Taxonomy (NCBI): domain Eukaryota; kingdom Metazoa; phylum Chordata; class Mammalia; order Peramelemorphia; family Peramelidae; genus Macrotis; species Macrotis lagotis. The sequence continues at coordinate 448,840,105 of NC_133666.1, read as the reverse complement.
TTTTTTTTTTTTTTGGCTAGGCAATGGGGTTAAGTGGCTTGCCCAAGGCCACACAGCTAGGTTATTATTAAGTGTCTGAGACCGGATTTGAACTCAGGTCCTCCTGACTCCAGGGCCGGTGCTCTATCCACTATGCCACCTAACCACCTATTCATAATCTTTTGAGGAGAGAGAGAAAGTACTTATTGCTATGAATATCTTGAAACTTCTCAAGTAGGGGTCAGCAAATAAATTAGCTCTTAAAGGATGTTCAAGTTTTTAAAGAGTGCACTGAATAGGAGTATATGCTAGATACGGAAGTCAGAATGGTGAGTCTTCAGACAAAATAGGGAGGTTTGAAAAGAAGAGATGAGTCAAAAGGGTGCAGGAGTTGGGGGAATTGATACTTTACTACTTTAGTCCCCTCAATGTTTCAGTTGATATAGTCACAGATTATGAGATATTGCTGCAGCTTTTGTTTTTAATGCATTTTAAAAATATGAATATCTCTCCCCAGTGGAATTAGAAGGGTCAACAGGATTGGTTGAACTGAAAATCGATCACACCCCAGGGGACTTTAAATAGACTTTAAAAACAATCCTGTAGAGTCTAAGAGTTCAGATGAGGTGTATAGTCATCAGATGGTGAAGAACCCAGATCTATTTCCCTCGGGAAGAAGGAAGTATTTGTCTCTTTTCTATTTTCACTATTAGCCATGACCATGTCTTGAAGTAGAACTGCCCTTCCAGACACATTATCCAGAAGTTGGAGAACAAGTTCTGGATAGTTTGAAGCACAGTTAAAACAGCAGAGACATGCTCTAGGTAGACACAGAAACAGAGAAGCACTTACTCAAGACCAGGTAGAAATTGAAGATGGGAGACCTCTGGCATAGAAAAGAAGAGATAGCTATGGACTCAAGAGAGACCTGGCAACTGAGAGTGGATCTGTGGAAAAGAACTAATCCTGGGAATCCAGCTAAGCGACTCACCCAGTGAAGATGCTATGCTCATTTGAGAAACTTTGTAAGGATTTCACAGGAAAGGACTTTGAGACTGACAATTCCAGAAGAGTGAGTAACCTTGGTCACAAGGGTTTTTCACATGTTTGCCTCACTACCATGGTACTCAAAGTTTGTGACTATCATTTACCACAGACACTGCTGTTTCCAAGTGTTTAGAAATAATGTTTTGTAACTACTGTTTTTACTATTCCATGTGAGTAAATGTCTTCACTTTGATTCAGTCCTGGTTAATGGTTGACTGTTAATGAGAAACATACTAGTGGGGGCTTGTGAGCTATATTATAAGTATAACCTCATAGGGTATACTCAACAACTTAGGCATATGAGGTTATATCTTCCTCTCCAACTGGCAAACCTTTGAGTGTCAATTTAGAGTAATGTGAAGGGTGTTACAAAGGGAAGATGATGAATGAGGTGGTTGGACTAGATCTCTGAGGTCCTTTCAAATTCTAAATCTCTGTTCTACATAGATGCTCTATAAATCATGTTGATTTATATTAAAGTTTTCAGGAACACAAAGAGACATACTTGTATTTGCCAAAGCTCCATGTCACCTTGTAACTGTCTTCAGAAGGGGCTTTGTATGAAAAGTTCCTCCAAAGTAAATACTTTGAAACAATTTTGTTGAATTCTTACAAAATTATGGTCACCAACCTTTTTTCTCTCTGTGACATTAAAAGGATTCTCAAGGTAATAAAAATAAAATTGGACTCCAGTGATACCAAAATTGGTGGAATCCATCAGCTTCAAGTCTAAAAACTACTTTTAGAGTTAGCTTTTCTTCTTGGTGATCTGTCCCAACCAAATTAGCCTTCCCAAGCTACATCCTTCTTTGGAAGCTTACTATATCTTTCTCTGAGAAATTTTCTTTCTTCTTTTCTTTTAGTAGGGGATGACTTAAAAATTCTAAATCTAACAACTGTCAGCTAAACTTAGAAACTATCCCATTCATTAAAAAAAAGAAAAGAAAAAAAGTAACTCCAAATTTTCAATTTGGTTTAATAATATATCTATCTAAACTTTTTTTTTTAGATTGCAAGGCAAATGGGGTTAAGTGGCTTGCCCAAGGCCACTAGGTAATTATTAAGTGTCTGAGACCTGATTTGAACCCAGGTACTCCTGACTCCAGGGCGGGTGTTTTATCCACTGTGCCACCTAGCCGTCCCTGAATATGTAAACTTTAACAAAAATATGATATACTTTTTAACTTTTGTTTTTCCAATGATTTTTTACTTTGTGTGTTTTTTCTTTTGTTTTTTGAATATTATCATAGTTAATTCACATATTGTTATTTGAATTCTGATTTCTTTATTCTGCATCATTTTCTATGCCTTTTCATATTGTCCATATTATATGATGTAATATTATTTCATTACATTTATGTATATCATAATTTATTCAGTCACTCCCTGTTTGTTGAGCTTATGTGTTGTTTCTAATTTTTTTGTTATTATAAATCTACTATGATTAATTTTGTAAAGATTTCCCCTCTTTTATAATATTTTTAGGGACTAGTTCTACAATTAGGATCATTAGATCAAGGGACATGATAATTTTGTAGCTTATGATTGCAAGATTATTTTTCAAAAAAAGATTGTATCTCTGCCAAGAACATGATAGATTATCTTTTTTCCCCCCACATCCTAGCCAACAGTGAATTTTATGATTTTTTGGCTATGTTTCCTGATGGTATAAGGTAGTAATGAAGAGACTTTCTCACTCTTCTCATCAATATTTATATGAAGTTTTTGCGATCTAGTTATTTGCCAATACTTTAACACATCGTCTACTATGTATGTACTCTGAACCAAGACATTGTATTGATAGTTGGATCCAATCTAAAAGTAAATTGTTTTCAGTCAGATAAGAAGATAAAGGCTTATTACTGCCCTAGGTATTATATAGAGATTTCATAGAATTTCAACAGCAACCTTGGAGTTCATTCAGCTCAAATCCCTCATTTAATAGATAAGGAGAGCATGGAGTCCAGGGGTTAAGTGGCTTACCTAAAGTCATTCAATTAATGGGTAGCAAAGCTGTCCTATGAACTCAATTTATATCATTTGAGCAATGGCAGCTATCAGTTCAGTCCTATATACGAGTCCCTTGTTTCTCTCTTACATCATACTGTATATCATGGATAGAGTAAGTCGTCTCATGACATGGTGTAATGGAACATATGGGGACTGGCACAAATTATTTAAGACCAATATTTTCTCTGACCCTTCTCTGCCCCTCAAAGTAAATGTTTTGAAGCTTCCTTGTTGTAGAGAGTTGATTATAGGTTCTTGGAGGCTATTCTGGTAGGTCACAAGCTCTTGAAGTGTTCACTCCTCATATGGGAATGCCTCAAGTATGACACTAGCTTTGAATTGTATATGATCATCAGCTTCTCTAAATATGAAGAGGCTTCTCACCTAGAGATCACCAGATAGTTTTTTGTTTGTTTTGTTTTGTTTCAAGAAGAAAGGTATATGAAATAAAAATAGAGACAAAATAGTATTTAGTCCTGATCCCTTTCTGCTTCTTTAGGATTAATAGTGGAGTAACACAGATGCTAAGATAGGAATCTTACCACTCTTAGAGTATTTCCAAACACCACTTTCTCTATGTGAGTGGCAGTATCCTTGTCTAGATCAATAGTCTTTCACATATGGAAAGACATGAACAGGTATTAACTGAACATGAAGGTAAGGCTCTTCATCAGAAAAAAAAGTAACCACATTGATGAAATCAGTTTCATTTAAATATCTAAGTATGAATAATATTATGCCCACAGGAGCATTAAAAACAGTCTATATAAGATAGAATGTATCCAGATGGCAACCATCTGTGAGAGAATATGGTATAGTGGAAGGAACATTGGAAATAGGCTCAGAAGACCAGTTCCTATCTCTACCATTGTGTTATCTTGGGCAAATCACTTAACATCTGAGTCTCAATTTCCTAATTTTCAGATGATGAAAATAATGAAATTATAAAGGAATGAATGAATGAAGCATTTATTAAGTGCTTATTATATGCCAAGCCCTGCATATATTAAGGATACAAATAGAAAAGTATGAATGTCCTAGTTTTCAAAGAACTTACATTCTTCTCGGCTTTGTTTTCTTTTATTAAATTAGTTTTCTTTCATTTTAATTCCAAATTCTCTCCATCTTCCTTCTATTTAGAAGACAAGAAAACCAAAACTCTTTACCAATATTAGTCATGTTCCAAAAAATTAGTAAGAAAGAAAGAAAGAGAAGAAAATATGTTTCAATCTTTGGTCTGAAGTCCTACATGGATAACAAGTTTTTATTATGAATTCTTTGGAATCATGGTTGGCCATTCTGTTGACCAGAATTACTAAGTCTTTATGGTTTACTGACATTACAATATTATTGCTTTTATGTAATTTGTTCTAGTTCTACTCACTTTATTTTCCATAACTTCATGCAAATCTTCCCAGGATTTTCTGAAACCACCCCTTCCTCATTTCTTACTTAGCTTAATAATATTACATTATACTTGTTCAGTTGTTCCCCCACCGATGGAAATCCTTTCAGTTTTCAACTCTCTGCTACCACAAAGAGAACTATTATACATATTTTTGTACAGATGACTCCTTTTCCTCTTCCTTTGATTGAACATTTTGCATTCTAATGGGGGAGACACCACATATGGAAAATTTCAGTTGTAACTCAAAAGGAAAGGATTCATGGTCCTTAGGGGATAAAAGCACAGTGGATAGTAATACATCTTTTTTAATGCAAATTCCATGGATAAAATCATATCATTTTCAGAATTTTTTGACTGAGCTGAGGACTTTGATAGCAAGAACTTTCTTTTCTGAGTCTTCAATATCTGTAGAACTACTTGCCAAGTTTTATTTTCACAGGGTTGCATCCCAGGATGATGACTCCTGCTTTCAGGGTCCTGGACTATTTCCATCAGGGTTTGAGGGGAAATGGTGATCAAGGTGATGATATTTTGACTTGTCTGGTACATGCTAATTTCTGTCTCTTCCTCAGACTGCCTTGCTGCTTCATCTTGGCTGCTTGTGTGCTTTGTGTTAAGGTAGTTGCTGAGAATGGCTGGTTTCTTCCCCACAAGATGCCTCTGGATGATGACTGTGAGAGTGGGTTGAAAACACGACTATTGATCTAGACAAGGATGCTGCTACTTACAAGGCTGCTTGTTGGTGGTGGTTGATTAGCAGTAGTTGCTGGTGGTAAAGAGGAAGGTCAACTCTTCTGCATAATGATTTCTTCCCTTAATAACAACTTTAGGGGTTGGACTGAAAGCTCATATGGTGACATAAGGGACATTGCTATTTCTAAGAGTCTTGGACTCAAGAATACTGAACTGTTTCCATAAAGGTCTGAGGGTAGATGATGATTAAGGTGGTGGTTTGACTTCCTTGGTACATGTTACCTCTGTTTCTCCCTCAGGGCACCTTACTGCTCTTTTAGCTAGGGTAGTTTGCCTATTATCCTTCTTGCTGTGGAGATTAAATATGTTAATTTACATAAATGGCTTTGTAAATTGTAAAGCACTCTATATTTAATTTATTTATACAATACACAAGCCTATATGTCATAAGGAACCAAACTGTTATTTTCTTTCTTCTGTCACTATATGAATCTTTTGTGAAAATTAAAACAGGATAAAATAAAGTAAAAAAAATAGTATTTATTTGGATTTGGAAGAGAATTTTTCTTTGCTCTTCAACATTTTAAATACTCTCTTCCAGGAAGAAATTATCACCAAAAATTGTATGAGGGAAAGGACTTTTGACATCATTTAATCAAACCTTATTTAGTGAAGAAAGTGAGACCCAGAAAAGGAAAATATTTTACATAAATCTTTTGTAAATCTTTACTCAATAAATTAGTATCAAAACCAGGATTTGACCCCACACCATCTACAACTGTATTAAGCACTCTCTCTTCCTAAGATAGGGTATTTTTCAAGTGCTCTTTGAGAATGAAGGACAAACAACAACTCAGTTACCCAAATAATGAATGCAAAGTTGTAATTATTTGATTAATTCAGACCCATTTTTAACCACAGTTTCTACAAAATTCAAAGCAAAACATGGTTTTTTGGTTTTGTGTTTGCTGGGGCAAGGGAGGCAAGGATATGACAGGGGAGGAAAGACAACTTATGCATGTTATCCATGCATATTGATCCAACCCAAATATCCTTGCATTACAATTTCTTATTTTCTACAGAAGATTGTGGATCCAATTCGATAGAAATTTGTTAGGGTTTAAATTAATGGATTGATGGAGAACTACTAACTTGACTTCTGAAGCGCTATTAAAGGTACTTCCTAGTATATGGAAAATTGGAAAAAGAACATGGATTGTAAGTACAAATGACTACTATACTATTACATTTTGAAGTAAAGTCTTTTGAAGATGGTTTTAGTAGTAATTTTCTAGTGGGCCCCAGAGCTTTATTTAAAGCAGTTTTTCCTCCTCATTTCCCCATCAGCTGCACTGTTTTTGGACTTAATTGAAATACTCCTTTATGTTCTTGCATCAACTATATCATTCTCTCCTCATCCCCCCTTTTCATCTTTGTGTGTAGTCTTCCCTGATTGGATTGTAACTCCTTGAATGCAAGAAAAAGTTTTTTTTTTTAAGGTTTTTGCAAGGCAAATGGGGTCAAGTGGCTTGCCCAAGGCCACACAGCTAGGTAATTGAGTGTCTGAGACCAGATTTGAACCCAGGTACTCCTGACTCCAGGGCTGGTGCTTTATCCACTACGCCACCTAGCCACCTCATGAAAAAGTCTTTTTTAATGTGTATTTGAACCCCCCAAACTTAGCATAGTATCTGATATATAGTATAAATCATAGTTTTGAATTTTTGTTGTTGTTGTTTGGTCATTTCTGTCATGTCAGACTTTTTGTGACTCCATTTGGGATTTTCTTGACAAAGATACTGGAGTGGTTAGTCATTTCTTTCTCCAGCTTATTTTACAGATGAGGAACTAAGACAAAGAGGGTTCAATGACTTATCCAAGATCACTCTGCTGGTAAGTGTCTGAGGCTGGATTAGAATTTAGGAAGATGAATCTACCTGACTGTAGACCTGGCACACTATCCTCTGTACCATCTGGCTGTCCAGTTTTGGATTGTATAGATAGTCAAACTAGTCCAGAACAAGCAAAGGGAACTATGTCCCATTTTTCTCCTGTTACTACACTGTTCAATAATCTTGAATGCCTGTGTAAAAACTCTTGATCCTGGTATTCAAAAAAGTTTACAAGCTGGTTTTGATTTATTTTTTCAGCTTTATCTTATAGTATTCCCTTTCACATATTCCACATTCCACCCAAATTGGACTATCAGAATTCTCCTTATCCCATTTTCATGCCTTTGTTCATAACATTTCTCATGCTTGAAAGAGAGTCTCTCACTCCTATCTCCATCTCTTAAATTCTTTTTTTTTTCTTTAAAGGTTCAGCTCATGTTCCTGGACTTTCTCCATGAAGTCTTCTTTGATTCTTGCCTCCTTTCCCCACCTTCTATATCCTTACCTCCCAGGTAAAAGCTATCTTTCTCTCCTCCAATGTTTTTTTTAATGACACTTTGCCTGGATCTCAACTTTGTGTTGATTATGTTTTTATTATAACATAATTATTTATGTACATAGCTTTCTTCCAATTATATTATAAGCTCTTTGAAAGCAGATTCTGTATGGTAGCTATCTTTGTATTCCCCATTGTCTAGCATAGTCCTTTACACGTAGGAAATGGTTGATAAATATTTGTTAGTCTAATGTCTCATAAGGAGGAACAAAATTCAAAATTCTTGAAAGGAGATTGAGTTCAGTACTTTGACTCATAGGTCAGATGATTTAGCTCATGTTATATTCATGAAAGGAAACCCTCCCAGTCAGGGTTGGCCTTAGGCAAAATGGTGAATTGGTTGGAAGATTGTTTTTTATAGAATCACAGAGCTGGAAGGTGACCTTAGAGATCATCTAGTCCAACCCTATAGCATTATAGCCCTTTGCTTTGTTATGACTCTATGGCCATGGTGACAGTTATAGAAAGAGTTCTAATCAGGATATCTGAGTCTGTCTAGTCCTGGTTTGCCACAAACCAGTTGTGTGATCTTGGGAAAGTCATTTAATCTCTTTGAGTCTCAGTTCATCCTAAAGAAAGAGGGTAAATTAGATAATCTCTAAAGTCTCTTCCATATCCAACATTCTATGAGCCATCCCCTTTTCCCCTTCTCTCCCCCCTCCCTGATGCCCCCCCCCCCCCATTTAGAGGAGTTTATATTGTGCAGATTTGGCTTAGTTTTTTTTTTTTTTTTTTTTAGATTTTTGCAAGGCAATGGGGTTAAGTGGCTTGCCCAAGGCCACACGGCTAGGTAATTATTAAGTGTCTGAGGTCGTATTTGAACCCAGCTACTCCTGACTCCAGGGCCGGTGCTTTATCCACTGCGCCACCTAACCGCCCCTTGGCTTAGTTTTAAAATGAATAGACAAGATAGAATTTTCCCTCGTTACTTTTTTAATCATTGGAGGTTCAAGATCCATTTGGACAGATTTTCTGGACAAAGTAAATCTTCAGCCTTGTAGGAAAAATCATTTTTAGATGCCTTTGAAACAAATTATCAGGTGCAAAGTAGGTAGTTTTCAAGTTATACATTGGTACCATGATATATATAGTGGATAGAAAACTGGACCTGGAGCCAGGAGAACCTGGGTTCACATTCTGTCTCTTCCATTTATTGGCTGTATGATCCTGGAAAAGTCATTTAACCCCTCAATGCTACAAGCAACTCAGATGTTTGTAGAAAAATTATAAATTTAAATTGGTAAAGGGAGTCTCCACAGCAAAGAGTTCCTATATAATTAAAATGAAATTGTTTCTCTACCTATCCTTATTCATCCATGGACAGGTAAGTATCAAAACCTGCACTTGGAGTTCAGAGCCAGCCTCACATACTTGCTAGCTATATGTCCCTGGGCAAGTCACTTCATCCAGTTTAATTACCTGCAAAATGAAATATAGAAGGAAATGGCAAATCATTCCAGCATCTTTGCCAAGAAAACCCCAAGTGAGGTCACAAAAAGTTGGACATGACTGAACAACAATGATAAAAATCTGTCCTTAGGTATGGTGTAGATTAGAGGAATGTAGCTAAATGATAGTAAAGGAATAGGTTGTGGAGGGCAGAAAGAAAGTGGGCCTAATTTGAACTAAATGACCAAAGAAATAAGAGAGGATATGTAACAAACAGGAGGAGAGAATAAAAGAGGGCTGAGTCCCTTTAAATGTGTTAGAGACAGGAACAGACAAGCCTTTAAAATGAAGACATTATTATAGATGTTGTTGTCCAGCAAGTCTTAATCTCCACCGAGTCATGGAGGTTGTTGGATGAAGGCAATGCACAAAGAGCATTAGGATCCATGGGTTTCTGTTTTAATGATGCCACCAGTCTGTTTGACCACCTAAATTGCAGTAGATTTATTATTTACATTACAATTGCATTTAAAAATTAAAGCATATGCCTGTATGTTCAATGCTTTTAAAATACCATTGAACTGAGCTGTAGAGTTTTATGTCCACTAACAGGATGTAATTTCCTTGTCAAATAAAATTGTTGTTTGTTTTCTGTGTTCTACATTATTATGGAAATTTCATAGTTTATCAGCTCCAGTGAGGTCTACTGAAATGAACAGACCACTTTATGTGAGCTTCCCTCCCTCAATGCCCTGATTCTTTTTCTATTTATGCTAATGTTATTTTATGCTAATAATGTGCTATTTTTTGTTTGAGTACCAGTACAACCTGATTCATTTGAGGAAAGGGAATATATTTAAAGCTCTTGGGTGAAAGCAGTAACAAACTGAAATGATTTCCGTCAGAGAAAAGTCACAGTGTGTGTACTCCACTTCCCTCTTTTTGCCCCTGTACTCTCCTACCTTCTCCTAGAGTGCATTGCTAAGTTGAACAAATAAAGAGTTGCTTTTTGTTCATTTTTTCAGTTCTGTCCAACTCTTCCTAACTCCATTCTGGATTTTCTTGGCAAATATATTGAAGTGTCTCACCATTTCCTTCTCCAGGTCATTTTAAAGATGAGAAACTGAGGCAAAGAGAGTTAAAGTGACTTACCCAAGGTCATACAGCTAGTACTTGTCTGAGGTTGGATTTGAACTTAGGAAAATGAGTCTTCCTGACTCCAGGTCTAGTACTTTATCTACTGTACTACCTAGCTGCCCAAGATGTTGCTAAAGGTCCAGTTAATTTTGTTAACTTCTACCACACATTTGCTAAGTTTGACTCCTAGTGAATATAAGTGTAATGATAATTTATTGTGTACCTAGGCAGTTGTGTGAGAAACTCAATTGTTCAAAAGCAATTTACTGCTTTATTTCTTATATTGGTACAAAAACAAAATCCTATTAACAAATAATGTTATCTGTGAGCCTGGGTTCTTGAGCAGAAAATGTTTACTGGTGTCGGTGTGTTGGATGTTGGGGTGGGGACTTGTTCTTTATATCCTTTGGAAAATCTATTTGATGAATGTCTCACAGTATCTATTTTCTTTTATTCATGCATTCATTTATTTTCATCCATATGCACACGCATTTTTCCAAGTTACAAAATTTTTCCCCACCCTCCTTTCCCACCCTCCTCCCCACAGTGGGAAACAGGTTAGCATTTTGCATTCATATTTTGATGAACATGTTTACAAACTAGTAATTTTGAGTATGAGGAATTAGGATTAAGGGAAAGAGATACATAAGAGATAATTTTTATTAAGTGTTCATCAGATTCAGAAGGGTTTTTCTCTTTGTGTGTGTGTGTGTGTGTGTGTGTGTGTGTGTGTGTGTGTGTGTGTGTGTTTTGTTTTGTTTTCTTCCTCTGGATGGGGATAACATAGCCAGTCAAATACGGTTATCCTAGTTCTCTGGATGGTGGAGAGAAGCTGCTTCCATCAAGACTGATCATCTCACAATGTTGTTGCTGATGTGTACACTGTTCTCTTGGCTCTACTCCTTTCACTCAGCATCAGATCCTGTAAGTCGAACCTTTTTATGGTTTCTTATAGAACAATAATATTCCATAATATTCATATACTATAACTTGTTTCGCCATTCCCCAATTGATGGGCATCAATTTCCAGTTCTTTGCCATTACAAAAAGAACTGCTATGAATATTTTGGAATATGTAGGACTTTTCCCATTTTTTTATAATTTCTTCTGGATAAAGACCTAGAATTGGAATTGCTGGGCCAAAGGGTATAAACAGTTTTATTGTTCTTTGGGCATAGTTCTATGTTGCTCTCCAGAAAGGTTGGATCTATTCACAGTTCCACCAGCAATGCATCAATGTCCCAATTCTCCCACAACCTCTTCAACATTGATTATCTTCCCTTTTTCCTCATCTTGGCTAAACTAATAGATGTGAGATGATACTTCATTGTTGTTTAAATTTGCATTTCTCTAATCAATAATAATTTGGAGCATTTTTTCATATGATTATATGTAGCTTTAATGTCTTCATTTGTTCAAAATTCCTTCATTTCTTCAAATATCTTTTGACCATTTATCATTTGGGGAATGACTTGTGATCTTATAAATTTGATGCAATTCTCTATATATTTTAGAAATGAGGCCTTTATCAGAATTCCTGTTTGTGAGGATTGTTTCCCAGATTTCTGCTTTCCTTCTAATTTTGCCAGCATTGATTTTATAGTGCAAAACCTTTTCAATTTAATATAGCCAAAATCATTCATTTTGCAGTTTATAATGTGCTCTAATTCTTGTTTGATCATAAATTTATCCCTTTTCCATAGATCAGATAGATAAATTCATAGACCCCCCCAAAAAAAAACCTATTAATGGTATTGCTTATTTCTAATCCCTGTACCCATTTTGACCTTATTTTAGTATAGGGTGTGAGATATGGATCTATGCCTGGTTTTTGTCATACTATTTTCCAGTTTTCCCAATAATTGTTGTCAAATAGTGAGTTCTTATTCCAGAAGCTGATGTCTTTGGGTTTGTCAAATAGTAAATTGTAGTCATTTACTGCAGTTTCTTTTTGAACCTATCCTAATCTACTGATCCATTACTCTATTTCTTAACCAGAACCAGGCAGTTTTGATGACTGCACTTTATAGTATAGTTTTAGATCTGGTAGAGCTAGGCCACTTTCCTTTATATTTTTTTTTATCAGTTCTCTTGCTATTCTTTTTTTTTGGTTAAGTTTTTTTTTTTTTGTAAGGCAATAGGGTTAAGTGGCTTGCCCAAGGCCACCCAGCTAGGTAATTATTAAGTGTTTGAGGCTGGATTTGAACACTCCTGACTCCAGGGTCAGTGCTCTATCCACTGAGCCACCTAGCTGACCTTCCCTTGCTATTCTTGCCCTATTGTTGCTCCAGATGAATTTTGTTACTATTTTTTCTAGCTTGGTAAGGTAGTTATTTGGTAATTTGATTGGTATGGCACTGAATAAGTAATTTAATTTGGGTAGAATTGTTATTTTTATTATATTAACTTGATCTAATCATGAACATGTGACATTTTCCCAATTATTTAGATCTGACTTTATTTGGGTGAGGAGTGCTTTTCTAATTATGCTGATACAGTTTCTGGGCTTGTCTTGGGAGGTAGATTCCCAGGTATTTAATGTTGTCTATACTTATTTTAAATGGAATTTCTCTATCTCTTGCTCTTGGGCTTTGTGGTTCATATATAGAAATGCTGATGATTTATGTGGGTTTATTTTATATCCTATTACTTTGCTGAATCTGTTGTTTCAAGGAGTGTTTTAGATGATTTTCTCAGGTTCTCTAGGTATACCATCATATCATCTGCAAAGAGTGAAAGTTTTGCTTCCTCATTGCCTGTTCTGATTCCTTCAATTTCTTTTTCTTCTCTTATTTCTACTGCTAGCATTTCTAATACTATATGGAATAGTAATGGGGATAATGGGCATCCTTGTTTCTCCCCCTGATGTTTTTTGGAAATGCTCTGAGTTTATTCCCATTATATATAATACTTGTTGATGGTTTTAGATAGATACTATTTTTATTTTAAGGAAAACTCTATTTATTACTAAACTTTCTAGTATTTTTAATAGGAATAGATGTATTTTATCAAAGGCTTTTCCAGCATCTATTGAGATAATCATGTGATTTCTGTTAGTTTTGTTATTGATATGTTTAATTATGTTGAGTGTTTTCCCAATGGTGAAGCAAGAATCCCTGCCTACCTGGTATAAATTCAACCTGATTGTAGTGTATGTTCCTGGTAATAACTTGCTGTGGTCTCATTGCTAAAATTTTATTTAAGACTTTTGCATCAATATTCATTAGGGAGATTGGTCTATAATTTTCTTTGTTTTGGTTCTTCCTGGTTTAGATATCCAGCACCATGTTGGTGTCATAAAAGGAGTTTGGCAGAACTCCTTCCTCTCCTATTTTTTAAAATAGCTGATGCAGAATAGGAATTAATTGTTCCTTAGACTCACTTGTAAATCCATCTGGACCTGGAGACTTTTTCTTAGGGAGTTTATTGATAGTTTTTTAAATTTCTTTTTCTGAAATGGGGTTATTTAAGTAATTTATTTGCTCTTCTGGTAATCTGGGAAGTTTATATTTTTATAAATATTCATCCATCTCACTCAAGTTATTCAGTGCATTGACATACAGTTCAGCAAAGTAGCTCCGAATTATCTCTTTAATTTCCTCCTCATTGGTGGTTAGTTCACCTTTTTCATTTTTGATACTGGTGATTTGATTATCTTCTTTCTTTTTAAAATCAGATTAACTAAAGATTTGTCTATTTTATTGACTTTTTCACAAAATCAACTCAGTTTTAGTTATGAGTTCAATGGTTTTCTTTCTTTCAATTTTATTAAACTCTCCTTTGATTTTCAGAATTTCTAATTTGGTACTTAATTGTCACAGTATCTATTTTCTCTAATTATGGTTCTTGTAAGTTGTCTTCATTTGTGTGTGTGTGTGTGTGTGTGTGAGAGAGAGAGAGAGAGAGAGAGAGAGAGAGAGAGAGAGAGAGAGAGAGAGAGAGAGAGAGAGAGAGAGAGAGAGAGAGAGAGAGGAACTTTGAAACTTTGGCTGTTTGGAGGAGTGGGAAAACGTTATAGTACAGGTCTGACTTTGTTAATGGTGGGGCTGTGGGTAGAATGCTGGGCTTGGAGTCAGGAAGAAATCTTCTGCAGTTGAAATTCAGCCTCAGACCCTTCCTAGCTATGTGGCCTTAGGCAAGCCACTTAACCCTATTTGCCTCAGTTTCCTTATTTGTAAAATGAATTGGAGAAGGAAATGGCAAAGCACTTCAAGGTCTTGCCAAGAAAACCCCAAATGGAGTCACAATGAGTCAGACACTGAAAACAAATAAAAAAATTGGTAAATGGGGCTAAATGTTTGATATTCCAAAAGTTTGGCCCCTTATTCCTCAACACTTAACTGACAATTTTCCTAGAAATATACCTGGAAAATATGTACCTGGCAGGAAGCTACCAGTTAGAGGCCAAATAAAATTATGAATATAGCTCCCACTGGCTTTTTAAATTAACAACCAAACTCATTCATTTCCTTAGCCCAGCCTTCAAAGTATTAATCTATCTACTCAAACCTCATATTCTACTTTCTTATAATATAAAATTTATACTTTAGCTAAACTGGTTTTCCCATGGTATCATGAATAGCAGATTGTGCTCATTTCTCACCCCAAGAAAGGCTCTCTGGTTCTATTCTCCCTTTTAGGTGGCACAGTGAGTAGGTAGAGTCCCGGGTCTGGAGTCAGGAAGACCTAAGTTAAAATCTAGTATCAGACTTACTAGTTATGTGACCCTGGGCAAGTAACTTAATCTCTGCTTACCTCAGTTTCCTCATTTGTAAAATGAGGAAGATAAATGCCTGGAAATTAGAAAATGCTTTCTAAATATTAGCTATGAATATTATCCTTTTCCCTTCCAAGTCTCATTTTAAATGTAATTTCTTTGGACTTTAGTGCTCTCATCTGCAACACAAGCAAGGTAGACTAGTTCTATGAGGGTGATGATAGTTTTTTGGAAAATAAGCCCTTATCCTTTAACACAATGGTATATATCTATTAGACAAATAATAAATGCTTGCTGAATGAAAGAATGAATAAGTAGTCCCTAAGGTGCTTTCTATGGCCAACCTACTTTGATTTTAAGATTCTAAAAAGTATCATCTCCTCTAGTAAAATCTCATTAGTCTTGTCTCTGAATTCCTTTAATAGGTATTCTGTGTACCACTCATATTAACACAATTTGTAGTTCTTTGGTTATTTCCTTAATTCAATCTGTTTTTCTGTTGTGTGTCTACTATGCATCCAGCACCAAGCTAATCTTCATAGAAGATCCAGGAGAATTCTCAACCAAAAAAAATGTAAAACATAGGAAACAGGCAGAAAAATAATAAAAGATATACCCATGATAGTGCAGACTAGAAAAGAGAGATACCCAAATGTTAGATTAGTCAAGGAAGGCTTCCTGGGATTGTTAGAGAAAGTGAAGGATTTGGAGAAATGAGAAAAGAAGATATGACCCTTTGGCTACCTCATCTACATTGTAAACCCTTAAGAGACTGGGATTATGAATAACTTTTGCTGTGTTCTCCAAAGGCCCTAGTACAATCCTATGCTAAATGAATGGATCTGCCTAAGACTAACTGTATAGTTGAAGGGGCATCTAGGTGGTGCAGTGGAAAGAGCACTAGACTTAGAATCAGGAAGACTCAACAAATCCTGTCTCAGAATAGCTGTGTTACCCTGGGCAAGTCACTTAATCATGTTTGCCTAACTTTCCTCATCTATAAAATAAGCTAAAGAAGGAAATGAGAATCCACTCCAGTATCTTTGCCAAGAAAACCCTAAATGGGGTCACAAAGGGCTGAATATGACTGAACAACAACTAGTCAAAGTTGTTTTTATATCCTCTTGATAAATACTATGATATAAAAGAAAAAATAAAAACCTTGGACATGGAGTAAAAGGCCTGGTTCTACTGCTTATTAATTGTGGAAACTTGGCTAAATTTCTGATCCTTAGCTTTTTCATCTATAAAATAAAGATGATAATATATTGGGTATTATATTAGGATATTACAAATGAAAAAGCATTGTGCCTATAATGTGCCAAAACAATTAATCAAAGTCAAGTTAATAAGCATTTATTAAGTGCCTACTACATACAGGCACTGTGCTAAGTGCTAGGGAGATGAAAGAAAGGAAAAAAATAGCCTACCTCCCCCGGGGAACTCATTATCTAATTGGGGGGAGATGACAACATGCTAACAACTGTGTACAAAAAAGGAAAAAGAATAAAGTGCAAGTAGTCTCAGAGGCAAGGGACTACTGGCTTTGAAGAGAATTAGGAAAGGCTTCCTGTAGAAAGTGGGATTTAAATTGAGACTTGAAAGAAGCCAGGGAATTCAAGATTCTGAGAAGAGGATGGATATCCCTGAAGAATGGGGGGTATTAACAGAGGTGGAAGATGGGGTATCTTGTGTGAGGAGAAGTTAGGAGGTATTGGATTGAGAATGCTTCATTTGGAATCAGGAAGACCTAAATTTATATTCCAATCCAGACAATTACTGTGTAAATCATTTAACCTTAGTCAACCTCAGTTTTCTCATCTGTAAAAATGGAAATTATAATAACAACTACTTCATGGAGTTGTGGTAAGGATCAGTTGCTATGTAAACTGCTTTGCAAAGATTAGCTGTCACTAGACAGCTGATTTTGGAATTTCTAATTTTTAGGAAATTTTCCTTTAAATTGAGCTTAAATATATCTTCTCTATTATTTGTAAATTTTTCTTCTGGGGTCAAGTAAAAACAATTGTGATCCCTCTTTTACTAACAGACAGCTCTGCAAATCCTGGAAGACAGTGATCAAGTCTTGAATGATAGATGTCAGATACTTGAAGGGTTGTCTACATGACAAATACTTGACCAGTTCCTTTCAAGTCAGATGATTAGTGGTTTTGAAGAAAAACAAATGATTCTCTTTTACTAGGCTATAATTTGCTCTTCTTGATGGACTCCAATTGTTCAAAATTTGAATGGATAGAGGGATTCACAGATGATTTATTTTAATTTTCATTTTAACAGGCACTTATTATCTATTGTATACAAAGGACTGCATTAGACTTAATGGGAGATCAATGCTCAGAGAAAACAATTTTCCTACCTTCCTAATAATTCACATTTATATGAGAGACAAAGTACTTTCCTCACAAATGTTCTATGAGGAAGGTGTTGCAAATATCATTATCTTTACTTTATTGAGAAAATTGGGTTAGTAAGATTCAGTGACTTGCTCAACATCACATGACTGGTAAGCTTCAGAACCAGAATTCAAACTTGAGTCCTTCCTAACTCCAAATTCAGTATCTTTTTTTTAACCTATATACCATTATTCTATGTAGTCTCTCATGTTTATGATCTAGGAAGGAGATGAGATTCAAAGACAGTTCATTATAATAAATGGCATAACATGATTATGTATTAGAAAGATGTAGACAAAGTACTTCATAAAATTGGGGGGAGGAGGTTGGGGGAAAAGGAAGGAGGTCATTGTCAAGTAGGAAATCTCCTGGAGAAGTTGGCATTTGAATTGGGCTTTAAAGTAGGAATTTAGAGTGAAGGGATGGGGGGGGGTAGGTAGAAGCATGCCTGGAATAGGGAGTATAGGAACAAAAGAAAAGTATTTGACAGATAGAAGCTTGTTAATGCATTAAGTCTGGAAAGGTAGTTAAATTGTACAGAACTTTGAATGCCAAGCAGAGGCTCTCTCCCTTTTCTTTACTATTTAGGCAATAGGGAACCATGGAAAATTTTTGCTCAGGATTATGGCGTGGTGATGTATAAGGAAGATTTTCCTGAAAATACTATGAAGGATCAAATGGAGGTGAAAAGATCTGTTAGGAAGCTATTGCAACAATCCAGGCAGGTGCGAATAAGGTAGTTTATGGTAGTGTGTAATAGTCTAAATAGAGAGGAGGGGAACCGATGGATCTAGCTCTATCAATTTCTATTCCTTAGTGAACAATAAGGTCCTCCTGGACCTCTGTTTATACTCCTTCCAGTTCTTAGCTCTCACTGTCCTCCATCTAAGCCTCCTTAGTACAAGGCTGTACCTTCTTTCAATATCAACTCATTGGTTAGCCATTTCATTTCTACCTTGTCTCCTCTCTTGAATCCCTTTCACTCTTGCCCTATGACTACTCATGTTTTGGCAAACCTCAGCCCTGGATTAATATTACCATACTCCTCCTCCTCTGGTTCTACTCATACTTCCTAATATAATTGGAAGATGTCTTACAACAGTACTGGCTGGGTACTGTACAGATGAGTGCTATTCTGCTTCACAACTGAGCCCTTGTTGCAAAGAAGTTCTTTTGTTCCTTCTTAGTTGATTCCTCTCTTACTCCCACAGAAACTATTCTATCTTTTAGCCTATTGTTAAATTTTGTAGGGCCTTTAATACCAGACAGAAGATTCTGCTTCCTCTTTCCATGTTAGGCAGTAGGGTGCTCCCAACTCAGGACTTTTATTCTTCTTCCTCCCCTCTCCTTATACTCCCCTTTCCCCCACCCCTTTTCCTTCAGTTGACCATTTTATTTCTTACTTTATTGATAAAACTGAAGTCAATATATATGAGCTCCCTCTTTTCCAGTTCTCTTCATCTCAGAACCCCATGACATTATCACCCAGTCTTTCCCCCCTTTCCCCATCTCTGAGAAATATCTCTTTTCCTTGTCCATCCCTTGCAAGTCTGGTCCTTTTACATGTGTCTTTGTTCATTTCTCTTCCCTTCTTCCCCTGCAGATTGCATCTTTAATCATATCCCTCCTCTTATTTTAAAATTTCAACCTTTTCTTATATACCAATTCCTTCTATTCTGCCTTCAAACAAACCAAGATCTCCCCATCATAAAACAAAACAAAACGTTCACTACACCTATCATCTCTCCTCCCTTTCTCAGCCAAATTCCTTAAAAAAGTTTCTTGCACTCACTATCTCCCTTTCTCGAACTTTTGCTTTCTAGCTTCTAACCTCATCACTCAAATGAAACTTCTCTGTCCAAAGTCATCAGTGATTTCTTAATTGACAAAGCTGATGATCTTTTCTCTTTCCTCATTCCTTTGTACTCATGCAGGACATTTAATACTGTTGACTTTCCTCTCACTTGGATATTCATTCTTCTCTGGGTTTTCATGATGTTCCTTTCTCCTGATTCTCCTCTTACCTGGCTGACTACTCTTTCTGGCACTTTTTTGCTAGCTCATCATCCAATATTATATCTCCCAACATCCTGCCCTTGGTGAAGTTCTCTTCTATATTTTCTCTCTTGATAACCTTCCCACTAACTCTCCCAAAATGATGATGATGTTTGTCCTTCATTTTCAAAGAAGATGGTGACATCAAGATGGTGGTGTCATGACAAGAACATGAATTGGATTTGAGTGAAGGAGTGCTGTGCTAAATCACCAGCCTCACTTTCTCCTTCAGAGCCATCTGGGTCCAGTGGCCAGATATGAATCAGAATGATTTAAGATGGTTTTGGATGCAAAGCAATTAGGATAAAGTGACTTTTCCACTGTCACACAGCTAGTAAATGGCAAGTGTCTGAGGGCAGTTAGGTGTAGGTGTGCAGTGGATAGAGCACTGGCCTTGGAGTCAGGAGCATGGGAATTTGAATCCAGACTCAGACACTCTCCCAATAACAAATTGGGAAGAAGATAAAGAGTGGTTATAGAGACAGGAAGAAAGCTAGGAGAATACATTGTCTCTAATGTCAAGGGATGATAGAGTCCCTAGAGGAAGAGGGTGAGTAATAGTATTAAAATCTATAATAGATCAAAAAAGATGAAATCTGAAAAAAAGATCATATGATTTGGTAATTAAGAGGTCATTGTTCACCTTTAAGAGAAAAGTTTTAGTAGAATAATAAGCACTGTAATAAGTTAGGAAAGAATATTAGGAAAGGATAGAGATCAAATGATAAGACAATGTTTCATTAGCATAATAGGAAAAGAAGTAAAAGATACTATAATAGATACAGAGTAGCAAAATCAAGGTTTATTTTTTTACTGGGGCGTGGAGATTGGAAAGAAATGAGTATATTAGTAGGCAGATGGAAAAGTGGAGAGAAAGAGACTGAAGATGCTTTTAAGAGGAAGATGACTTTTAGAAAGCATAAGCTCGAACTATGCTCCTGTGTTAAGTATTAGGAATACAAAGAAAACTAGGAACTGTCAAGGAACTCACAGGCTAATGTGGAAGGCAACATATAAGTAATTATGTAACCACAAGGTTGAATTGGAAATAAACAAAAGAGGGGAGGAATCAGATTTAAGGGGAATCTGGAGAAGACAGGATTCTGGGAATGAGATGAAGGGTGCAGATTAGTCTTTTCTCCTTTGATTAGAGAGAAAAGACTAACTAAATGGAGCAGAAGGTTTTTTTTTTAAAGATTTTATTTATTTTGAGTTTTATAGTTTTCCCCCTGATCTTACTTCCCTCCCCCCACCCCACACAGAAGGCAATTTGCCAGTCTTTACATTGTTTCCATGGTATACATTAATCCAAATTGAGTGTGATGAGAGAGAAATCACATCCTTAAGGAAG
This sequence comes from Macrotis lagotis, assembly GCF_037893015.1. Lineage (NCBI taxonomy): Eukaryota > Metazoa > Chordata > Mammalia > Peramelemorphia > Peramelidae > Macrotis > Macrotis lagotis. The sequence continues at coordinate 448,819,457 of NC_133666.1, read as the reverse complement.
AAACATAAAGTATAAGAGATAGCAAGATCAGACAATAAGATATCAGTTTTTTTTCCTAAATTAAAGGTAATAGTCCTTGATCTTTGTTCAAACTCCACAGTTCTTTCTCTGGATACAGATGGTATTCTCCATTGCAGACAGCCCTAAATGATACCTGATTGTTGCACTGTTGGTATGAGCAAGTCCATCAAGGTTGATCATCACCCCCATCTTGCTGTTAGGGTGTACAATGTTTTTCTGCTTCTGCTCATCTCACTCAGCATCAGTTCATGCAAATCCCTCCAGGCTTCCCTGAATTCCAATCCCTCCTGGCTTCTAATAGAACAATAGTGTTTCGTCACACACACACACACACACACACACACACACACACACACACACACACATATATATACATATATATATATATATATATATATATATATATATATATATATATACCACAGTTTGTCCAAATGAAGGACATTTACTTGATTTCCAATTCCTTGCCACCACAAACAGGGCTGCTATGAATATTTTTGTACAAGTGATGTTTTTACCTTTTTTTCATGATTTCTTCAGGGTATAGACCCAGTAGTGGTATTACTGGGTCAAAGGGTATGCTCATTTTTGTTGCCCTTTGGGCATAGTTCCAGACTGCTCTCCAGAAAGGGTGGATGAGTTTACAGCTGAAGCAGAAGTTTTAAGGAGTTAAGCTGAGTAAATACCTTTTGTATATTTTCAATAGTCTTAGAGATTTAGGAAGATCAATGATTAAGTCTAAGAAGGAGGGGGAAGGAGTAGAAAAGATTTGGGATATTCATTATGGAAAATGAAAAAAACTTATTCATGGCAGAGGGATAGGAATGTAGAAGGGAAAACCCTCTTGAGATTTTATATATATATATATATAATAGGCATATTATACATAATATGCCTATTATATATGATCAGTTTTGAAAAGTAAATTAGCTCACAATGTGCTAAATGCTTACTACAAACTTTCTCTTGCTATTGTACTTTATTTTATTAAAACTTTTTTTAAGATATAAAATTTCCTTCCACCCTTCCTTCCCACTCCCCTTCCCTCAGAAGCAAGGAGTCAAGTTAACATTGTACATACATATTTTTGATAAACATGTTTACAGATTATTCATTTTTAGTATGAGGAATTAGGATTAAGGGAAAGAGATACATAAGAGATAATTTTTTTTTTTAGGTTTTTGCAGGGCAGTGGGGTTAAGTGGCTTGCCTAAGGCCAAACAGCTAGATAATTAATAAGTGTCTGAGTTCTGATTTGAACTCAGGTCCTCCTAACCCTAGGACCAGTGCTCTATCCACTGGGCCAACTAGCCACCCCCATAAGAGATAATTTTTATAAAGTGTTCAGATTCTTGAAGGATTGGGTTTTTTTGTTTTTGTTTTTGTTTGTTTTTATTTTGTGTTGTTTTTCTTCCTCTGGATGGGGATAACACAGTCCATAGCTAGTCAAATACAGATGACTTAGTTCTCTGAACTGCTGAAAGAAGTTGCTTCCATCAAGGTTGACCCATTTTACAATATTGATGCTGTTAATGTTGCTGTTAATGTTGTTCTCTTGGTTCTGCTCCCTTCGCTCAGCATCAGATCCTGTAACTCATTCCATGCTTCTCTAGAGCTGGATCATTTATGATTTCTTATAGAACCACACTATTCCATAGTATTCATGTACCATAACTTGTTTAGCCATTCCTCAAACGATGAACATCCCCTCAATTTCCAGTTCTTTGCCATTACAAAAAGCTGTGATGAATATTTTGGAACATGTAGAATTTCCCCCATTTTTTGATTTCTTCTGGAATTTCTGAGTCAAAGGGGAATGAACATTTTTATTGCTCTTTGGACATAGTTCTATATTGCTCTCCAGAATGGTTGGATCTATTCACAACTCCACCAGCAATGCATCAATCCTCCCACAACCTCTCCATCATTGATCATTTTCCCTTTTTTCTCATCTTAGTTAATCTGATAGATGTGAAGTGGTACCTCATAGGTATTTTAATTTGCATTTCTCTAATCAATAATGATTTGGAGCACTTTTTTCATATGATTATTTTACTTTCTTCATTTGAAAACTGTCTATTCCTATCTTTTGAACATTTATCAATTGGGGAAGTGACTTGTAACCTTATAAATTTGATGTAGGGGTGGCTAGATGGTGCAGTGGATAAAGCACCGGCCCTGGAGTCAGGAGTATTTGGGTTCAAATCCAGTCTCAAACACTTAATAATTACCTAGCTGTGTGGCCTTGGGCAAGCCACTTAACCCCATTTGCCTTGCCAAAAAAAACCTAAAAAAAAAAAAGGAAAAAATAAATATAAATTTGATGTAATGCTACTGTACTTTTACATTCAAATATTCCATTTAAATAATGAGGAAATTCCAAGTAGACATTCTTCTCTCCCTCTTTATTTATTCATTGATCGGAGTCTACCACTAGGAGAGTCAGCTCAGCTAAAGGACTGGTGTTATACTAATAAAAACATTCAGCAAATAGGAAGAACAATATTTGGGAAGGGCAGTTGAGTATGACCATAGCCTTTAGGAAATTTGTGTGAACTGGACTCCTTAAAGAGGCCATGAAGTCTTTGAACTAGTGATCACTGGTCTTGCCATCTAACTGATCCATAGCTGGCTGTACTTCCAGAGGCAAGCAATACATTTACATTGTCTACTTGAGAACTCAGACTTTGCATTATTTGAAGAGCCAGATATAAAAACAATCACATCTTATCATGTTTATTAGGATTAGCCATCCAAAGTCACATGTTCAGCATCCTTGTTTATTATTTTTGTCATAATAGTTTTTCTTTAAAGAAAGAAACGTTTTAGTTATAGCTTTCCAATATTCTGGTGAATTTGGGGATTTGAAGGTGTCTATGATTTAAAAAAAATTTTAAATTTATTTAAGGCAATGGAGTTAAGTGACTTGCCCAAAGTCACACAGCTTGGCATGACGTTTGATTGGAGAAACCTATTAGTTAGAAATTGCTAACAAACTAAAGTGGTGCTGAGCAATTTGAATGTATGACTTGACTTGTTGACCTTCATCATAGTTTTCTATTGTCTATCAAAGTCCTCTCCCTGACTTTCAATCAATCCATCAATAAACACTGATTAATTACCTACTTAATAACAGGATCTGTGATCTCACTGATGTGGGCACTGCATCCCATAGTAATCCATTCACACCATGGTATCCTATATTATTTTTGTCCATGTCTTCCTAAAATGCTTCATAAGAAGCCCATCCAACATAGAAAACATCTTATCTTATATTTTTTCATTTTTTGGGCTGTGGATGGAGCTATCTCTCACTAGGAGATAGGTTCACCTCATTTGGGGAACATAAATTATCTTTCTTTTTTTAAAATTCGATTTTCTTTCTAATTCACAATTCTCATTCTTTCTTCTTCTTTCCCTCTCTATTGAGAAGGTAAGAAAGCAACACCTATTATAAATATGTATAGACATGCAAAATAAATTCCTGCATTAGCCATGGCATCCCTTCTTCTCCCCCCCCCCAAAAAAAAAAGAAAGAAAGAGAAGAAAATATGTTTCAACTTGCATTCTAAGTTTTTCTGCTGTATCTAGAGCCATGAATATGTTTTACCAGGTCATACATCTTTAAGGCCTTGTATTCAAAGCTAATTTCTTTTCTTAGCTAATATGCACCTTCTTTCCTGTCAGTGTTGACTATTCAGTGACTCTGAATGCTAACTTCTGTATTTGTATCTGTGCCTATTAACCTGTAATTAATCCGTTAACCTTCATCTTTGACTATCTAAATCCTCTTTATTCTTTTTTTTTTTTAGGTTTTTGCAAGGCAAATGGGGTTAAGTGGCTTGCTCAAGGCCACACAGCTAGGTGATTATTAAGTGTCTGAGACCGGATTTGAACCCAGGTACTCCTGACTCCAGGGCTGGTGCTTTATCCACTGTGCCACCTAGCCGCCCCCTTTTTATTCTTTTAAAAAAATTAACTTATTTTTATTTCTTCTTCCCACAGCTTCTCCTTCTAACCAAACAATTAAAAAATAAAAAAATGAAACAAATTCCTCATAAACTTCCATATCCACCAAAGCAAATTCCCACATTGACAGTGACCAAAAATTCATATCTCATTCTGGATTTTGTCTTCTGCAGGAGGTAGTTGGTGTGGTTCATTTTTCAATCCTCTGGACTCTTCATTTATGATTGCATCCAAATCCCAAGTTTTCTTTTGAGATTCATGTCAAGTTCTACTTTTCCATAAAATCACCTTTATTTACCCTAGTTCCTATTATGTTTCTCTTCCTTGGCTTACTGTCTTAGATTTGGTATCACATAGCTTATTTATTTCCTTAATTGTTTTATGTCTCTTAATTTCATCTTCCTTGATGGAGCAAGGACCCTGCTTTACACTGCAAAGATATTTCAGGTCTTTGAAGATAATCAGTGTATGTACAAAAGAAAGAGAGTTGGATCCCAGACTAAGAAGCTCCAGAAATTGGGTCCCATATGGAACAGGGCTAGTCCCTTCAGCTTTCTCTCTCTGGGTACCCATTTCTAAAAGGAAGGAGTTTAACAAAGTGAACTGGAAGGTCCCTTTCCATCCATGGTGATCTTCAGAATGACCAAAAACCTCATATTTTTGTATCGTAAAGATAAAAATACACACATTATCTATCTATCTATCTATCTATCTATCTATCTATACTCAGTGAATACTTGTTGATTTAGTGCAAGCTAAATCATTATGAAGTCATTTATTTCATACAAGCAGAATATCTAACGTTATCTTAATATAACAAATAAACCAAGAGACAGCGATCTGTCCCCTTGGAGGGGTGTCTTTTGGACTGTTGGGGCTCCCTCTGTGGGAATGAAAGCATCTTCAAAGAGCCCAGGCAGCTAATGTTTTTCTCTGAATGCCCTCCTAATGAGGTATTTGATGGGGGCGGCACCATCCTAGTTCTGGGGCTGCTGACAAAATCCATTAACACTCTCTCCTCTCCCCTCCAGCATTGGACCCAGCTTCTGCAGGTTCAGCTCTCGACTTCGGAGTTCCCCCAGGGGCTCTGCTCCACAGTGGGAATCTGGGCTGGGTTGAATTGAAAAAGGAAATTGGATGCTGGTGTTTTTATGCCCACACCCAAATTACTGAGAGTGCCACCCACCTACCGGGCAGGAGAGGGGGATGGTGAAGTTTCACTCAGTCTAATGAGTTATAGCTTGAGAGAGGAAAGGGGAGGGTGGAGAGAGAAGAGAGAATAAGAAGAAAGGTTGAGAAGAGAGGAAAACCCCAGGCAGGGTTTGCTGTCTCTTTGAGGCTGACAGTATTCTTACTCTCAAGGTGGGTGGGGGAAGGGAAGTCAAGCTAGAGTTTTCAGCTAGGTGGCCATTGATACAATGGTACAAACACTCTCCCCCTCCACCTCCTGGCATCAAGTTAAACCTAGCTTCTTTTATTGTACCTGGAGCAGACTACATGGAGGACACTTGAATCCAGTTGGTGTTCTTTTCCCAAGAGAGTTCCATTGGAAATGAGGCTTCAAAAATCAGGAAAAGAAAAAATGGAGCAGTGGGAAGAATCCTAGATTTGAAATCAGAAGATTTTAGTTTAAATCAACTAAGCACTTAGGGCTTAGGCTTATGATTTCATCTCTCTAGGCTTCAGTTTCCTCATCTGGAAAATGAAGGGATGGGAATAGACCAACTCCAAAGTCCCTTCCAACTAAGACTATCTATGGTTCTATGATCTTATGTAAAAGCATAATTATGTGATGGTATATTGGAAGATGAACAGCCTTGAAATCTGAAAGACTGGGATTTAAATCCTACCTCTGATGTAAACTAGTTGGGTGAAGATACTAGCAAGTTTAAATCTTGCAGAGTTCTTAGTCTGGAATTCATGAACCTGTGGAGCACAGATATCAGGAGTCTGTGAGCTTGCCTGGAAAAAATACAGCTTTATTTAATTATACTTGGTTTCCTTTTTATAGATAGAACAAATTCACATTTATTAAAGACTTACTACTATGATCAAGCACTTTAGTAAGCCTGGGGATATAAAAGGAAGTAAACAAGACAGTACATACTTTCAAGGAGCTTACATTTTAATAAAAAAAAAAAAGAAAAAATATAAAGGGCAATTGGAAAGGCAGAGTAAGGAGCAATGGAATAAGGGCAAATGGAACAGGTTTGAGAGTGATCCAGAACAGGAGAATTAGAGGTGTGGCTGAGTCTCATCATGTTCTAAAAGTTCCATGCAAGGATGTACCAATCATGTTTGCAATCCTATGTATTTTATTTTATGCATTTAAAATCATTATCCCTCGAAAGAGTCCATAGGATTCACCAAGGATTTGTGAGACAAAAAAGGTTAAGAGCTGACTAAGCTTCAGTCAGTTGAATAACTCATATGTACTGGTGGAAGGATTTTTCTTCATGAGAGTTCCCTACATCGATTAAATCACAGATTCAGACCAATAATACTAATATTACTGGTAGGACTTTGTGAAATGGGTAGAAATCTCTTCAACCTTCCTTCTTTGATTAGAGTAATGGTAGATCTAAGCATAAATATTTAAGTCTAATCCCAAAGGGGTAGAAAAGTATGAACTACCTATGAACCAACTGGTCTTTAGGAGAGCAGGGCGACACTAGGAAGAGTAATGACCTCAATGTGACTTTTACAGCAGTTTAGATAAGTTTCAGGATGGGAATGGAAGAGCAAAATCCTTTGTATTTCTTACTGTGATTGGCTCTGTTAAAGAGATCTGTGCATTTAGTGATGGACTTGGGTTGGGGTGGGAGAAGGAAACAAGTAATTATTTAACTGCTACTCTTGTGTCCGGCAATGTGCTAAACCCTTTACAAATGTGATCTCATTTGATCCTCACAACACTGTGAAGAAGGTGCTATTATAAACCATTTTATAGTTGAGGAAACTGAGGCAGACAGGTTAAGTGACTTTCCCAGGGTTACATGGCTAGTATCTCAGGTTTTTCCCTCACTTCAGCCACAGCAGCACTCTATTCTATGTACCAACTAGCTGACTCCAAGTCAGAATGATCTAGTGAGTTCAAATTCCACTTCAGAAACTCATCCTGAGTTGACCACTCAGATCTTCATTTAAGCACTCATTCATTCATTTAAGCACTAAAACCATCAATTTCTTCCACTGTTAAAAGGTGTGTCTACTATATGCCAGCCTCAGCATTTAGGAGAAAGACTGCCCTTAAGCAGATCACAGTTTAATTAAATATCTATTTTATAAGGTTGTTTATGAGAGCCAACTGAGATCAAATGACTGTGACTTTTAAAACTCTATTCAAAGATTAATTATTACTATTACTATTATTTCTACATAGCACCCTATTTTGTAGTACTTTGAATTACAGCAGGTAGATGAGACTTTTTCCTCCATTTGTGTAAATCCTTTATGTAAAAAAAAATCCAACTTTCTATTTGTGGTGACCCATTCTTTGGAGAGTCATTGTCATTATTTCTATTGACAAAATTATATATGTATTAATCATTATTTAGAAAAGTAGAAGCAACTTGGTCTAGTTTGACAGTTCACCAAATGTGGTCTGGGAACCTCTGGAGGTCCCTGAGCACTTTTCAGGTGCTACCTGAGTTTGAAACTCTTTTTATAATAGTGTAGTTTAATTTCTAAAATGTTAAATAGACATAAATATTTATATATTATATATTATAATAAAATATATCATGAAACAAGCTTAATTATATAATAATATATACATAATACATAATAGCATATATTTACATATCTACATACCCATATAATTATACATAGCACATATATATCCAATTATTTATTATATGCATTGTATATACAGATAGTATATTTATCCACATGGTATATATATGTAAATATATATCTATATATAAATGTGTTCCATATGAACAAAAACTCCTTGGGTTCTCAGTAATTTCTAAGCATATAAGGGTATCCTGAGACCAAAAATACTCCAGGTATAGTGACAAGAACACTAACTTTGTTAACAGGAGGCCATATGGGTGAGGTGAAGTTCTTCCTTGTCTTCCTCCTCTTTCCAAAAGTACCTCAACAATACTTCTTTTGGTGTGTCTAGGTCATGTCATTGTGTAGCAAGAAGGAAGGTAACCAAGGCTTACACATTTCTCCACCTTTCCTTCATCTTTCTTGCCAACCCGGAAAAGGAGAACAACATAAAGGCAGAGTGGGTGGTTGCTGACCTAGGTGCTGTATTTCTGTGTAGAGCAGGGATGTTCCCTGATTACAAATATCTCCCTTCTCCAGTCTATCACTGATGCCTGAAATTAAGGTATTAGTGGCATGTTATTTTTGATTCATTCCTTGGGTTTAGAATTGCCCTCTTTAAAAATGCAAATGACACTGAGGGGGGACTCATTAAATCATTAACCTCTTAGTGGGAATTAGTTTATCAAATTGCTTTCTTTTGTGACAGGAAGTAGACTGAAAACACTGGGCACCGGAGGGCATGGGGAAAGGAAGGGGCCCTTTTGCCCTATTCAGTGGGTACATTCTGAATTTAGTTGGATGGGCTCTAAAACTTGTATCCCAAACATTCACAGAACCATAAAATTGCGAAATGTTAGGAGTGGAAGAAAATTTGTTCTAACTCTTTCATTTAATAGACAAAGAAGCTAAAGATCTGAGAGTCGGTATGAGTTGACAAAGCCATTCTGCTCCTGCTGTACTATATTATGGTAACAGAGGCATAATCATATTAATGGAAACTACTATTTACATAGTCCTTTAAGGTTGTAAAACACTTTACATATGTTATCTCATTTGAAAAACAAAAAAACAAAACCCAGAGAAGAAAGATGAATTCCCTCAGATTTCTTGACTCCCAGGAAACACTTGCCATGGTACTGCATAGCCATTTAAATGGTAGAAAACAAGAACTAGTATTTTGATTTAATAATAATAGCTACCATTTTTTGCTCTGTGCTTTGCAATTATTATCTCATTTGATCCTCACAACAACCGTGGAAGGCTCATTTTGCAGATGAGGAAACTGAGATTCAGTGAGTCATCCATGGTCACACAGCTAAGGAAGAGTCTGAGGCAGGATTTGATCAAGGTTTCCCTAACTCCATGCCCCGTTCTCCATCCACTGCATTACGTAGCTGCTGCATCAAAAATAATTCATGAAACAACAGCAACACTTGAATTTGTGGGAATCAAAAGGATTAACATTCCCAAGTTCAAGTAAAATGATAGGAGAAAAGGAAGTAGAGATTCAATTCAATTGAATTCAATAAGCATTTTTTAAGTAACTCCTATGGCAAATGGAAATGGTACCTTGGATCGATTGCTAGGCCTGGAGTCAGGAAGACTCTTTTCATGAGTTCAAATCTAGCCTTAGATACTTGTTACCTGTGTGACCATATGTTTGCTTCAGCTTTTTCCTCTGTAAAAATGAGATGAAGAAGGAAATGGCAAACTACTCCTTATCTGTGCAAAGAAAATCCCTAAATAACATCATGAAGAGTCAGATACAACTGAAAAAGACCTTTCTACCACAATAATTCCCCTCCCCAAAAAAGGAATGTGCCAGAGACTGTGCTTGGTAAAGAAAGATTAAAATCAGCAGCAATTTTTGCTCTTAAGGAGAGTGAATCTTATTATCTTATTGGTGAGCAACAGTATGACTATTGGTAAATATTGGTAGAAGTGAAAGAATTTGGCCTCTGGTTGGTCGGTTATGAAAGGTAAGTCAAAAAAAAAGGCTGAAGATCAGTCAACAGACATTTATTAAGTGTATACTTTGTCCTAAGCATTGTGCTGGATCCTAGGGATAAAAAGACAAGAATGCAAAGTGATGATGCTAAAGTTGCAAATTTGTGGGACCAGAATAGTGGTGGTACCCTTGAAAGACATAGGACAATTAGGAAGTGGGATGGGGTTGAAGGAAAGATACGTGATGAGTTACTCAGACTGACTACCGGGTGTCAACAAGGGAAACACTTTTGTGAATACTAGTTTGTTGACAGCATTCTATTGCAATAAACAATTGTCGCTCAAAGAATGTGTGGGGTTTTGGACACTTGTGAATCAGAATCTACCTTGAATCTAGGAGATTATTTTCTCCATAAAATTAAAGAGTCCTAGAATCTTAAAGTTGAAAGGGATCTCAGACACCAATTAGTAAAATCCAAAGTATTAATTAAAGTTTTAGTTTTTCACTTCTTTATAAGGGATACATCTTACAGGACAGATGATGGTGGAAAATAGTATAAGGAAGAAAGATGGAGTTTGAACAAGAGACAATCAGATCCAGCATGGTGCAATGGTAGGAAAGCTGGATCTTAGAGTAAGAGAACTGTGATCAAATCCTGCTTCCTCTGCTTAATACTTTGTGACTTTAAATCAATTAATGTATTTTGGCTTCAGGTTATTCACTTAGGAAACCAGCACTTTGGATTAAGTTTTCTTCCCAGAGAAGAACTGCAGTCAGCTTGAATAGACTTTAGAGAGCCAATTGTTAAATTTTCGTTGTGAGATTTCCACCTCAGAAATGGGCAAGTTCTATAAATCAGGATATGATTTATTGTTTTGTTGGCTGTCTAGACCTAAAATGAGATGGAGAAAATGTTGATAACAAAGATTAAATTTTAAAAGGTGGTTTGTCTTTTCAAGGAGTTTGTTGTTAAACATTTATCAGAGAACATCCTTGCTTCCATCTCAAAATATATGGTTGTGTTAACCTTATCTACAATTGAACTTCCTATTCAACTCCCAAGTCATTCAATTTGAATCATTATATTTGAGTTTCTTGGGACTGGGGTATCCAGTTTCAAACTACTTGGTCTTAAGAGATTTCCATTTAGAGGTGAGCCCCACTTATTTCCAACAAGAACCCAAGCCCCTGGTGAGGATGATTTTCAGGGAAGCCTGGAGTCATTATGCACTGTCCTCTAGTCTCACACTCCAGAGCCTTCTGTGGGATGTAGTGGGTCTCACTGCAGTGTGGCCTATTTATGAGACTGCCAGGGAACTGTTCTCAGCAGGCGAGGAAACAGATAATGACATTGCTTCACAGGGTTAATCAGAGCATGCTGATGGCTTTGCTTATGATTGCCAACTTCCCTTGACCTCTCCTTTGGAGGCACCCTAGCTTAGTGGGAAGAAGGATGAGTGAGGAGTCATTGGTGACAGTTTTTTTTCTCTTTACTTCCTAAAGAGATTGACATAATTATATACATTTCAGACTATCCCAGCAAGTTTTCCTCTAAGGATTCATGAACTCAAAGCACAGGAATATACATAAAGCCAGGGAAAGGTTTTTAATCTTGCAGTGATACAAAGGGAATTTTTTTTCTTCTGGCATAAGTACAGTTGTAAAAGACAGGGTGCTTATTGTTTGCTATGTCTGTATTTCATGCACGGCCAGGGATGAGTGGGTAAAGTGCTTAATCTAGTTGGAAGAGGAGGAGGGAAGAATAGCAAGAAAAGAAGGTAGGAACTAAGGAAAAAAAAAGCAATAAAATAATGATTCTCTCAGAAAAAAACAATTCCCCAGTTCAAAGGCCAGGACAGAAGTCATCTAACTCATGCTACCTTTTCCTTCTCTCTTTTCTTTTATTAGAGATTTCATCTGAGTTTTACAATTTTTCCCCCTACCTTTTCCTTCTCTTATATGAGCTATTGGGTTCTATTGTTTTGACTTGCTTAGTGGTGTACTAGAAAGAATGTTGAATCTGAGAGTCAGGAGATCTAAGTAAAGTTCTTAAGAAATCATTTTATCCTTTCTGAATCTGTTTCCCCAATTGTTAAAAGAGATGATTGGACTAGATAATTCAGAAATTTGTAATAAATACAATTCAGAAGTTATTATGACAAATAATACTTAATAATAAAATAATAAACGTGAAATAAAACTAAAATAAAAAATCAAAGTTAAATAAAAGCTTTAACATTTGCAAAGCTATTCATATATATTATTCCATCTGATCCTCAAAACAACCCTGTGAGTTATTGCTATTATTAACCTTATTTTATAAGTGGAAAAAACCTCACAGAGGAACCAGGAGGTGTCTAAGGCAGGATTTGAACTCAGGAATGTGCTAGTCAGAGTCCAGTGCTCTACCTATTGTATTACCTAAGTGTTCACTAAAAATTTTGACAGAGGCAAGCAAAAACAATGATCAAGTTTATTATCATAGATAATAGATTTTATAAGAAGATATTTCACTGTTTCACATTGGAGACTAACTGGTTATTTTGGGATAAAGTTCAGATTAAATTAAATTACCTAATATTGTTGAATGCCCCATAAGACTATTAACTATGCTATGCACTTTCACTATATAAGCATTTCCTTTCTATGATTGGAGAGGATCTTTTTGAGATGGTTACCAACAATAGAAACTGAATGGTGATGGTAATAATATATTCTCCCCTACTTATCCAGTGAAGACCATCATTAGTGTTATCTTCCTGTTATCCCCTGATTTTTCAAGTGGAGGAATTTATCATTTCATAGATTTTCCATTGGCTCTATCCACAGTTCTCCAGCTACTTATCCTGATAGTTGATGATTGAGAGATGAAAATACTTGAGGGCAAGACAAATTTTCAGGTTATTTTTCTAGTATAATTCTTTCCTTTAAGGATCTTTTTGTGGTTTGGATACTACACTTAACTTTTTGAAGTCACTTAGTTTTAACTCTTTATGAAACTATTTTCAGAAGTCAGACTACAATTTCTCTCTTTTTCTTTGTGTTTTTACCCTTTGCCTCATGTAGAAGATAAGACACAGAAAATGCCCACTAGATATTTTTGAGTATAGCAGTCCCTCTTTACTGCCATTGATTGTTATGGTAGAAATCTATTAAAGTTCCTTCATTTTGGTACAATGGTATAAAGGTAATTCATTTGAACAAAAAGAAGATAGGCTAGTCATTAAGTAAGAGTAAGGGATAATCAATGGACCAGCCATGTCTTCCAGTGGTTGTCAGGAGAGCCCAAGGTAGTTCTAACACATTAGGTGGATCTCTCCTGGTGAATTTATGGAAGGAGATGGGCAAAACAGTCAGGATAAGGAGGGATGGATAGTTTGCAATCTTTGTAGATCTAGATAATACTCTTATTGATGAGATCACAGAACTACTGGAATATTTGCATGTTTTGGTATAGTGTAGTAGAAAAATCATCAAGGTTGGAATCAGGAAACTTAGGGTTTAGTTCCTGATCAACCACTATCTGTATGACCACAGGTATGTTATTTAAGTTTTCTGGGCTTTAATTTTCACATCTGTAAAAAAAAAAGCAGTTTGTACTAAATGATCTTCAAGTATCCTTAGTTATAAAAGTCCATAATTGGTTTGTTTGGTTATTTGTTATTTTGCTGTAAAGAAAAGGGATCCTTTTTATTGTCTGTTTTTACTCTGGAATTTAATAAGTTATATTCAAGAAAACTGGCCTATCTATTATAGCTTGACTTAGGGTGTTTCTTCATTGCTCTAAGCTATCATAAGATGCTGTTATTCCCTGCTGAAAGGATTGTGAATCCTATTCCTGGGGTGGTTATACTTTAGGATTGGATGACCTGCATCTTCATTGGAATTTCCTTGGGGGTCTTGCACCCTCACAGGAACTCAATCATTTTTCTTTCTTGTTCAGCACCATTAATGTAGAGTACTATTTCTGTATCTTTTGTGGAGGGGAGAGAAAGAATGTGGGAATGAGATGTGGGCATGAGGATTTATATTGGTGTAACTTTTATTAAAGTCATGTGCTTGGGGATAGAAAGGAAGGTAAGAGAAAGGAGGAAAGAAGACAGCCAGAGAGGGTAAGCTTCAGAAGGAATAGAAAATTCAGGCTTTATTCATGACAAAATAGAGGGCTAATGGAACAGAATCTGCAGATAATGGCATTTTTAACCTGTCCATACTTGTCTTTGACATAAGGTGTTGCTGCAAAAACCTTAAGTGTATAATGAACATTTTCTTAATTTCTTATTCCCTTTGGTCTCAGGAAAGGGGGTGGTGGTGGAGATTTCATCCTAACACACATCACAAATTTTTTCAACCAATCTTTTTAAAGTTTCAAAGTTTAGAATGCAAAATTCTTGAAAGATTATATATCAAATGCCTTTCAACATTTATTGTGATATTGGTGCTAAGCAGATTGTATTGCAGATATATCATGAAGGTCAAACGAAGGTAGAAAAATTACAAAACAGCATGACTCTGCACCCAACTGCAAGCTAATTGGGAAGGAAATGGTTTCAAACTGACAGACTGTGGCCTGATACATCCAAAATCTCATAAGCACAAAAAGTTGGTGTCATTTAGAGGGGATAACCTTGCTATTGAAATGGTACAAACAAAAGGAATTAAAACCCCTGATGGGATGGGAAGTTCCATTAGTAGACATAACCATCCTTGCTTTTATCCCTTCCTACGTCACAAACCTTGAACATGTGCAGTGTGTCTGCAAGCACTCATTGGTTAATATACTTATTCAAAGCAAGGCAAGAACAACAAAAAACCCCAACAGAATGACGACAGGAAAAACCTTCAAACAAATTACACACGGGTACAGGCAATACAGATTGGTTGTGTGTATGCATTTGTTTAAGTTTGCATTTATTTTAAACTATTTACACAATAAACAACTGAGGAATTTTCTTAGCCATACAAATACCTTTCTGGGCATTCAATGATGAATTCTCTCAAGTATAATGAAGTAATATCAATTAATCAATACATACACAGTAATTTGTTTAGTGCCTACTGTGTTCCAGCTTACTGGTATGTACTTGAGATTGGAGATAACAACTATAAAGAATCAAACTATCCCTACTCACTATGAGTTTACACTCAAATGGGGGGTGATAAGTTCATATAAAAAAAGTTAAATATACAAGGAGGTACACACATATTGTAGATATACACAGAGAGTAGTTACATGCAAGATATTTTGGGGGGCAGCACATTTTAAGACAAATTTCAAATATATAACAAGAATCTCAATATTTAAGAAGATTATAATAGAATGAATCCAATCAGTAAAAAATTTACTAAAAATAATGAACTAAGTCACCTGAGAGTTTTGAAAGATGGAGCATCACTAAGGCTAAGGAAAGATGGAGATTATTTTTTGAAAATGTACATATTATGTACAATTATCCCTATATTTATAAAAAGACATGGACAAGAGTTATTCAGGATACGTATGCATGGATGGTTGATGAATTTATTGAAGGACACAAATGTAGAAGCAGCTGGTGTTGTAGTGCAGAGTATGCTGGACCTACAGTCAGGAAGACCCGAGTTCAATTCCATCCTTAACCACTGTATAGCTATGTGTTTCTGAGCAAGTAATTTAACCTCTCTTTGCCTCATTTTCCTCAATTATAAAATGAGGATAATAATAACATCTATTTCCAGTATTATTTTGAGGATCAAATGAGATAATATTTATAGAGGGTGCTTGGTATTTGAATGGCACAGATAAATTCCATACATTCTTATTCTAGTCCCCTTCCCCATCCAAACCCCATCCCCATTTTTCCCATTTACAAATATGTATGATGTTTGTATATGTGAGGGATGCACCTAGTTGTGCTGATAATTGAGTTGTTTCTAGCCCACAACATGGTACCACATAACCTGAGAGGCAATGTACTATAGTGGGAAGAGGCCTGGTCAGATATTTTGGGTTTTGTAGCCTGGCTTTCCTTTTGTTTCTGTGTAAAATGGAGCATATGACTTTAATTCCATGCTTCTCTGTTGCTTCATCTGTAAAAAGAGATTATATTAATTGATTCCTATGGTCCTTTTTGAAGCTCAAATTCTAAGAAAAAATTATGAAATGATTATTATTTTTTATTATTATTATTATTAAGGAAAGTCACTTATTAGACTATATGTTCCAATTTTTGGTGTAGGAAATATAATCAGTCTAATTATAAGAGGCATTCATATTCACAATTTAATTCACATTAAATTGAAATATAATCATGATTCCTTTGAGAACTGTACTACTCAGGACCAAGCTCATCTCAGGCCAATCCAGTTGATTCAGGTATGGGAATGGAAAAAAGTAAGACTCTTATATCATCTAATGTCCAACAGTGAAGTTTATTTGACAATAGCATGGAAAAGATATTAAGCAAGAAAGCAGCAATGATTTATCTGGGAGCAGTTTCCTTGCCTCCACTTTTGCACTAGTGGTTGGAAGTGGTGTACATTCATGTCAGGTCTGAGAAATAAGTTCATATTCCTGCTTCATTTTGGCATGCCAGATACCAAGAAAACACATCAACAATTTAAGTCTTAGTACTCTGGATTAAGTATTAAAGATTATTTTATTAACTTTATTTTAAAATTCTGCTTAAACAGAAAAAAGTACCTGTATCTCTATGTACATAGAAAAGCAAAAAAGATGATCCATAAGAAGTCTTAAATTTCCATTTTATATTGTTTAATTAATATATAACAAATTCTACATATTACTTTCAAAACTATCCTTCTAACCACCCCTCATTGTTGTTCCCTCCCTACAAATTAACCTAGGGAAAGGAGGAAAAACCACTTTCAAAATAGATAAGCATACACCAGCAAAATGAATCCACTCAGTAGTTATGTGCAGAAACGCACATCTCTGCACCTTGTATCCTTCATCTTTGTCAGAAGGTAAGTAACCTGTTTTTGTTACAGGTCCTCTGGAGATATGGTTGGTCATTGTTTGGATCAGAGTTCTTATCTTTCCAAGTTGTTTTTTCTTATCAATGTTGTTGTCCTTAAATAAATTGTGCTCCTGGTTCTTCTCATTTCACTCTTCATCAGTTCTTTCATAATTTTTTATGTCATAATAATAATGTAAATAAATTTGCCTTCCTTTACCATAGTTTGTTCAGTCATTCTCCAATTGTCCAAAAAGCAATCTAAAAGCACCTTTGGGTGCAAGGAGACTTTCCCCCACCCCTTTCTTCTTCTCCTTTCCCTTCCCCTTCCCCTTCCCCTTACCTTGTTTTTAATGCCCCTTTTATAATTGGGAAGGTTGTTTTGCTTGTGATTATTTTTAAAAAAAGTTTTATCATTAGATTTTGTTTTCACATATATTTACAGATTATTTCCTCATTGTCAGAGGTCTCTTACAACAAAGTAAAACAGTTAAGAGAATCTAATAATTCAGTTAATTTATTTGAAAGTAAATGCAACATTTCATATATGTAGCATCCCCTCTCACTCTATTTTTTTTAATGAACAGAAATCTATTTTCTCTGTTTCTCCTTCCACCAATAAAAATTGTTTAAAACCATCTGCATGATCAAGAAATTCCCTCAGTAGCTGTATACAAAAATCTATATGTCTCCTCCTCCTACACCCTAAATTCATCACCTCTCTATAATAGATTAAATGTTTCATCATAGATCTTCTGGAATCATGAATGATCATTGTATTGATCATTATTCTTTAACTTTTAAAGTAGTTTATTTTTACACTGTTGTTATTGTATAAATAGTTCTCATGACTTTACTCATTTCATTCTTCATTAGTTCATAAAAGTCTTCAAAATTGTTCATTTTTATAATATTGATATTATATATTCAAATTGTTCTTTTGATACAGCATAGCTTACTCTGTATCAAATTATACAAAGTTTCTTGTCCCCTTGAAATCATCTATTCCCTCATTTTTTACAGCAACACAGGAGTACTCCATCCCTTTCATAGACCACAATATTTATTCAACCATTCCTCAGTTTTTGGGCATCCTCTTGGTTTCCAATGATTTTTTGCCACCACAAAAAAGAGCCACTATAAGCATTTTTTGTACATAAAATATATTTTATGACTTTTGACTATTCCCTCCTTGATATCATTCCTCTTAACCCCTAGTCTCTATTCTCTCATTACCTAGAAAGGAAAAACTAGTCTTAATGTCTGTCTTCTATAAAAAAGTGGTATAAGGTAACAATATCTTCAAGATATATAAGTATTATGAAACTTTAATACAACTTCAGGCCAGCAAATTTTTAAGTGCCTGATCTATAGGTGAGACATTGGGCTTGGTGCAGCAGATACAAATTTATTTATCCATTCAATAAGCATTTTATTAAGTGACTTCCAAAATTATAGGCACTATGCTAGGAGCTGGATATTCAAAAAAAGAAAAGGAAAAAAAAAATGAAAACAGGCCCTGCTCCAAGGATATTCTATTCTATAGGAGGAAATACATAGTGAGTACATGGATAAATAAATACTAGACATATGCAAAATAATTTCAGGGTGAGGAGAGACTCTTAACCATGTGAAATCAGGATGAGTCGCATGCAATAAGAAGCCCACAAGCTCAGGGTTGAAGGAAGCCCAGGATTCTAGGAGTCAAATGCAGACAAGCAGAGAATTTGTGGGGCAGATGGTACAAAAACCCAGAGGCTGGAGATGGGATGTCAAGAAGTAAAGTTTGACTGGAACATAGAGTGTAAGAAGGTGTGGAAATTGTAAGAAGCCTAAGAAGGTGGGTTTAAGCCAGATTGCACAAGACTTTAAAATTCCAAAGAATATGAGGGTAGATTAAAAAAAGAAAACACTTGAATTAGGGATTAAGGCAATAATCCTGTAGAGGGAAATTGTCAGACAGATGGCTTGCAATATTCTGGAGTGTAGCCCAAACTAGATTAAATTGTAATTGGGAAAGATTTAGAAAAATAAATAAAAATACAATGGAACATAGGTAATATTCATTTGTGATTTTCTAAATCAAGATGCAGATAGAAGGAATACTTAAGTAAAACTTAGTGACTCCAGTTTTTTCTCGGTTTAGAGGATCACAAATTTAAAACTAGAAAGGACCTCAGAGAGCAAGAATAGAAAGAACTATATAGACCCTACCTCCACTGAATTTCTATTCTACTGACAGTGGGAAGGGTAAATAGGACAGGTATACAGATAAGTAAATATAAATTTTGTGTATAGAAGGTTAAAGATAGATCCAGGAAAATTTTAGGAAGAGGAGAAGGTTGCCAGCTGAGGAAAATAAGGTAGGGTTTTATGGAAGAAGAGTTATTTGATCTGAATCTTGAAGGCCAAGGACTCTTAAGAGTGCATATAAAGAATGAATGCCTGGGGGCAGCTAGGTGGTACAATGGATAGAGCACTGACCCTGGAGTCAGGAGGGCTTGAGTTCAAATTTGGCCTCATGTACCAACCAATGTGACCTTGGGCAAGTCACTTAACCCCATTGCCTTGCAAAAACAAACAAAAAAACAAACAAAAGAATGAATGCCTTCCAGCTTTGGGAAACTTTGAAAACATATGGAGGCTGAAGATAACATGTTGAAGTCAATGTGCAGAAGGGTTAGGTGAAATAATGCTGGAAAGATGGGTTGAAGTCAGAAAGTAGAGGAACAACTTAAGAAATGTGAATTTTATCTTTTAGCAATTACAAAATTACTGAGTGATTTTGAGAAGGTGAGTGATTTGGTTAGATTTGTGAATTTGGAATATAGTTTTAGTAACTGTGTGAGGGATGACTGAAAAAGTGGAGAGACTAAAAGAGGAGGCTAATGCAATAGTACTTATAGAAAGTGATGAGCTCCTGAACTAGAATGCTGACAGTGTGAGTAGAGAAAAGGAGACATATAATAAGGTGGAGGAAGGCAATGGGTTTTGATAATTGTTGAAGGTCTGATAATTGTTAAAGATGATTCTGAAATTTGTCTGGGTGGTGCCATTAACTGAAATAGGCAAAATGTGAGAAGAGGCAGGTTTGGTGGGAAAATAATGAGTTTAATATTGGACATTCTGATTTTGGGGTGCAGGTGAGACATTCAGGTGGGTATGTGCAATGGGCAGCTTGTGATACTGTTCAGGGAATAAATCAGGGATGGAAATGTAGACTTGGGAGTCATGTTCATCGATGTGATCATTGAACTAATGGGTTAAGATATACAGAATATAGGAAGAGAAGAGAAAATATCCTAGGGCAGCAACCTATTCTTAGAGGGCAGAAAGATGATCATTGACCAAAGAAGAATAAGTAAAAATTATCTGATAGGGTGAAGAAGAACCAAGAGGAGGTATTGCTATATAAGAAAAGGAAGAATAAGTATTGGCAGGAGATGACCAACAGTGTCAAAATATTGCAGAAAGTTCAAGGAGAATGAGAACTGAGTAAAGGTCACCAGATTTAAAAACTGATGGTTATAGGTGATCCATATAATAAGTTTCAGAAGAGTGGAGAGACCAGAAATTAAATTGCAAAGGGTTAAAGAATGAGACTTAATTCCATTGTACCATTCTACCTCCCATGATGTTCTTAATATGTAAGAATCTACATGTCTTTAGGTGATGAAGCAGAGAAAGAGAATATAGATTATTTAAAAAAAAGGAATTTGGGGTGGCTAGGTGACTCAGTGGAGAGAGCACCAGCCCTGGAGTCAGGAGTACCTGGGTTCAAATCTGACCTCAGTCACTTAATACTTACCTAGCTGTGTGGCCTTGGGAAAGTCACTTAACCCCATTGCCTTGCAAAATCCTTAAAAAAAAAAAGGAATTTAACCATGAACAAGAGGAGAGGGAGAGAAAATGAAACTTTAAGACATGTTTCGGTAAAGGAAAAGTCTTTTAAAGATACCAAAGATCTGAACATGGTTATAGGAATTAGGGAAGGAAGTATTATATGGGATTGGGGGGTGGGAGGAGGGGAGGGGAGGGGAGGGAGGGAGAGAGAGAGAGAGAGAGAGAAGGGTGGTATTCATGGTATTCAATAGGAAAAGCTCCTGAAGAAGATGGAAAGGGACAGGCTCAAAGGCCACAAATGGAGGGGTTCAACCTTGGCTATTAGAAGGATCATATTTTTCTTAGATGTGGAATAAGAAAGATTAGGATTTTCAAATGGGGGGGGAACCTCAGTCTCTTACTTTAGAAGTCATCTTTACTTTAGAAGTCATCTATTGAAAGAGGATGGGGCTAAGTTGAGGACTTGAAGAGAGAAAATTTGGAACTATTCTGAGGAATATCAGTCAGTCAACATTTTCAAAGTATCTATTATTACAAAGAAAGACAAAATAAAGTTTCTACTTTCAAGGGGACGACAGTCTAATTGGGAAGGCAACAAGCAAACAATTATGCACAAACAAGATAACAGATGGGTGTTCTGTGATGAAAAGGAATAAAATTAATGAAGAGTGGCACAGATTTCTTAAAGAAGATGGGGGTGTGGTGCTTTTGCTGAGACTTGAAAGAATCCATGGAAGTCAGGAGGCAGAGGTGAGGAGGCAGAACTTTCCAGGCATGGGGGACAACCAATGAAAATTCTTGAAGTTAAGATATAAAGTGTTTTGTGTGAGGAACAGTGAAGAGGCAAGTTTCACTGGAAAGTAATGACATTAATCTTTCATTTTTTTCCTCCTGTATCCCCAACTTTTAGCATAGTACTTTGCACATAGTAGGTACTTATTAAATGCTTGTTAGATTGGGTTGATTGATTTTACTTGCTATTCAACACCCTGTGGTGGTGAGGAAGTGATTGTGGGTTTTATTTTTTTTTCCTGTACAACATTTTTTTCTTTTTTTAAAAATACATCAAACAATGAAAATATGTAGTCAATCAATCAAAACAAATATCCACACTGGCCATGTCAATAAAAAGTTTACCTCATTCTATATTTTCTTCACCATTCTATCAGGAGATGAATAGCATTCTTACTCATTAATTCTCTGAAATTCTGATTGATCATTATACTGATAAGAACTCAGCAGAATAGTATTCAATTTCATTGATAAACCATAACTTGTTCATCCATTCCTGATAACAGTTTATCCAATTGGACATGAGCAGAGTTCATGTCCTACCGTGGTAGAAAACTCCAAGTATTAAGCTGTTTGAGAACCATTTTAGCAAAATAAGGAAAAATTCCCCTCACCAGGTTGACCACAAGGTTGATGAATTTAGGAGCCAAAAGTTCTCAAAAACCATGGCATATTGCTGAGGGATTATGCTCTTTATTAGTGGAAGAAGTTCCCTTGCTTACAAAGTAATATGTTCTTGAAATACTGAAGGAGGGATATTGTATAAAATTATTTATAGGAAATGGCATCAAGAATTCCCAGAATTTTAAAGAATACTTAAAGCTACATAAAAACTGGAAAGTAGAAAGAAACATTATGCAGAATTTATATTGTTTTCACATTTCTTTTTTTCTTTTCTGGCACATGGAAGGTTCTGTCTAAGATCACTCATGTGCAACATATGTTTAGCCATTTTTGTGCTTTTGAAATTAATGGATCCATGATCTGGCTGCCGACTGTCACTATGTAAAAAGAACAATCTTACTATGTTTCAGGAGCAACATTTTCCATTCTGTCATCATTGGGAGCACTACATTTGGGAGCAGGGCAATGGAAGTTTAGGGAAAGCATATTTCTCTTCTTCCATTGTCCTTGTTTGTTGCTTTCAAACATGGGCATCCTAGCCCATATTGGTATAGAGTTCTGGACATGCCAGGGGCTGCCTGGCATTCAGCGAGATAAGACAATTTAGTTTAACACAAATTGAATGATTCCAGCCTTAAGTCCCAATCAAAGAGATTTATTGTGGTTTTAAAAAGACACTGATGCTGACTTGACTAGTGAAAAGATGCATAGAGAAAAGCGTTTTATATTGACCACTAAGTGCTGAAAACAATATATGTTATTCATCACTTCTTTAGGGGGAAAATCAACCCCACACTCTAAGCTTAAGACATCATGAAATTGAAACAAATATCTTCTAAGAATGATACAGATTTTCTTAAATTAGTTAAAAATATGTAGGTTATAAAAAAGTCATGGGAAATAAACATCTTATCATAACCATAGGATCTACTTAGAAAGGATACTACAGATCATTTAATTCAACCCTCACTTTTTACGGATGGGAAAACTGAGGTCCAGGGAAATGAAATGACTTGCCACAAGTCACAGACTTTTAAAGGGCCAGAATTTATTTATTTATTAATTAAAGATTTTATTCATTTATTTATTTGTTTGTTTGTTTATTTTAGGTTTTTGCAAGGCAAATGGGGTTAAGTGGCTTGCCCAAGGCCACACAGCTAGGTAATTATCAAGTGTCTGAGACTGGATTTGAACCCAGGTACTCCTGACTCCAGGGCCGGTGCTTTATCCACTGTACCACCTAGCTGCCCCTGATATGCCCATTTTTGTTGCCCTTTGGGCATAGTTCCAAATTTCTCTCCAGAAAGGTTAGATGAGTTCACAGCTCCACCAACAACGTAATAGTGTCCCAGATTTCCCACAACCTAAAGAGCCAGAATTTAAACTCAGATATTCTGACTTCAAGTTCAGGGTTCTTTTCACAATACCACATGGCCTCGGGTTGTGGATCTACAAAGGTGAAATTATTTGGATAACTGGGTGGTTTATGTTTTTGGTTCTGTGTTCTGATTAGATGCCTTTGTTGATCAAATTCACTGAATGATTGTTTGTCTTACCTTTATTTTTCCTGAGGAGGTCAAGATTTTACCACAAACCTAATCATAAGCTTAAAAAAATGCTAAAATTTGACTGGGATATTGGAAACTGTGATTTTATTAGATTGTTAGAGCTGTGTATTTCAATGGATTTTTCCATGGCTAGTTGGCTATTTTATATTTCACAACCATTTATTAGTTTTGATTCCCCTTTAAAAAAACTTTATCATTACCTTTTTTTTTGGTACCAGTTATTTTTCTTTAGTCTTGTCACTTTGCAACATGCCACTCTCCCTGTAACAAAAACAAACATCTAATGAAGGCCAGGCTACATAGCAATAAGGTTAGTAAGGTAGAAGATATTTCATTTCCATAGTCACTACCTCTCCACAATGAGGAGGAAGGTGTTTTTCCCTTTAGTCCCACTAATTCCATTTTGCAGGTGAAGGATTTCATACTAGAAGGTAGAATGATTTATTTGTCCACGGCGACAGAATGAGTTCAATATAATTATAGGGTTGTATATTTACAACACCATTGGAATGAGAATTCAGAGCTCACTGACTAGAACAGGGTAACAGAATTTTTGAGCTGATCTACTTCAACCCACATCCTGAAAATACTTCCATCTACAAAGTATGGTCCCTTGACCTTAAACATCTAATAGGGGTAGGAAAGAGAGGAGGGAGAAATATTTTACTACTTCTCAAGGTTGCCTGTTCCACTGTTGGATAGTTTTAATTATTAGGAAGTTTTTTTCCTGTACATCAGGCCTAAATTTACATCTTTTTAACTTTCACTCATTAGTTTTATTTCTGTCTTCTAGTATCAAGCAGTATAAGCCCAAATACTGCTCTAAGTGGCAACTCTTTCAATACTTTATTAGCTCTTGCTATCATATTCTATCTTCCTTCCCACCCTTACAAACTTTCTCTTTTGTTGTTTTTGGAAAAAGAAGTTAATTTATTTATTTTTAACATTTTTTTAACATTTTAACATTTTTAACATTCTTTTTAAAATTTTGATTTCCAAATTCTCTTCCTCCCTCCCACATCTTCCCCTTCCCACTGAGAAGGCAATTTATACATGTGATGTTATGCAAAACATATTTCCATGTTAGCCATATTTCAAAGAAAGCAAGAAAAAGAAAGTGAGAAAATTATACTTCAATTTGCACTGAATTCATCAGTTCTCTCTCTGGAAGTAGATAGCATTTTTTTTCATTATGAGTCCTTTGGAGTTGTCTTGAATCATTGTATTTCTAAGCCAAGTCACTCATCATTACAACATTGCCATTACATGTACAATGATCTCCTGGTTATTTTCACTTAACTTTACATTAGTTTGTAGAGGTCTTGCCTTGGTTTTTCTGAAACTATACCCCCTTATTATTTCCCATAGCACAATAGTACTATATTGCAATCATATGCCACAATTTGTTCAGTCATTCCTCAATTGATAAGCATACCTTGATTTCCATTTTTTTACCACCACAAAAAACTGTTATAAATATATAGGTCCTTTTCATTTTTCTTTCATCTCTTTGGAATACAGACCTAGTAGTGCTATTGCTAGGTCAAAGGGTATGCACAGTTTTGTAGCCCTTTGGGCCTT
This sequence comes from Macrotis lagotis, assembly GCF_037893015.1. NCBI lineage: Eukaryota > Metazoa > Chordata > Mammalia > Peramelemorphia > Peramelidae > Macrotis > Macrotis lagotis. Next base: position 448,794,378 of record NC_133666.1, on the reverse strand, counting down.
GTTCCAAATTATTCTGGAGAATACTTGGATCAGTTCACTACTCCACCAGCAGTTCATTAGTGTATCAATTTTCCCCATATCCCCTCCAACATTTATCATTTTTGAAAAGTGTAAGGTGATACCTCAGAGTTTTTAATTTGTCTTTCTCTAATCAATAGTGGTTTAGATCATTTTTATATTTTGATTTCTTCTGAGAACTGCCTGCTTATAACCTTTCTCATTTGTGAAATGGCTCCCCCCCACTCTCCATATACATATATATATATATATATGTGTGTGTGTGTGTGTGTGTGTGTGTGTGTGTGTATAACTCAATATTTTATATATTTTGATGTTACTTCATTATCTCAGAGTACCTTATAGCAAAATGTAATTTCTGTAATTATTTCTTTTAATTTGTTCTATTTTTGCTACCATTGTCTGTTTTAATTCAGCTGAGATATATTAGATTCTTCTTCATTCCTTTATTTTAACTCTGTGTGAATCTTTCTATGTTGTTTGTTTCCTTGCAGAACAACATATCATTGGATTTTGGTTTCTAATCCATTCTGCTCCTGCATTTTATGGGTGAGCTTATCCTATTCACATTCACAGCTATGATTACTGTGTGTTTTCCTTCATCTCATTTTCCTGTTTCTTCTATTCTGCCCCTCCTCTATAGTCTACTTTACTTCTAACTATTGCCTCTCTTATGATCCTTCCATCCCCTTTCTCTTATTCCCTTTCTCTCCTATTTACTTGTTAAGTTACATTTCTATACACAATTAAGTTTTTGTGTGTATATACTATATATGTATATAGTATGTTCTTCCCTCTTTGAACCAATTCCATTGAGAGTAAGGTTCAAGACTCTTCTCCCCTAGGGAAGTGAAGGGAAAAGATTCTGTGCCTCTTTTATGTGAGAATAATTTCCCCACCCTCCTTCTCCTTTTCTCTTTTCTCAGAGCATACCTCTTTCTCACCCCTTCTTTTTTTTGAGAACATATTTACATTTATGCCCTCTGTCTATGTAAACTTCTTTTAATTGCCCTAATAATGATAAAGTTCTTCTGAGTCATACATATTGACTTTCCATATAGGAATGTAAACAGTTTAACTTTATTGAGATCCTATGATTACTCTTTCATATTTACTTTTTTATGCTTTTCTTGAGTTTTGTGTTTGAATGTCATATTTTCTATTCCCTTCTGGTCTTTTCATAAGGAATTCTTGAAAGCATTCCATTTTATTAAACCATTTTGTCTCCTGAAAGATTATATTGAATTTTGCCAAATAGGGTATTCTTGGTATAAATTGTACCTCCTTGTTTTCCAGAATATCATCTTCAATCCTTTTGTTCCTTTAACATGGAAGCCACTAAATCTTGTGTAATCTTGATTGTGACTCCACTATATTTGCATTGTTTTTTTTTTCTGAAATATTTTCTCTTTGACCTGAGTTTTGGAATAGGGCAGCAATATTCTTGGGAATTTTCATTTTAAATTTTCTCTCACAAAGTAGCTGGTAGATTTTTCATTCTATTTTACCTCCTGGATCTAAGATGGCAGGGCATTTCCCCTTGATAATTTCTTGAAATCTGATGTCTAGGCTTTGATCTTTGCTTTCAGATTGATCAATAATTCTTTTTTTTAGGGGTTAGCAAGGCAATGGGGTTAAGTGACTTGCTCAAATAAGTATTAAGTGTCTGAGGCAGGATTTGAACTTGGGTCTGACCTTAGTGCTGGTACTCTATCCACTGTGCCTCCTAGTTGCCTGCCAATGACTCTTAAATGATCTTTCTTTGATGTATTTTACAGGCTAGTTGTTTTTCCTGTGAGATAATTCACATTTTTTTCTATTTTTAAAAACCAATTTGACTTTATTGTTTCTTGATGTTTCATGGAATCATTAGGTTCCACTTGCTTTCTTTGATTTTTTATAGTACAGTTGTTTTTTCCTGTGAGATATTTCACATTTTCTTCTATTTTAAAAATATTTTGATTTTATCTTATTGTTTCTGATGTCTCATGGAATCATTAAGCTTCCACTTGCTCAATTCTAGTTTTTTAGGTATTATTTTATTCAGCAAAATTTTATGTCTTTTTTCCATTTGGTCAATTTAGGTTTTTTTAAGGATTTCTTTTTTCAAAAGAATTTTTCTTCTTATACCAATAGACAATTCTATTTTTAAGTTATTAATTTGGTATTTTGGGGGTCTATTTTTACTAAAGTATTGATTCTCTTTTCATAATTTTCTTATATCACTCTCATTTCTTTCTCCAGTTTTTTCCGTCTATCACTCATTTCTTTCTTTATTCTTCCAACAAGTAATGTTGGACTTGAACATAATTGGCATTTTCTTTAAGGTTTTGTTTATAATTGTTTTCATATTGTTGTCTTCTGAATTTATATCTTAGACTTTTCTACCTCTATAGTGGTTTTTATTTGCTAATTTTTCCAGCCAATTTCTTGATCTTGGAACTTAGACCAAAGTTGGACTCTGCTCACATGGGAGTGGGGTGATACTGTCCCAAACTTGGGTTTTTTTGTACTGCTGTTTTCAGAGTTAATTCTTGGGGGTCTGCAAGTTTTGGTGCTTCAAGGGTAATGGATATAGGGAGAGGCATGATCACTCCTCTTCTGGTCTGTACTCTGGTCTTTACTCCTGAATCCCTGCAACCACAGGTGCTAGTGCTCTCTTTGCCTTGGAACCAGGGTTCTTGCTCCTTTGTGACTGACTCTGAGCATTCCTCTCTGCCTTAGAACTGTGACCTAGCACTATGTAGTAGAATTGCCATTCAGTTACAGCTGTACCCAGGACCAGCAAAAAGATCCCTGTAATCTCTATTTGATTAGTTGTCCTACTGTCTTACCATCTCTGGGTTGAGAATTTCTGAAACTATTGCTGCCTCTGCATGTGTGAACTCTGAATAGGCTTTCACTCTGGTCTTATAAACTTCCCTTTACTGACCTCCTAAATTTTCTTAGGTCAAAAAAAATCTCACATTGACCTTTCATTGAATATGACTCTCCCAAATTTGATCTGAGGAATAATTTTAAAATTGTTTAGAGGAGGATTATAAGAGAATTGAGTTGAATTGCCTCTAATCTGCCATCTTGACTTCCCAAGCTTTCTCTTCATCTAGCTAACTAAAAAGTTCCAGTTTCTTCAACTGATTCTCATATGGCATCTTCTCAAGGTTCTTTTCCGTTCTAATTACTCCTCTCTGATAGTTTCTGGCTTATCTAAAAATCTATCTTTCAGTTCTGATGACCTAGGAATACCTGCTGACAAAATGAAGGTAATTTTGCTTTGATTCACACTGGATAAAGAATGTATGCTTTACTAAATGAAATAGTTCCATCAATTTGCTGGCAGAATGTCTATAGACAGGGCCATGTTTCATTTCTGATTTTCATCTTCTCTTGATGTTTCAGAAGAACTCCTTCTGAATATCCCAGAAGAGAGATCAACAAAGAAGTCAGGAGACATTAGCTCTATACCCAGAATTGCCACTAACTAGCAAACTAAATTGTGACTACTATTTTAATTTCTCTTGGCATCAGTTTCTTTATATGTAAAATGAAGCAGTTAGATTGACCGATTTCTAAGCCTTTTTCTAGCATTTGTATTCCATTGGTATCCGAGTACATCCTTTCTCTTTGGGACCTGGAGGTGGATCCTTCTATTTTTTTTTTTTTTTACATATTGCCTGCCAAAACCAGGACCATGAAGTTTCCCACTGTAGGTAAAAATATGGAAAATTAGCAACTTTTGCATTTGAAAATTAAGACTCCTGAATATAATTGTCCACCAAAGATGCTGAGCTTTCATTATTATGATAAAACTTGCCTAATTACAAATCAAATATATTCATGATACATAAAGCAGAATTTTCTGACATTCAAATGTTCATTTAGAAAGAATAATATTAAAATATATCCCTCATTATGCTCCCTTATACTAGGTATTTGCCTGTTCTGCCTGCTCAAAGATTTGTTTCTGTTGCCTGATGATTGTAAGAATTTAATGGGTTGCCCTTTTACTACTTAGTGACCTGCTCCTGGTGAGGAGCTGCCCAATATTTAGGCAAGCTGGCCCTTGGATGGCAGACAACTTTGCCAGCTTGCTTAGAATTGCCTAGAGCATGCCCCCTTCTATAGTTCAGATGGTAAAGCAGAGCCTTGTAGTAGGTGAGTAATTGTAGTGTCCCTAATGGAGGAATGAGTATATATATATATATATACATTAGTTTCAGACAGTAAAGAAATTAATTATGTAATATTGGGACAATCATCATTTAATTGAATTGGTTTCCTATGCTGTTGAATTAGGTTTATTTAAATTTAGTGAACATTTAGGAAGCACTTGTGATGTATTATGTTATCCACTGGAGATGCAAAGATTAAAAAATGTCTCACCTTCAATGTCCTTGCATTTAAGAGATGGGGGAAATAAAGGCCCAATTTTATTTCAGTCTAAGGTTTTGTGACATGATTTTTGGCTATTATGTAGCTCTTTTATTTGGGTCAGGAGTAATATATGAGTAGAGAGATTGGAGCTGTTACTACATAAAGCATGTTGGTTTTTACATTAATATTTTTGAGGATTATTTTCTTAAGGTGAGGACGCATTTAGGAGTTATATGGCCTCTGCCCATCAAAAGGAATTTGGTAAACTTTCCAAGTCCAATTAACAAATTCCACACTCTCTGATGACCTCAGTTAAGAAAAATCAAAACTCTGCATCTGGTTTTTATATGATAGAGACCTAGAGACTTCTTCTTGGTCATTTAGGATGGTCTCATATCATAACCTTACATGAAAGAGGGCTTCTAGAATGTTATAAAAGAGTCATTCTTTGCTTAAAATGTATTGCCTGATGGCCAGAAGGCTTGTTTCAGGAAGAGAAATTGGTAGGCAATTCAATACCCTCTAACTCGTTGCTCTGCATATATGCTAATGAAGTGACCATCTGCATCACATAATTATAAGTTGCCTCCCCTGACTGAACTCCATGTGCTGACACAGACTGAGAGGAGGTGCACCCTTTTTGGCGGCCACTGCCTGGGGAAGATGAGTTGGGGAAGCAGATCTTGTTTATTCCTTCACTACAAGGCGTACA